>NW_011495049.1:4209325-4244377 GCF_000754665.1 Bison bison bison | reverse complement strand
GCGATCCCATAGACGGCAGCCCATCAGGCTCCCTCGTCCCTGGGATTCTCCAGGCAAGAACACTGGAGTAGGTTGCCATTTCCTTCTCCAATGCATCAAAGTGAAAAGTGAAAGTCAAGTCGCTCAGTCGTGTCCGACTCTTAGCAACCCCATGGACTGCAGCCCACCAGGCTCCTCCATCCATGGGATTTTCCAGGCAAGAGTACTAGAGTGGGTTGCCATTGCCTTCTCTGGCAGGGCCTCCTACATGCAGTCATCTTCTTTGAGAATATTCCAACTTGTTGAATGCTAATTCCAACTCACCATTTGATGTCAGCTTAACCATAAAGTAGGTGTTCTAGACAGGTTGTGTGCTAAGTCACTTCAGTCATGTCCAACCCTGTGACCCCATGGATTGTAGTCCATCAGCCTCCTCTGTCTATGGGATTTTCTAGGCAACAACACTGGAGTTGGTTGTCATTTCCTCATCCCGGGGATCTTCCCGACCCAGGGATAGAACCTGCATCTCTTATGTCTCCTGCATTGGCTTGTGGTTTCTTTACTACTAGTGTCACTTGGGAAGCCCATTCTAGATAGGTTAAATCCTCCTAAAACAGTCCATATTTTCCCATTATTCAAATCATTTTGTGTGTCCATCTTTTCCAACAATTACTAGGTTCAGGGATCTTGTCTGTTTTCTTTTCATTGTATTTGCAGCATTTAACCAATCCCTGCCATATTTTAGAAATTTGTAAATATTCATGCTATGAATGAATGACATAAATTGTGTATCATTCTAATCCCTTACAATCAAATCCTCTATCTTATTAGTGTCTCTGCCCTCTTAGGTTTTGATAGTATTTCCTATACATTTTTATCTGTTGAATTGATTTTATTCTTCTGTCCCTTCCCACACCCACTTTTAACTTTTTCTACTTGTTTTCTCAGAGAGAAATGAAGAAGAGAGATGAACATTTCAGTTCATTCCTTGACTCTTTCTTTCAAAAAACATATCAGATTATTAAATACAGTGTAAAAAGAGAAACGTAACAAGACATAACTATGTCCCTAAAGATGAACATTTTGAAGAGCAGAAATAGAACAGGAACTCAGAGTGCTAACTGAGGCAGATTTCTCCCAATTCTTCTGGGGCTTTGGGTCTCAGAACAAAAAGAAGTATCTATATGGAGGTCATGGTTGTTAAAATTGCTCCATGTTTCATGGAGACTGAACCCAAGCTCATTCTTTAAAACTGTAGCTTGGAACATCCTTTTTCTGGCTAGGAAACATTTGTAACTGAGTGATTCCTGCAATTTAAGCTTCTATAATGCTAAATTAAAGGGTGAGAGCAGGCACAATCTCTTAGTCAAGCCTGGGCCAGGATGACCACCTGTTGGGTGACTGGACCTCACAGGACAGGAATCCTGAGCCACAGCTGTGAGACCATGAGAACTTAGTTTTGGACCAGGGGGCTTAAGAGTCCTCTTTAAAGGTTGAATGTTGGAGGGAAGTTTCCATTGAAGATGAAATTTAAAGCCGAACTACCGAAACTGAGAAAAGTTACAATATGCAGGGTCAAAAATTGGCAATCAGATGATTAATTCATTCCAGTTCAAATGGAAATGAGCCAAAACAGTAGCTTTACACTGAGTATCTTTAGGATCTTTGAAAATAAATGAAGAAAGCCCAACATAAGGAACAGAAATTACCCCAAAAAATTCATGGAAAGAAGAAATTAAGAACAGGTGGGGATTTTTAAAAGAGCCAATTAGTATTACTGCAGTGAAAAACACAGTCACTGATTTAAAACAACAACAACAAAAATATCAATCTAGTGGGGGAGTTGAAACACTAAACAGGTAATTTTACAACTATGTGGTGAATGCAGTTATGAAGATAAGCAGATGAAGACACAAATGCTCTGATCTAGCCTGGTTCTTGGAGGAAAAAGAAATAGAAAAGTCAACAAGGTTGAACTGTCTTGAATAACAGAAGTTAGCAGATAAAGAGAGGATATCTGCCAGAGATGGAACAGGCAAGGCGAGAAACAGTGTCTAGACGAACTAGAAGCAGTTCAGTGTTATTGGAACAAAAAGGATAAGTAGAGAGGCTGACAAATAGGACTGGAGAGAGGCCAAATCTTGAAGGATCTTTGACGCTATGTTTGGAAGCCCAGATTTTATCTTAGGGTGGAAAAAGGCAGTATTGGAGGGCAAAATGTAAGGTCCAACATGGTAAAATTTATTTTTGATGTTGGGTTCCTTTTAAGACTGGGTGGAGGATAAATCAGAAGGGATTGGTAAAATCAGGGTCAGAGAAATTAGATAGAAGACAGCTTTAATAGGCCAGATTGGGAGTGATAATGACTGCACCATTTTCTTATTCATCTTTGCACTCCAAGCACTTGATTCAAAATCTGGCACAGAGTAGGTACTTAAATCAGTTCTGATAATGTGATTTTGCTCAACTGGAAGTCAAATAATTTGCAAAATTGATGAAGGTGGAGTCATCATTAGCCACAGATCTATAGTCAGAGGTAATGTGTCTAAAGATAAATCGGCAGGGATTCTGATCAACATAAAACTTTTGCATGGGTTTCAGAAGGATAGCTAGATGATATCTTGCTCTAAATGATTCATTTTAATCACACAGTCCTGGAGATAAGCTGGCCATTGGCTGAGGCTTGGAATGATATTTGTCATGACAGGATTTGAGCTGTGTCCAGAATTTCTGTGTGACTGGACAAATCCTATGCCAAAGGGTCAGAGGAGCATTCCATTCTCATTATAACACTAGTTTGAGGAAATTAGTGGGAGGGAAAAACGTTTCATTTACAGGGTGGTGGTAAATATGTGTATTGATATAAACACCTTGCATGGACAGCACATGCTCCTGCCTTTGAATTACATGGGCTGCTTCCTGCACCTAACTGTTGGCACGCAGCAAATGTAAAATATTAGCAATAATAATTACACTCTGCATATGCTTAATGTCTATCAATAAAGCAATGGCTCTTAAATTCCCTTAAGCTTCTTTCCATTAGAAGCAGTAAATTAAATATATATATTCAAACAAATTAAATGCTGCTAACAGCTTTTCTAATTTGTAAACACTTGCATAAACATGAGCTTTATCAAATGCTTAATTAATCTGAAATGCCAACTTAAAAAGTGAAGTAATGAACAATAAGCATATTACCACCTTAGGATATTATTCCATCTGGGTGTTTTTACAAGAAGTTTAAAGATATGCTTTCTGTATATACTAGCTAAAGTTGTGAAAAATCAATCAGCTCTTAGGGATTAAGAACAGTTTGGGATTGAACAAGGTTGGTTAGGTTTCTGAATAAACTATTTAATGAAAAAGAAAATCTCATAGGCTTTTAATAAGCAATTCGCTTTTAAGTCAATGAAAGTGAGGTCTGAATTTTATACATTTGAGTTTTCACTTATTGCAATATTGCCAACTATTTTGCTACAATTTAAGTAGCAAAAATAACTTGCAGGACTCTAACTTTATAAATTTAGGATTTATATCAGTTCTTTTTAAAAATCTACTAGAAAATATTCCATTTTAAAAGTTTTCTATAATTATTGCTTTTTATAAAATTTTGATATGGATATTGTATATGATACATAAAATGTGGGAGTTGCTGCCTTAGACAAATTCACCTTTTATTTTCCCTCATGGCTCATATTAAGTATTCAAAAACACTCAAGATAACTGTTACACAAATGAACAGCCATATGAATATGAGACCTACCATCAAATGAGGAAAAAGTACAACCTCTCCTATGTATTGGGCTTCTGGTGGCTCAGATGGTAAAGAACCTGCTGGCAATGCAGGAGACCTGGGTGTGATCCCTGGGTCAGGATGATCTGGACAAGGGAATGGCTACCTACTCCAGTATTCTTGCCTTGAGAATCCCATGGATAGAGGAGCCTAGCAGACTACAATCCATGGTGTCACAAAGAGTTGGACATGACTTTGTGACTAACACTCCTTTGTATTCATAACTCTTATTTGTTAAATAGAAGACATAAGTGATGGAAACAGCCCCTGTTATCTATGAGATGGTTCAACTTTGTTACCCAGATTATGACGAATCCCTAAAGCGTTATTAGCCAAAGAATCAGAAGTAGCCTTAGAAGTAAGTTCTCTAAACTCACCCATTTTATAGAATGGAAACTAAGCCCTAGAAATAATTACATAGATACAATGATTCACAATAGAGGTGAACAAGAAATTTCTTGTGTCCCCATTGCTAAGCCACTTACGGTTCTTTCATTCCTTAAAACATGCTTCTATCCTAAGATATAGATAACCATCTTTCTGGGGCAGTATTTTGGCATTTATGCTTATTCCTAATAGTAGTATGGCATAGACCAATCTTTCTAGCCCACTGATGAGAATGCTATGTAGGACAGAATCAGAAGTCTCAGTGAAATAGAGGTAGATTACATCTATTGCTTCCCCTTTATCTTTTGGCCTGCCACTCTATCAGAGAAGGAAATTAAGTTGGTCTGGCTTGATTCACTCTTCACAAAACCTTGTTTGCTGCTCAGAACTCTGTTCTTCTCCAGGGGATTGTTATATGACTTTTTGATATTTTTTTTCCCTCGTATCTTCTTAATTGTTACAGCTAAGCTGACCATTAGCTGCAATTAGATCAATAGAGTATTTCCAAGAATTTGTGTCTTTAAGGCAAGGTCTAAATATGCTCTTTCTTTTGGAAACTTTCTTTGCCTTTTAAAAGTTCTAGCAATTAATAATTGGGTATTCTACAAAATTATGTATTACCAATCTCTGAGTTGGTGGAATTCATGTCATCAGACTGCTGATTTTAAACATGCAATGATTTGTAAAGTGTGTTCAAGTATTTTCTGCTTTTCCATCTTTTGGCTTCTATATCTCTCATCTTGATTTTCTGGGCAGAAGTTGTTCTCATTTTCTCTCTCAAGATAACCTTTTTTTTTTTTTTTAAAGACATAAGTAAAAATCTAAAACAAAATACTGAAATCTCTGTGGTTTTTGTTTCTTCTCATCTGTCTGTCATCAGATTTCTCTTCCTTCCTAGTCACATCTGACATTTCACTTGATTCTGTTTTGCTTCAGAGAACTCAGGAATCATTCTTCATTATCTCTTCTACATTTACAAAAAGTTTACTCTTATGTGTGATTTTCATCACCTATTATTAAAGAACAGTCTGAGCATGTTAATTTTTCTCCTATGATACCTACTTGGTTATGATTCTGACCATACTGTTACAGGCACAGGTGTGGTACCAAGACTTCATTCATTCATTCATTTATTCAACAATCATCTCCAAGAACTTACTGGCATGAAGATGTTAGGAGATGTTAGTGTAAAATGAGTAAGTGTACTGCTCTCATGGCATTTATTTTCTACTGAAAGATACAGGAAAATATATATTTTATATATATATATAATTTCAGTAAGTTGTAATCAATATGAAATAATCAAGAGTAACAGTAATGGATGGAGGTGGGGTGTGTGTGACCAAATGCATTTGAATAGTGACTTCAGTGATAAAAGCGCTAGTCACTCAGCCACATCTGACTCTCTGTAACCCCAAGAGCTGCAGTTCACCAGGCTCCTCTGTCCATAGAATTCGCCAGGAAAGACTACTGGAGTGGGTTGCCATTCCATTCTCCAGGAGGTCTTCTTTACATGTGGATCAAACCTGAGTCTCCTGCATTACAGGTAGATTCTTTACTAGGGTGTGTGTAATCAAATTCATTTGAGTAGTGACTTCAACGATAAGAAGGAGATGGTTATTTGAAGATGATATAAGATGTCTCAGGCAACAGGAACCAGCATGTGTAAAACTTTGTGGAGGATAAGGATGAATGTGCTTTGAGATTCTGGTTCAGAGTCTCAATGATTACCTATGCCATTTAAAAAATGAATATTTCTCATGCTCACAGCCTTTTCAGAGTATCCTTATTGGATACCTTCTAACCTCTATGGACCATCCTGTCTTCTGGGTGCCTCGCATCTCAGGCACATCCACCTGGTATTTTTTTGTGGTACTCCAGTGAGACGCTGGATCATGCAAAAAGCAAGAGAGTTCCAGAAAAACATCTATTTCTGCTTTATTGACTATGCCAAAGCCTTTGACTGGGTGTTCATTGGAAGGATTGATGCTGAAGCTGAAACTCCAATACTTTGGCCACCTCATGCAAAGAGTTGACTCATTGGAAAAGACTCTGATGCTGGGAGGGATTGGGGGCAGGAGGAGAAGGGAACACCAGAGGATGAGATGGTTGGATGGCATCACCAACTTGGACAGGGAGGCCTGGCGTGCTGCAATTCATGGGGTCCCAAAAAGTCAGACATAACTGAGTGACTAAACTGAACTGAATTGAGTGAGACATTAAAAAGTAACGACATCACTTTGCCAACCAGGGTCCATATAGTTACCAGAGATCAAATTGCCAACATCCACTGGATCATGAAAAAAGCAAGAGAGTTCGAGAAAAACATCTATTTCTGCTTTATTGACTATGCCAAAGCTTTTGACTGTGTGGATCACAATAAACTGTGGAAAATTCTGAAAGAGATGGGAATACCAGAACACCTGATCTGTCTCTTGAAAAATTTGTATGCAGATCAGGAAGCAACAGTTAGAACCGGATATGGAACAACAGACTGGTTCCAAATAGGAAAAGGACTTCGTCAAGGCTGTATATTGTCACCCTGTTTTTTTAACTTATATGCAGAGTACATCATGAGAAATGCTGGTCTGGGAGAAACACAAGTTGGAATCAAGATTGCCGGGAGAAATATCAATAACCTCAGATATGTAGATGACACCACCCTTATGGCAGAAAGTGAAGAGGAACTCAAGGGCCTCTTGATGAAAGTGAAAGAGGAGAGAACATTTGAAAAATGAAGATCATGGCATCTGGTCCCACCACTTCATGGAAATAGATGGGGAAACAGTGGAAACAGTGTCAGACTTTATTTTTCTGGGCTCCAAAATCATTACAGATGGTGACTGCAGCCATGAAATTAAAAGACGCTTACTCCTTGGAAGGAAAGTTATGACCAACCTAGATAGCATATTCAAAAGCAGAGACATTACTTTCCCAACAAAAGTTCGTCTAGTCAAGGCTATGGTTTTTCCTGTGGTCATGTATGGATGTGAGAGTTGGACTGTGAAGAAGGCTGAGTGCCAAAGAATTGATGCTTTTGAACTGTGGTGTTGGAGAAGACTCTTGAGAGTCCCTTGGACTGCAAGGAGATCCAACCAGTCCATTCTGAAGGAGATCAGCCCTGGGATTTCTTTGGAAGGAATGATGCTAAAGCTGAAACTCCAGTTCTTTGGCCACCTCATGCGAAGAGTTGACTCATTGGAAAAGACTCTGATGCTGGGAGGGATTGGGGGCAGGAGGAGAAGGGACGACAGAGGATGAGATGTCTGGATGGCATCACTGACTCGATGGACGTGAGTCTGAGTGAACTCCAGGAGTTGGTGATGGACAGGGAGGCCTGGCGTGCTGGGATTCATGGGGTCGCAAAGAGTCGAACATGAGTGAGTGACTGATCTGATCTGATGGTTTTTCCAGTAGTTATGTATGGATGTGAGAGCTGGAGCTTAAAACAAACAAGCAAACAAACAAACAGAAAAAACAGAGAGCCAAATAATTGATGTTTTCAGACTGGTGCTGGAGAAGACTCTTGAGAGCCTTGGAGAGCAAGGAGATCAAACCAGTCAATTTTAAAGGAACTCAGCCCTGAATACTTATTGGAATGACTGATGCTAAAGCTCCAATACTTTGGCTACCTGATGTGAAAAGAGCCAATTCATTGGAAAAGACTCTGATACTGGGAAAGACTGAAAGCAGGAGAAGGGAACGACAGATGATGAGATGGTTGGATGGCATTGCTGATTCAATGGACATGAATTTGGGCAAACTCCGGGAGATGGTGAGAGTCAGGGAAGCCTGGAGTGCTGCAGTCCATCGGGTCTCAAAAAGTCAGACATGACTTGCTGACTGAACAACAACAGCAAAGGGAGACATGTTTATTCACTCCCACTCAAGGCAAGAAGCAACTGGCAGAAAGAGTATTTAGGGAAATCTGGTGTTTTCTTCTACCTTTTTTTTTTTTTTTCATCACAGTTTACTTCAGTAAAAACCACATGTAAAAGAAAACAAAGGCCAACTTTTAGTTTTATTTTTTAATAAAGTCTGTTTTGCATGGGTTCCGAGCCCTCCAGGCACCCCAGAACTTATAGTTGTTTTCTTTTTTATACTCAGCGGAGAATCTCAAAAGCCAGGGAGGCTTCTATACATAGACTGCTGTGAGAAGTCAGTCTTGTGTTTATTAATTTTAATACACATGCTCATAGGCCTTAGGGCAATGAGTTTATATAAATAAGTAGAAATAATACATAAATAACCACATTGTCCCCTAATCCATAGAGGTAATTAGTCCCATAGAATGGCAATGAAGCTTCATGATTCTACCTGTGTGCTATTAGGAAAGAAGGAAATTCCACTTACTAGCTAGAATATTTATGATATTTAAGCCCAATGACGTGGAATAGGTTATATTTATTCACTTGGAGAGTGGTTCTATTCACCTTCAGTCTCCCTAGTTTTCTATTTTTTGTATCATTAGGATTATTTTGTAGTAAGCCAAGGAAATTCACCCTAGCAAAATTAAGAAAAAAAAAAAATGGAATCCATTGGAAAGATATGGGAGCTCAGAGAAGTAAATGAAGAATAAAGGATAAGGTAAGGAAACTGACGAATAACAGAGGACAGTAGCTTCAGAGAATCTTTGTAACAGGAATTCTATGATAGTCTTGCTCAGATTCTACCTCTGAAATGAATATGCCCGCACTTTCTCTGTCTTTGGATCTTTTTTCTCAGATCTAAATTTATAGAATATAACACAATTGGCTTTGCCTGGGTAACAGGACAGGTCTTAGACTAGGGAGAGCTGGGCATATTTAAAAATTTTATTTTATTGATGTACAGTTGATTTGGGGCTTTCCAGGTGGCTCTAGTGGTAAAGAACCTGCTGTCATTGCAGAAGACCCTGGTTCTATTCCCAGATTGGGAAGATTCCCTGGAGGAGGGCATGGCAACCCACTCCAGTATTCTTGCCTGGAGAATCACTTGGAAAGAGGAGCCTCATGGGCTACAGTCCATAGCGTTGCAAAGAATTGAATATGACTGAAGTGACTTAGCATGCAACCTGTCTAGAACACCTACTTTATTATTAAGCTGACATCAAATAGTGAGTTGAAATTATACTATTATATATGCACATTCTTTTTTCATATTCTTTTCCATTATGGTTTATCATAGGACACGAATATAGTTCCCTGTGCTATGCAGTAGGATCTTGGTGTTTATGTATTCTGTATATAATAGTTTACATCTGCTAATCCTGAATTCCCAATCCATCCTTACCTTACCTCCTCTCCTTCTTGGTAACCACAAATCCGTTCTCTATGTCTGTGAATCTGCTTCATACATAGGTTCATCTGTGTCATCTTTTAGATTCCACGTGTAAATGATATCATACGGCATTCGCCTTTTTCTTTCTAGGACATCTGGATTAAAGTCTCTATTAGGCTTTATTCAGTGAAAAAGTTTTACCTGTTGTAGTAGGTAGAATAATGGCCCTTCAAAGATTCCCATGCCCTAATCCCAGTATGTGGAAACTTAAGTGTGTAAGCTTACACGACAAAGAGTTACTAAGATTGCAGATGGAATTAACTTTTCTAACTTCTGATCTTAAACTAAGGAGATTATCCTGAATTAATCTCCATGGGCCCAAAGTGTTAAGAAGGGTTCTTAAATGTGAAAGGAAGTAAGAGGAGATAATTAATCAGAGGAATAAGTGCTTATGAAAGAAAGATACAAAGAAATGAAACATTGCTGGATTTGAAGATGAAGAAAGGGGATAAGAACCAAGGAATAGAGGAGGTTTCTGGAAGCTGGAAAGGACAAAGGTACAGATTTTCCCCTAAAGATTATCCCCCTCGATAAGAATGCAGCCCTCTTAACATCAGTATTTTAACTCATTGATACAAATTTTGGACTTTTGACCTCCAGAATGAAAAGATAATAAATTTGTATGGTTTAAGCCATTAAGTTTGCAGTAATTTGTTAAAGCAGTAGTAGAAAATTAATACAATTAGCCTTTAGGAAAAAGACCATTAAATTGTGTAATAAATATTTGATCATTGAAAGGCCAAACTCAAAATATCTCTATATGTGTATACACCCATTCCACCAAAACAAAAGAAACAAATAAGAACAAAATTTCTGATTCTGAATTGTTTTTCATATTCACACTATTTTTCTACTCAGAAACCATAGAGATGACACTCACACAAATACCACTGTCTAGGATTAGACAGTAATGTAGAAATACCCATCATTCCAAATGAAATGACTAAATAGAAAAACTGTGAATTATTTCACAAAATTTCTTAATTCTTCACCTTCTCTCAGGATCAAATAATTTGAAGCATTATTTTGCATACAGTGTGCATAGGTAACATGTTCATTCTGTACTAGAACTTCTTCATTTTCTGTCATTGTTTTAGAACCATTCTGTATTCTACACTGTTTCACTGTTCAGGTTATTAAAAATATATAAGGTCCAAGAAATTCTGCATGTGATGGTTAATTTTATGTTTTAGCTTGACTGGGCCACAGAGTGCTCAGATATTTGGTCAAACATTTTTGTGGGTTTCTGTAAGGGTGTTTTTGGATGAGTTTAACATTTAAATCAATATGTTTAATAAAGCAGATTGCCCTCTTTAATGGGAGTGGGTCTCATTCAATCAATTAAAGGTATGAATAGAACAGAAGGCTGACCTTCCCATGAATAAGGATAAATTCTTTCTGCCTGACTCCCTTCAAGCTGGGACGCCAGTTTTTTTCCTGCCTTCGGGATCCAGGTGAATCATCATTTCATACTGAGTCTTGAGTTTGCCAGCCTTTAGACTGGAATTTATATCATTAACTCTCTTGCTTCTCAGACTTTCAGACTTAGACTTAAAATCACACCAATGGATCTTCTGGGTCCAACGTGCCAACTTCAGATCTCTGGACTTATCAGTTTTCACAATTGTGCAACTTAATTCATTATAAAATGTATTATATGTATATTACATATATATTATTATATATGCATACACACATATATATGTACATAAATATATACATCATGCATGCTAAGTCACTTCAGTTTTGTCTGACTCTTTACACCCTATGAACCGTAGCCTGCCAGTCCCCTCTGTCCATGGGATTCTTCAGAAAGAATACTGGAGTGGGTTGCCATCCCCTTCTCCAGGGGATCTTCCTGACCCAGGAACTGAACCCGCATCTCCTGCATTGGAAGGGGGATTCTTTACCCCTAGCGCCACCTGAGAAGCCACATATACACGTAGATACATCCTACTGATTTTGTTTCTCTGGAGAAACCTGACCAAATTATGGTATAAGAAAAAATTATCTTCTATGATAACTGGAAATTCTACTACTATTAAGCACATTTACTTAAAGAAGAAAAAAAATATTGTCACTATCATCCAGTCATTCAGGATTTTAAAAATAATGTATGATTATTGTAAAAACAAAATAAAACATACAAAAAATCAGAAAAGTGTAAAAATTGCTCATCTTGCATACCAAATATAACTACCATTTATATATAGGTGTGTGTTTGCATTGTTTTATATGCTGTCTTCATCATTAATGATACAATTTGAGTATCCTTAATTTCAATAAACAAACTTCTTAATTATTTCCATGAATAACACACCAATTTCATATTGTTCAATGTTTTAAGTTGTTTCTAATCTTTTATGTAATTGACAACACAAAGACAGACATGAAAGCATGTATCAGGCAAGTTCTTTGGTGTGGAATTTATGGGTACAAGTATTGTTGAAAAATGACAAATCACACTATACTTCTGGAGCCATTAGTATGTCATCACTAAGTGAATTGAAGCAAGCTAATAAGTTTGATAATGCCTTCTTTGTAGAAGGCAAAAGAAACCAGAAGTCACAAATGGGATGTGATGTCCAAAATTATGGATGGTTGTCTTCAGGGGGAAAAAAAAATCAAGAGAACTTTCAGGAAATGGAGGGAAAGATCTAAAAACTAGCTCCACTAATGCCAGCTAGTGGTTGCAGGATATAGTTGCCAGTCATTTATAGGTGACCAGATTGTCTCCTGTTTGCTGCTGCGGAGACAGTCTGGGTGCATTTTGGCTTTCACACTAGCCAATTCTGAATCACTCTTCCTGGCTCATGCTGCTTCTCTCTTTGTCCAGTCCCCTTCATAAATCATACATCATGTGTTGGAGAAAAATGCTAGCCAGTTTCTGGGAGGAGAGAGGCATTTAAAAATCAAATCACTAATTTTTCTATTGCTTGTCATTAATTTTTAAGGCTTTAAAATGCCTCAAGGAAAATGTATCTTTCGTGTCAGTAAAATGCATTTAATGGATTAAGAACAAATATATGTTATATATTTGTGTGTATATATATATATATATATATATACACACACACACATAATAGATAGAGACAAATAGATAGATAATCTTTACACAAGAGCAATTATATTTTAGTTCTCCCTAACAGGGAAATCCAAAGACACATAATCTATATTCCCTATTTTTCACATGAATAAATTTGCCAATCTCTAGCAAGTGCCAAATGCAAATTTATTATAATTTAAAATTGGCTCTATAATGGGCTCTGTGACAAAACATATGATTTAATATTATTCATTATGGTATTGTTTATGTTCTATTGGAAAGTTCCTTTATTACTATTTAACCACATTAATTTTCCCTAAGGAGTCTGATTACCCATTAATTCTTTAAATAGATATGTCACCTTGGACTGACTGAAGAAATGAGTTTAATCTTTGGAAACTAGATGATGTCTTAGGAAAAAGAAAGTAGGAGATATCCATTCTGTGTAATAAAACACGGTGGGATGGGAGGTAAGGAGTGAGTGCACAAGTCCTCTTTATCTGTTTGCTTTCTGGAGTTGTGGTTGCCTATGGTAAATTGCAATCTGAAAATATTAAATGGAAATTCCCAGAAATAAACAATTCATAAGTTTGCAGTCATGTGTCATTCTGAGTTGCAAGATGGAATCCCTTGGAGCCCTGCACCATCCTGCTCCGTCCTTCCTGGGATCCCCAACCATTAACATCTTCTGCTCCTGACATCCAACCGCCAATATCCTCATGGTTCAATGATCCAGGATCACCCAGAGCAGATGATCTTCCTTCTGACATATGTCAGAAATAAGAGCATAAGAAATCTTTCTTAATCATTCATTTCTAGAGCTAAACATTCAATAATTCTTTCTAAGCAGAATATATTCTTTTGGCTTTATCTCACTTTATTACTTTCCCACATAATTCATAGAATTTTTATCAGTGTAGAAGCAGGGTCAGAAGTCTAAATCCTTGAGTATCCTGCCAATAAATCATTACAGATTTCCTATTCATGCTTCAGTTATGCACAAGGCAAAAATAGTATTTACACAAATGTTGCCATTTCATCCTGACATTCATTCAACATATATTCACTAGACATCTGGGAGGTAGGGAGCTGTCATGAGATAATAAATGTGTATCATTTCTCTTAGGAGAAATTGCAGACAACTTAGTAAGCCTAGTCTTTATCCTATTTCACACCATTTCTCTCTTCTTCCCTGGCTCTAGCCCCACTAGTTTTTCCACTTCCTCCAATTCACAATCCAAGATTTGAAATCTCTCTGGATATCTCTGTTCCCATTGTACGGAATGTTCTTCCCACATCCTTCAATAGTTAACTCCTAATCAGATAACTCCTTTCCCATCTTTTCTTTAAGTAAGGTTTTTGACTCTCAAGACTATGTAAGATTCCTTTTGCAAGTGTTCTTTTTGCAAATTATAATTATATAAACATTAGAGTGATTCTTTCATGGACATCTATCTTATCTATCTCCTCTCAACCTGAAAGCTTCATGAAAAAAGGACCTTGGCCTTTCTTTGTAACAACATTATCCCTGTGTTGCTTAGAAAATGAAAAATCATGCTAGAAAGGATACTCACAGAATAGTCAGTGAGTTAAAATTGTAAATAATCTCCTTGAATGTACAACATAACTGGGGAGTCAAGGCTTGTACATACATACCAAAAACAAACAAACAAGGCAAAATAATAATGCGAGTGAATTTGAGATGAGTGATGTAAAATACAGGCTTACACATAATTTCAGTCGAAGATGAAGGGCGCCATGGGCCAAGTATAAGAGAGATGAAGTTACAGGGGAGTCTTATAAGATGTAGAAGATTTGGATAAGTGGTTAAAAAAAAAACACTGGGCTCTTCATAGCATGTTACAAAACTCCACCCCAACATTTGAAAAAAAGCTTTTTTTTTGGATAGGTGAGAAGTAGATTTATTAATATCCTCTGTAAAGACATTACTGAAAAATAAGGCATAAGAGGATGGTCTTGTCCCAGGTCCCAGGTGAGTTCCTGGAATAGTCCACCAAGTGAGGGTCCTTGAGTCCAGGCAGGAAAGCATTGAAGAGTGAGTCATAATAAAGGGAAAACAGAGATACACATTCCAGAGAGAACTCGGCCCCTCTCAGACGGTCCCTAGGAGAAACACACTCCAGAATATCAGTTAAAGATGACTAACCATAGGATAAGCAAGAGCAATGAGAGCTTGGACCAGGTGGTTAAGTGGTCTAAATGGAGAAGGTGAATGAGTGATTAATCTGAGAAGTTTCGTTGGCAGTAGCTGGGCAGCAAAGACACGTGTGCACAGACATACAGAGTGGATTTTATGACAGATTCTATTCAGAGGACAAACAAAAGAAAACAGTCAAAGACGGCTCCAAGATTTCACATTACTGTGATCGCTATTTTTCATTAAATAGATTGAACTATATGTATCTATGAACTATATCATTTGTTATCAACTGTTAACTATGAAGAATTGTGCACAATTATTTATAAGCCTTATTTTGTTGCAGCTTCAAAACAACGTGAAGGAGGCATTATTTTTCTCCATGGAGTTGAGGCAATTGCCAGGAGTCCTGTCATTATGTAAGGGACATAATCAGGGTACAGATTCAGTTTCTTTGTCTCAAAAGTCCTATCCAGGCCCGTAAACTGCCTCTCTCTACACTCTGTCTCTTTTGGAGAGGTTGGCATTTTGTGTGATACTGTATTAACCTCATATTAATCTAATGTTTTCTTCATGCTAGATAAAATAATAATGAGTCATGTTTCAATAAGATTTGCCCTAGAATAAAACATTGAAGTAGGTAAAGTTTGCTTTAGGCTTTATTTGCCTAGCTCTCTCAACTCTCCCTCTCACTCCATAGAGCCTCAGGCTCACTCTGGCTGCTCATTCAAAATGCACCCTCTAAATACTTCTCCTGTATACTCACAACAAACATGCCATAATGGTTCTACTGCAGTTGGGGACCTTGGCAGAGTGTCTTGGTCCATTCATTCAATATACCTCTCGTTCAGACTGGATTGGGTACTAACTTCATTCAGACTAATTAACACTAAAGTGTTAATGTGTATTAACCAGCCTTCTCAAAAAGCCTGCATTTTAACTTTAAACTTAATACTTTCATCTAGCAAGTTTCAATATTTGCATGCACTGAAACCTCCATATTAAAAATGGGTATAAATATTATTGCTTTGGTTAAGCCAACAGTGGTGGTTTAGTGCCTCCAACCCCACCAGCCAAGAAAAATTAAAAGTAGCAAGGCACATGAGGGAAAAGAAAAAAAAATCTAGTTCTCTGAATAATCCATTTTAAAATCTACTGCTCAGACCCTAGGAAATAATTAATAGACTAGTTTCAGACACTCGTAGTAAAGATAAATGGGTGGATAAAAGGGAGAAATCTTAGCTAACCTTAAAAAAATGAAAACATACAGACAACCACTAACTCTCCCCCAGCCATGAAGATAAAGCTATCTCTGGCTTGAATGAGTCCAAAGTTCTAGTCATCAGACAGTTTAATCAAGAGTGCATCGGACACAAGTTATTTGCTTGGTCTTAGACCTGGGGGTAGGCTTGAATAGCCTCCTTGAATTTGGATGATCAAAGGAGAAAATAGAGATTGATGACTCCTCCTTGGAAGCAGTTGGTTTAATCGCAGTGTGGTTGTGTTTCCTGGTGCCACCTGGACTTGAAATGTCCCACACTGAGCACCAGTGAAAAATGGCCTTTTCATTTCACTTAGGATTCTCTCCGATCTTTAATGCCTTCCATAATTAAGGACTAACTACCAAGGCGTGGGGCATTTCTAGGGGATTAATGGCCAGCTGGGAGTTGATGGCCCAGAGCCAAGTGGGGACTCATTAACCTCAGCTGGTCATTAATTCCTTAGGTACTGCCTGGGGTTAGGGACACGAGGAAGGGTGTGAGTGAGGAAGTAGAGTGGGGGTGGAGGATACAACTCGTGTTGATGGTGTTTCCAGGAAAAGAAAGAAGTGAACTTTTAAATATGCAGAGGCACAGAACGTGTCCCTTGGCAATGCAGGATGCTGTCTCTAGCATTTCAACTGCATTGTGTCATCAGGTCTCCCACCTCGTGGAGGCTTTTTCACTGTGGGTGCTAACGTTAGAGAGAGCAGAGATAAATGAGACAGGCTCCGAAGTGGCAATGGCAGTGAAGAGCCTGGAATATGCTAAATGATGAAGTTAAAAGGGTTATATTTCAGGCCAATCGAGCATCACCTTTTCTGAATCACAGCCTTAACGTAGGCAGGGAGGGTAACACTACTATATTTTATCCTGTTATTCCTCCCTCCCTCTCTACCTTCAGAATATTCACCAGAAAGTAGAAGACATTTAAAAATATGTGCTGCAGAGAGTGGTGAAATACAGCTTCTAGTACATGGCTGGTAGGAATGTATACTGGAGCAACCAATTAGAAAACAAGTGGATAACAGCTATTGAAAACTGAAACCTTCATGCCCCACGATCCAGAATTCCACTCCTCCACATCATTCCCAGAAAGAACAACTTTACATATGTGAGCACAGATTTGAAAAACAAGGAAGTGCTGGGGAAGGGGTGTGAGGAATAGAAGATCATATTCCCCGCACCAGGAGTACCTGAAGCCTTGTGCTTAGATATCGGGAAGTGAATGTCCTATGGGCGAACACTGCCTGCAAATGATGGTACAAAGTAATGACAGTAACACGTTACCCACCAGTGGGAGTTCATTTAAGCAGAGGAGTTAATGCCTCTGTGGGTTTGTGGTTGTGAGAGGTGGGGGCAGAGAATAGTGCCCCAGCTGGGTGACTCAGAGAGAACTTTCAAGATTTGGTTCTTGGAAGTGCAGATAACCATGAACACCTGATATTTGTGCTGTGACGATGTCTATCTCCATGAATTAGATATCCTTCTAAAATATTTACATTGGAGTTGGCTTGAGAACAGACACATAAGAACCTCAAAGTTCACAAAGTTAAAAGAAGTCTGTGCAGATTTTCCTGGTGGTCCAGTGGTTAAGAATCCACCTGCCAATGCAGGGGACATGGGTTCGATCCCTAGTTCAGGAAGATTTCACATGCCTTGGGGCAACTTAAGCCCATGTGCAGCAACTACTGAGCCCGTATACTACATCTCCTGAAGCCCGAGTGCCCTAGGGCCCATTCTACGTGATAAGAGAAGCCACCACAATGAGAAGCCTGAGCACTGCAACTAAAGAGTAGCCCCTGGGGCTCACTGAAACTACAGAACACCTGCTCGCAGCAATGAAGACCACTGGGCTAAATATAAATAAATGAGAAAATAATTAAGAGTCTGTGTATTGTCCCAGCTCTGCTATTTATGAGCTATAGAACCTCAAGAAAATTGCCTAAATTCTCTGAACTTCATCTCATCTATAAAATTAGGAGACTAATATTACTCGATTCATAGATTGGTGTTAAAACTAAAAAATAACTTCTGTAAAAGGTTGGTTCATGATAAGCAATCAATAAATGTCCATTATTATTGCTATTTTAAAAATAATACTATTATTCTTACAACTAGTTTTCATTGAGTGGGACTGAAAATTAGAATTGGTTCTTCTTAGTGACTATGACATTAATCAAAAAGGTGATCTGTGGAGATTAAGTTACTCTCTAGAGTCAAGTTTCATTATTTGTTAAATGAGTTTAAGAATAAACTGAGATATTCTATGTCAAAAATAGAAAAAAAAGTAGTATCAAATAAGTTTTATTTATCCTCTTATAGTCTTCTTTGTCTTCATCATCACTGCCATGTGTATTTTATTCATATTATTTCAGTCCAATAAATATGGATTTAACCTATATGCAACGGTGTTATAGGTGGAATGATAGAGTATTATTTGTCAGTTATTTGTCAGTAATCACTATTCCCATTTTGATGTCAAATGGTTTTCTGATTCTTTGTCATACTTACGGTATTTATCATTGGCCCAGAAAAGAAGTTGATTTCTTTACTTTGCTGCCTAGCCAAGGTGATAGTTACAATCATGGATGCTTTCTGACATGACACAATATTCTCTAGTTCATACACCAGAAACATGGATTGCAAAAACAATCACTATAATAAAACATGACCCTCTAATTTTGCTGTTGCAACTGCACTTTCATATAGTAGGAAGACATATTCAGGGCAGTGAAAACACCTTTTGAAATATTTGCTAAAGTTTCTCATGATATTTTGGCCATTGTTTTGCATTAAGAACATTAGATTCAAATATAAAATTAGTCGCTCACTCATATCTGACTCTTTGTGACCCCACAGACTGTAGCCTGCCAGGCTCCTCTGTCCATGGAATTCTCCAGGCAAGAATACTGGAGTGGGTTGCCATTCCCTTCTCCAGGAGATCTTCCTGACCCAGGGATTGAATCATGTCTCTTGCACTGCAGACAGATTCTTTACTGTCTGAGCCACCAGGGAAGCCCTGAATTATTTACAATTTGATTTATTTATTTCATGCCAAGGTATGAAAAGAACCTAAGTATCCATCAACAGATGAATGGATAAAGAAAATGTGATGTATACATAGACAGATTTTATTTTCTTGGGCTCCAAAATCACTGCAGATGGTGACTGCAGCCATGAAATTAAAAGATGCTTGCTCCTTCGAAGAAAAGCTAAAACCTAGACAACATATTAAAAAACAGAGACTTCATTTTGCTGACAAAGGTTTGTATAGTCAAAGCTATTGTTTTTTGAGTAGTTATGTATGGATGTGAGAGTTGGACCATAAAGAAGGCTGAGCACCCGAGAATTGATGCTTTTTGAACTGTGGTGCTGGAGAAGACTCTTGAGAGTCCCTTGGACTGCAAGGAGATCAAACCAGTCAATCCTAAAGGAAATCAACCCTGAATATTCATTGGAAGGACTGATGCTGAAGCTGAAGCTCCAATACTTTGGCCACCTGATGTGAAGAGCCAACTCATTGGAAAAGACTCTGATACCAGGAAACACTGAAGGTAAAAGAAGAAGGGGTTGGCAGAGGATAAGATGGTTAGATCGCATCACCAACTCAATGAGCATGAATCTGAGCAAACTCTGGGAGTTAGTGAAGGACAGGTAACTGGTGTGTTGCAGTCCATGGGATTGCAGAGTCGAACACAATTTAGCGACTGAACAATAAATGAGAAACAAGGAAATTCTGCCATTTGTTATAAAATGGATGGACCTCAAGGGCATTATGCTAGATGAAACTGGTCAGAAAAAGAAAGATAGACACTATATGATACTGCTTACATATGGAATTTAAAAAAACAAAAAACACCTCAGAAACAAAGAACAGAGTGGTGATTATCAGAGGCAGGATCAGACTAGGAAAATGGGCAAAAGTAGTCAAAAGGTACAAACTTTCAGTTTTCAGATTGATAAGTTCTGGGGATGTAATGTACACTGTGTCGACTATAGTTAAGAGTACTGTACTGTATATTTGAAAGTTGTTAAAAGAGTAGACCTTAAAAGTTCTCATCACAAGAAAAAATGTGTAACTACGGGAGGTGAAGGATGTTACCTAAATTTATCATGGTGATAATTTCATAACATATACACATATCAATCATTATGTCATATACCTCAAACTAATGTTGTATATCAATTATATCAGTATAACTGAAAAATGAGACAAAAGAGAAGATTAGAATGAAGTTTAGGCTTCCAAGGTAGGGCCATGCAGATGGTATGAGGGGCCTCCATAAAGAAGGGGGCAGCTCATCCTGCATCTCCCAGCCGGGCATACCACATTTTGACATCCCCTCCTCATTTGTCAGCCTGTCTTGTTAGTGGTCACAGACTATCACTTCAGTCTGTAACCCCATTTTTATTGCACTTTGGTGCTCTTTCTAGCTGAGTTTTATTTATTTCCTTTATTTAAAAGGGAAACAGATGATACTGGCAATCCTAATAGACTTAGATAGCACATTTGACATAGAAATAAATATAGTGAATTTTGTAGAAGAAAGTCTCCTCTTACCTATGGCCTTTCAACAATTCTGATAACATCAAAATGAACATCTCTATGCATTGCTAGAATATCTTTAATATTCCTTTAGTGTTTGTTCATCTCCTTTGTTTCACCAAGAGACCCTTGGGCGCAGACCCTTTCCTAGCTAATAGTGGGGAGCCAGAATTTAATGGGCTTGTTGTGTTGTAGATGTCTATTTATTTTCAGTTCTCTTCTACTTATGACATTCTATCATTTTCACTTTCAAGATAATGATGTCATGATCACTTTTGAAAATATATTTCTATGTACTATGGAAATGAATGGAAATGTGGAATGAGTGAAGTTTGATCACCATATCTCATCCTCTTGGTACTGTAATGATTCCATTTATCAGGGGCACCTTAACGCACTGCCCTTCTTTCCCAGGATGACAGGGCTTTTAGCAAAGTCCTTAATCAGACTACAGACTGCCAGTAGTCACTTTTGCAACTCCAGGACCTCAGTTTCATGCAGTAGGCCCAGGAAGTTGTCTATGAATGCATGTTGACTAAGTGAATGGCTAAAAGCAAGAATAAAAGGAAGAGTTAAAACAAAACACAGTGGCTTGGTGATTGCCTGCTTGTTTCTCCTAGGCAGTGGACTTTGGTCGCGTTTACCTGTATGTACGCAGGGGGAGAATGGTGGGTTAGGGATGGGAGGACCAGCTGCAGATGTCTATCTATCTGTGGAGGCATATGATATTGACCATATATCAAGAATGGTGTTCTCAAAGCATGGTCCCAGGGCTAGCAGCAGCTGACTGTGTCAACTTTTATTGTTAGAAATGCAATCAGGCCCCATTCCAGACATACTAAGGCATGAAATAGAAATTCTGGAGGTGGAGCCTCAAAGCTGTTTTTTTTTTCTTTTTTTTTTCCTTTTAGAGCCCTCTAGGTGATTTTGAGGCATGCTAAATTTTGAAGGTTGCTGTCACATTGGCAATTATACATGACTGAAGTTATAATTCTTAAGGGGAGGAAGAAAATCAACCTAAGTTTAACGAGATTTGGAAACCAGAGAGACTAAGTACTTCCAGTTATCAAAATAGGACACAGATTTAGAAGAAATTGGGAAACACTCCTTTTTATAACTCCACGCAGTTGATCCTTGCAGATTAAAAATAACATAATATTGCCGCTTTCGCTGTTTTGAATAAATGCCAAACTCCTTTTCTAAAGCACAGGGAAATCAGCACATTGAGTGTTCCTGGATTTTAAGTTCTAACTCATTTACTAAATTAGCAAACCTAGACTACAGATCAAAGTAGCTAAAAGTGTAAATGACACCCAATTAAAGAGAGTGCTACCCCAAAAAGCTCAGACAGGATGACCCAGCACTGCTGTTCAGCTTTTGAGATTATTCAGGATAGCGTTGCTGGAGTTTTCTCTTCCACTCTCCTGGAGAGAGTACAGAAGGTAAGAAAAGAAGAGGGAGGGGTTTGTCAGAAGGAGTGAAGAAGCCATTTCAAGAGTCCTTATAAGCCTATTTAAAACATTTTCTTCAAAGGAGTTCCCGCAACAATTATTACAGCTCATTTGCCTGCAAATATGCTCTCTGTTGTTAATCAGCCAGTCATTAACCTCAGCAATATCAATGTGTTGTCACCATGCATTTCAAAGAGGTAAATGAAGATGGGCGGTCTTTAAGAGATGCTTAAGCTCAAAAAACCCATTACGTTATTTACCCTTCCAAGGTAAACTAACCCTCAGAACAAAGATTTTTATCTTGGGTACTCATCATGAGCTCCTCCAGGCTTTTCCTAGAGTCCCTTATTTAGGTTCATGATCACAGTTTACTCTGATTGCCAAGGAAATGGTCTCAGGGACGAAGTAACACACTGAAAAAATTGGTGGATTAGGACAGAGATGAAATTCGGTCTAAGGTCTACAGTTTAGGGTCTGAAAGAGTAATTGCTGTTACCTTCCTCGCCTGCAAAAAACCCAAGCCTCCGAGAAAAGAGCCAGAAAAAGCCAAAGAGGGGGCCATTAATTATCCAGAGAACAAACTCTGATGTCCTTAGCCTGTCGTTTTTCTCCACAAAGTGGTCATTTAGAAATCCTTGTGGGTGCAGGGCCTGTAAGTCTGTCCTTATATCAACCCTCTGTTGTTGCTGTTGCTCAGTCGCTAAGTCGTGTCCTACTCTTTGCAACCCCATGAACTGCAGCCTGCCAGGTTTCTCTGTCCATTAGGCCAGCAAGTCCTCAAGATACTATTTGATTCTCCCCTGTGGGCCTTCTTATACATCCTCATGTAATGGGTGAAGGTTCTTAAAAGAGAGTGGATACATTATGTGATACTGCTGCTGCTGTTGCTAAGTCGCTTCAGTCGTGTCCAACCCTCCGTGACCCTGTAGATGGCAGCCCACCAGGCTCCCCCGTCCCTGGGATTCTCCAGGCAAGAACACTGGAGTGGGTTGCCATTTCCCTCTCCAATGCATGAAAGTGAAAAGTGAAAGAGAGGTTGCTCAGTCATGTCCGACTCTTAGCGACCCCATGGACTGCAGCCTACCAGGCTCCTCCATCCATGGGATTTTCCAGGCAAGAGTACTGGAGTGGGGTGCCATTGCCTTCTCCGTATATGATACTGAGAGCACCCTAAAACTGTACACAGAATTTTCTATCATCTCGCATTTTTCTAAGGAGGAATCCATTGCTTTCACCATTTTTAGGATCAAAGTAAAGAATCACTAGAAAAACTATTCCATATTTTATTTTCAGTGAATATATATCCATGGTAATTATATTGACTTCTATACATTGACACCTTCCTTCGTAGTTCAGGTGGAAAAGAGTCTGCCTGGATTGTGGGAGACCTGGGTTTGATCCCTGGGTTGGGAAGATCTCCTGGAGAAGGAAATGGCTATTCACTCCAGGATTCTTGCCTGGAGAATCCCATGGACAGAGGAGCCTGGTGGGCTACAGTCATGGGGTAGCAAATTGAATATGACTGAGCGATTAACACACACACACAGAGTCCATTGAAATTACATAGAATGACTATTTTCATAGGTCAAATACAGTTGCACACCAGAAATTTCAGTTGGTTCAATCTAATAAATGTTTTATATAAACTTACAAATGACTAAGTATGTACTGAATAAGCTTTATGTAAATGAAAACAACACTTTAATATGACTGTTATACAAGTAGTATATTTAATAGTGTAATATTTAAATATACATAGGGAAATGTATGCTAAATATGTTTGTACATGACTGTGTTTTATACAAAGATAAGCTGTTATCACAGCTTTATAATATATATACCAGATACATAGGCGTTTGCCAGGTTATAAAAACACTTTTGCAATATTATGTACACTGCCATTGGTCACTGGGCTAACTGGGTGAGACTTTGTTTTTCTTTTCCTGAATCTGATTTGTGTTCTTGCCTGGAGAATCCCAGGGGTGGCAGAGCCTGGTGGGCCGCCATTTATGGGGTCGCACAGAGTCGGACACGACTGAAGCGACTTAGCAGCAGCAGCAGCAGCCACAGTGCACCTTACATATAAAGGCATCAAAGTAATAAATCTCTAAATAATGAACAGGTCTCATTCTCCTAAGACTGTGGGTAGATTAGCTTCTAAACGTTTAAATTCGTTTTGATAGAGATGTCCCTATTAAACATTATAACCCCATAGACAGGCTTCAGAATACACGGCAAGCATACAGATCCTTTTAATAAAGCAGCATTATTAGACTTGTGCAGACTGCCCCCTCTACCCCCCCATCCCAACCTGCATATTTCCTTCCTCTGTTATGGCAATTTACATACATAAAGCTATCAATTTAGTTAATTAGGCTTTAAAAATGCTATTTAAATAAGGATGAAACTTTTTTTTCTCCAATAAAACGACACAAATAAATTATTGCTGTTGTCATAGATTGCCTAGCTGCTACTTTGCTAGAAAGCTTCAAAGTATAACTTTGATGTGAAAAGACTCTTAGTTAGGGAATATGCATATGAGAAATGATTTTGAAAAGGGAAGCTTTAACACAAAGTCTCAGAAAAATATAAAAATACAGTGAGCCAGAGACCTAGTTCTATTGGGTGGCAACTTAAGGAATTCAAAGAAATAGGATTTTTCCCTTTGATTAAAAATGATAGTAATAAAAATCTGTTTTTTTGTTTGTTTGTTCTCAAAATTTCTGATCCTTTTTGTTTCCAAACACAGGAGTATAGAAAACGTTTGGAGTCTTTGTAGATGCTGAGAGAGGGTGTAAATTGAAAAAAAAAAAAAAAGGCGATTAAGTTATTATAGAAGATACCGTCATCCTTAAAAAGGTTGAAATGGACTCATGTCCTTTGCTTCCAGTTGATAACTGATCAATCAGGCATGAAAATAAAGTGTTTTGAGTTAAGATTTCAGATAAAAGGAAAACATTTCTTTAGGATGGTTCTAACTCCACAATTCTTAAACCTCACATTTAACATAGGAAGCCAGGTCACAGAGTCTAGTTCTAGAAAGCCCCTAGGTGAGGAGCAATGAACTTGGTAAAGCTAGAATCAAAAAATGTCCCAGCTTCATTTCTGTGTGTGTGCAACAAACATCCATTTGAGATCTAATTTTTTTTTCTCTTAATCCAATGCTGTAGAATTAATTGGTGATTTCAATGAATGATGAATGAATTGGCTTGTTAATTTTTTTTTCTATTCTATTCTTTTTAAAGGCAGTGGTTAGTTTAAAGCAAAAGGAATGAAAATTTGACTATTGATTCATCTCTCTTGCAGAAAGCCAGCCACTTGAACAGGGATACTAACAGAGGGACTGTGTGTGTGTGTGTGAAACTGAATACACAAACTTACAAATTGTCATGAAAAGATTTATAATCTGTCATTAAGAGGCAGTGTTAGACTTTTTCTGTGAAGCAGTGTCTGCTATTAAATACCTTCTATCATCAATGGAAAAGCAAAGGTAATCTTTAGTAACTAACTACCTAAATCCTTAAGAAAACTCAGGATCACTTGGTAAAGATAAGGCGCTCTTACATGAGAAAGCCTTCCCTGGGAACTAAGACTAAGACACCACCCAGATACCAGCAAATTAAAATGCTAATAGAAAGGGTGGCAGGCGGCTGTATCTTAGTTTTAGTTTTCTTTGGTTTTCCTTTCTGTCAGGGTTATTCTATCATAATGTATCAGGAAAAGCATTGCACTCACATCAAATCAACTCGTTAATGGAAAGGGTGGCAGCCTAAAGTACTCTTGATCAACTGCTAATTTTGTTTTATTCTTCTTCCTCTTAGAGCTATTCTCTGAAATGAATAACTCTGCATTCAAAAGAGGTTTTTGAGAGAAGCTGGGCACTAAAACAGATTAAGATGAACTGAAGACACAGAAAACCATTATGTTCACAGAATAAACAGTTTTCGTCATTTAACGTTATAATAAATGTATTTGCCTGTGACGCACTGCCTTCACCACTAAAAGGTCTCCTGTTAAATATGCACGTGTTTCCATAGTGGGCAAGTGACATGGACAGGACAGTCAGGGGTGACCGTCTCTCTACCAATCTTGAATTCGTGATTCTGAGGGGGCAGACTACTGTTGTAAAATGTCCTGCTATTCAAAACTGGGAGGCAATGAGTTGAGTGTTTCTGAGAAATGTCAGCTTTGCTGCTTTAAGGATCAAAGTAATCAATGCATCTAGAGGATCGGGAAAACAGCAAGAGAGGCAGATTCTGCCCCATCCCTGGCCCTGCCTTTGATGACCAGAGCCCTGGGTAACACAGGTGTGTCAGCTTTTTTGCCATACCCAATCCTTGGGGATCTGTGCTAAGACTGAAGAGTCTGAGCCCTTGTTGCCCTATTGGAAAACACAGTGGATGCATATCCAGCAGGGATATGATGGAGACAATCAATTGCTGTCCAAGTGTTCATTTAGTCTGTCAAATATAAAACTTGCCTTCGAACACAATATAAAGGAAAAATAAGACCAACCAAAAAAAAAAAAGCCTTTTGATAAGCTGCTGACAAAGTATGTTCAGTGTTTTTGTATTTACTTTGGAGACTGGCTTTGCAGATCATAAGACATTTGTTACATGACTGTGTAATGTGTGGGGCATTTACCTTCAGTAAGAAATCCAAGAATATAAGGCAATAGAAGGCAGAAGACCTGGAAACTATTCTAACACTCATGACATAACTATAACAGGCCAACTCAAGAGCCTGGCAACAACTTAAAAATGACTAGACTCTTGTTCTAGGGTTTTATAAATAAACACAAGGACACACAGATAGTTCAAAATAAATCTAAAAATAATTTTCGTCCTCTTTCCATAATATATGTCTTGGAATTTCCTCTTGTATGCCTCTAATTTTCTCCCCAACTAATAACGTGGCCATAATTATTACAAACCATTCTTGCTATGAGAATTTGTTACCGAGCTGTGATTTCATCTGCTATACTTCAAATGTTGCTTTTACATCATTATGATCTCCAAAATAGTCATCTTGGTCTCTTTGTTTAGACCAAATAAGTTTGGTTCCCAATTTCTAATAGTATTAAGGGAAGACTACACCTGGTTCAACATAGTGATTAGGTCTGAGAAATCAAAATCAATATTCAAACAAATAAAACCAAACAACAACAAAATAATTATATTAACAATTAAAATAATTATATTAAGCTTTATTTTTCTTCACAAACAAGTGGAATGGATGGGAATCAGGAATGAAAAACTATTACCAGAGTCCCTGTGTACTATCTGAAGCCAGAATGAAACTGAAATACATTATTCACAGTTTGAGTGTAGACATATATTAACATATGCATAGGGTAAGATAGAATTCCAAAGTATGGATTTTCTGATGGGAAAATTAATGATCTATTAAGTTCTCAAGTGTGGGAATTCACAGTCCAATGACAGGCAATGCTGCTGCTAAGTGCTATGTGGTTGTGGGCAGAAAGATTTCTGGGGAGAGTGAATGGGTTCCATTTCAGGAAGAGATGTAGACCTTTGTCAATATTCAAGTCCACTCACCCCATCCAGCTCTGATCTCTCCACCTCCCAGCAATCTGGCTGCTAGTGCTTTTGCTCTCCAGAATCTCAGTGAAGCTTCAGACTGCTTCCCTAATGAAATGCTTGTCAGTTGCTACACTGGAGATGTCCCCCCAGAATCTTGATTAACCTTTGCAGTCAATGAGTCTCTGTGGTTTTTCACCTTAGAGCTATGAGGTTCATAGTGAGCTGGTTTATTTTTGGAATTTATTCCCTACCTAGTGTATCCACTTATCCTTGTATTTATTTATCTATGTATCTATCTGTTAGGTAGTTACAATAGGAAAAAGGAGTCCAGAATGGTGGTGGCTAAAAGACAAAGAAGGGAAAAGCCCTCAAAAATAGAACAAAGGAAGGTCTGAGGACCTGAGTGAGAACCTCAGGTAAAACAAACAGCCCTTCTGGCTAGCTCAATTTACATAGGGAAGGCTCAGGGGGAGAAGAAAAAACATATAAAAAGAGGAGCCAAAATTCGGCAGGGGCCTCTCTTCTCTTGAGTCTTCTGGGTGAGCCTGCCCACCCCTCCCTGTCCCACCCCTCCCTGTCCCGCCCTCATGCCTCACCTTGAGGATGTATTTTCCTTTACTTTCTAAATAAAACTGAGCTGTAACACGGAGCTGGACAGAATACTGTTCTGTCCAAGGGCTGTAACACTGGTCTGTCCATTGCTTCAAATTTTTGTTGTGACAGACAGAACCGAGGTAATTACAAACTCCCCTGAAATATCCATTTTCTAATAAAGTTTTCCAATAAAGGAGAGGCCTGTCTACCTGATTTTAAGTGTTCATATATGAAATAACCCTAAACCACTCTATCTGAAGCCTCTTTTTTTTTTTTCCTGGATGGTGGGGAAATCTGCTTTGAAATACAGGTTTTGATCAATTTTATATTATCCCTTTTTCAGGTCTCTAATGTCTATTTCAAGGGATGTTTTAACACTGTAAGTTTTACAGCAGCTCATAACTGATAATGAAGACTTTCCCAGTACTATTTCTCCTTTGACACCTGAACTGCAAACTGAGATTTAAATATATAGTAATTATGAATGATATCACAGACGAATATTAGATTAGAGAACAGAGTATATAAGACATCACAAATCCCTTTGTTAATGCTAAATTCCCAGCCAAGGGAAGCTCAAAAAGGCATCAGTGGATACTAGAAATAGAGGTTCTTTTTTTATGCTCAGTGGATTTCTCATAGACATGCTTTAAAGGAAAACCTAAAGAGAGTATGTCAGCATCAAATAAAATTGCTACTTTGTGTCCTATGGATTTAGATTATCTGGTAGAATGGCTTTAGAAAATTTGAATATTTTTAAGGAAGAATATTCAGTAGAAAACAACTTTGATAGGTAAATAATACCAAACTTTAATCATTCTTAGTGTTCCAATTTAAAAACAAGTTCAGAGATAACTCTATTCCATTCACTGAGGGAAAATGGTAATTTAAAATAAGAGGCATACTGAAAATCTTTCATCTATAGTCTTGCATTGGCTAGGCAGGGTATGGGATGCCTAGCTGACTAAAATTTCTTTTAGTAGGAGGTAGGAGATTTTTTATATAATTCAACTGAAGCATTTAATATGCATCTACTTGGTCCAAAACACTGATCTAGGCATTGTGAGGTTTTAGAGATGAATAGGACAGAGTCTCTGCCATTAGGAGAAAAGATGTTTTGATTTAAACAAACAAACAGCTAATTCAGATGCAATGAGAAAATGCAGTGAAACTGTATCCTCAAACACAAGAGCTAGGTTCTCAATCTAACAAGGCAAATTAAGGCAAACATCACTGATAATTATCAAAATTATCCTCAAAACTTCTTTAAATCTGAAAGACCAAGGCTCTGGGAAACCCAGAAGGCTAAGAATTAACTATAGTACTTTGATTTCGTTTTGCCTTGAGCTTTTCCTATCCCTGAAGGTGGTGGAGGCCTGGGTCCACTTTGAAACGGGAAGGAAAGGGGTATGAGAAAAGAGTGGGAGTGAGTAGAGAGGAGAAATACGTCATAAGGAAAGGAGGACTAAAGAGATCTATTCGCTCTTTTTTTTCCAAAAAATGTGGAGTTTGTGTTCTCATAAATCAGGGCATCCTGGACCTTTGCTGTGTCTCTCTGGTGGTTGTAACGCTTGTGGAGGATGAAACCAAACCACAGCTGCAAATATTATCTTGAGAGATATGGACTACGAGGTGCCCATGCCTTTGCATTCACCATGAGAAACTCCCCTGAGAAGATAGTTGCTGCTGGTAGTGGCTTGTTCTTTGTCTAAGAAGGAGAAACGCCAAGATCACAGATTATGCTTCCAGAGGTTGGGTGGTATTAACTGCTTCCTCCTTTTTGGTGTTTACCTTACACATCTGACTCCAATCCTCACCCTTCGAACACTGTGAATTTATTACGAAATAAAGCTATTCTTTCGGAAGCAGTGGCCAACCATATTTTATCACCACTACCATTTAACAGAACATACAGTTTCTGAGGATGCCATTAAACCAGGCTTCAATGCACAGAACATGCAGAGAAAGTGAAATAGCAAATGTATTTGTAAGACCTCTATTCCCCTACACAGTAATGGCTTAACACTTTGGCATTAATTCCATTTGTCAAGCTGTAAGATAAATACATGCACATCAGACACTTTCCCAGCATTTATTCAAAGGGCAGACAGTGAAGACCACTATTTAAATGGGAAATGTATCCATTTGTTTTTAAAAACAAAGCAGAGATTCACAATTCACACAGCATGTCAATCTTTTTAAAGAGACAGTACCATTTTCAGAAAAATATGACCACTGCCTAGGTTTAATCTCCCTATAAAAATAATAATGATATTACTCAAAATTTTGAAATCCTAAATCAATGTGCATACTTCAGATTCTTTGGTCAAAAGGTAAAAGCCATAATACCTAAAACACTTACCAATGATATTTTTATTTAACATTTCTGTGTATTTCTATTAGGATCTTTATCTACTATGATTCCACAGTTTTTAACCTTGGACAAACTGCATGGAGTTTTCCATCCAATGAAGCTTTTTACGTGTAATGATATTCACACATGGATAATTTATCACATCTTGAAAGAGATTTCCAGACTGTCCTTATGTCTCTTGCCTAAATTGGTCTCTATTTATATTGCACTTCCAGGATGACTCTCTTCTTTAAAATGATGATGAGTTTCTTTTTTTTTTTTTTTTTTCCCCCACCTTTCCTAATAAACTAAAGGATTAAGTTCTGACATATGGCCTCAGTCAAGTATTTTCCTCCAAGAGATCGACTACAGTTAAAAGAGAATTGCCAAGAAGGGATCAAAAAAATTTGAAACACTGTACCTAAACACAACTTCTCTGTTATAGAAATATGCACATATATATATATATATGTATGTATAATATATATCATGCCCTCCCCTCCACAAATGAAAACCTATGACATCATTCAACTTGTCAAAGAGTTATGTGTGGTAGGTAAATGGTCAAGAAAAATATATTTTGTCTGACTCTGTAGTCTCCTTTTCACCTTGTTCATTCTGATACTGATAAACACTCATCTCAACTGCTCTGCTTAAATCTCTTCAGATTTCAGATATTTCCATTTCATGCAGAGAAAAATATAAAGTTCCTGTTGTGGCTTTTAAGACATATTCCTTCTCTCCTACCTCAGGGCCTTTGTACTTCCTGTTATTTCAACCTGGAAAGCTCTTCCATCACTATATACATGCTTTCTTTTGTACTCTCCTCATGTCTTCCTCCCAAGGAAGTCTCTTCTGGCAGCACATATGCAAAAAGTAAACAAACAAAACAAAACTACCCCCCCATACACATTTCCTTGTCATCGCCTTATTCTTTTCTATTCCCTAGCACTCTTATATAACCTCTGTCTTATTTATAGTTCATCAAGTCAGCTGATTCCCTAACTCCTAGAACATTATCTGGCGTTGAACAGGCATTAAATAAGTACTTACTAAAGAATTATTTTTTTCTTTCCTTTATAAGTGTAAGCTCTAGGGGAAATATCAAGGGAACATTTCACCCAAAGATGGGCACAATAAAGGACAGAAATGGTAGAGACCTAGTAGATACAGAAAAGATCAAAAAGAGATGGAAAGATTCTCACAGAAGAACTGTACAAAAAAGATCTTAATGAACCAGATAACTGCAAAGGTGTGGTCAGCCACTCAGAGCCAGACATTCTGGAGTGTGAAGTCAAGTGCGGCTTAGGAAGCACTTCTGTCAATAAAGCTAGTGGATGGGATGGAATTCTAGTAGAGCTACTCAAAATCCTAAAAAAATGATGTTATCAAAGTGTTGCACTCAAAAGTCAGCAAATCTGGAAGACCCACAGTGGCCCCAGGACTGGAAAAGGTCAATCTTCACCCCAATTACCAAGAAGGTGGTACTAAAGAAAGCTGAGTATCAGTTGCTCAGTTGTGTCCAACTGTTTGCAACGCCATGGACTGTAGCCTGCCAGGCTCCTCTGCCCATGGAATTTTCCAGGCAAGAATACTGAAGTGGGTGGCCATTCCCTTCTCCAGAGGATCTTCCTGACCTAGGGATCGAACCAGAGTCTTCTGTGTTACAGGCAGATTCTTTACTGTCTGAGATACCAGGGAAGCCCCAAAGAATGCTCAAACCATCTGACAATTGTACTCATTTTACATGTTAGTAAGGTCATGCTGAAAATCTTGCATGCTAGGCTTTAGCATTATGTGAACCAAGAACTTCCAGGCATCCAAGCTGGGTTTAGAAAAGGCAGAGGAACCAGAGATCAAATTGCCAACATTCGCTGGATCACAAGGGAATTCCAGAAAAACATCTACTTCTGTTTCTTTAACTACACCAAAGCCTTTGTGTGGATCATAGCAAACCGTGGAAAGCTCTTAAAGGGATGGGATTACCAAACCATCTTACCTGTCTCCTGAGAAACCTCTATGTGGGCCAGGAAGCAACAGTTAGAACCCTGTACGGAGCAACTGATTGGTTCAGGATTGAGAAAGGAGTACGACAGGGCTGTCATTGTCATCCTGTTTATTTAACCTATATGCTGAGCATATCATGAGAAACGCCAGGCTGGATGAGTTACAAATTAGACTCAAGATAGGCAGAAGAAATATCAATAACCTCAGATATGTGGATGATACTACTCTGATGGCAGAAAGTGAAGAGGAACTGAAGAACCTCTTGATGAGAGTGAAGGAGGAGAGTGAAAGAAATGGCTTAAAACTAAATATTAAAAAAGTAAGATCATGGCATACAGCCCTACCACCCCATGGCAAATAGAAGGGGAAAAGGTGGAAGTAGTGACAGATTTCCTCTTCTTGGGCTCTAAAATCACTGCAGATGGTGACTGCAGCCAGGGAATCAGAAGACATTTGCCTCTTGGCAAGAAAGCTATGAAAAACTTAGACAGTGTGTTGAAAAGCAGAGACATTACTCTGTCAATAAAAGTCTGTATAGTCAAGGTTACGGTTTTCCCAGTGGTCACATATGGTTGTGAGAACTGGACCATAAAGAAGGCAGAGAGCCAAATAATTGATGCTTTCAAACTGTGGTGCTGGAGAAGACTCCAGAGAGTTCCTTGGACAGCAGGAAGATCAAACCAGTCAATCTTTAAAGAAATCAACCCTGAACACTCTTTGAAAGGCCTCATACTGAAGCTGCTAGTCACTTCAGTCGTGTCCAACTCTGTGTGACCCCATAGACGGCAGCCCACCAGGCTCCCCCGTCCCTGGGATTCTCCAGGCAAGAACACTGGAGTGGGCTGCCATTTCCTTCTCCAATACATGAAAGTGAAAAGTGAAAGTGAAGTCGCTCAGTTGTGTCTGACCCTCAGTGACCCCATGGACTGCAGCCTTCCAGGCTCTTCCGTCCATGGGATTTTCCAGGCAAGAGTACTGGAGTGGGGTGCCATTCTGAAGCTCCAGTAATTGTGTCACCTGATAAAAAACAACTGACTCATTGGAAAAGACTCTAATGCAAGGGAAGATTGAAGGCAGAGGAAAAGAGGGCATCAGAGGATGAGATGGCTGGATGGTGTCACCAATACAATGGACATGAACTTGGGCAAACTTTGGGAGATGATGAGGGACAGAGAGGTCTGGCGTGCTGCAGGCCATGGGGTTGCAGAGTCAGACATGACTGGGTGATTGAACAACTAGGTGAAGCAACTGAGGAAGCGGATACCTAGAGAAGGTGAGTGTTTTGTCCAGTCATCATTCAAAACTGATCTAAACTGTAATGAGATGGGAAGTTATGACACTCTTGTGGGTATTTTTCCTGTTACATCATACCTTTAGTAGAGTTCATCCAAAATTATAGAAGGGAAAGAAAGGGTGGGTTGAGCAAAGGGCATCCTATCTTTAAGTCATTGGTTTATAGGTAATGAACACAATTGGGTATGTGATTAATGGAACTACCAACTCTTGAGTGACTAAGATTAAAGAAGCATATTTGAAAGGAAACAATTAAAATAAATAAGACAATACAAATTACCTTTACTGCTGCTTTCTGAATTTGGAGTTATCTTCAACATCATGTCTCCTCTCCTGCAAGGCCTACAAGGTCAGGGACTGTTTTTTGTTTATTTTTTAAATTGCTGTTTCCCCAGCACCTAGAACAACATGCTTGCCACATAGTATATGCTCAATAAACATCTGCTTAGTTAAATTGAATAACTTATTCCATGTAGAAAGGCACTACATTGCACTAAGGCCAAGCATACCATCTCATTTTTCCTCACCAAAATCCATCAAGAAGCTCCTACTATTATCTCCATTTCATGAATGAGAAATTCAGGTTAGACTCAGATAGCTTGAAAAAAGTACTTTTAAGAACTTCCAAACTCATCTTTCTGACCCTCACAAATTTTACCTATTTGTCTAACCCTGTGATCAGATAAGAATATGCTGTGACTGACCCTACATCAATTCAGTTCAGTTCAGTCGCTCAGTCGTGTCTGACTCTTTGAGAGCCCATGAATTGCAGCATGCCAGGCCTCCCTGTCTATCACCAACTCCCGGAGTTTACCTAAACTCATGTCCATCAAGTCAGTGATGCCATCCAGCCATCTCATCCTCTGTCATCCCCTTCTCCTCCTGCCCGCAATCCATCCAAACATCAGAGTCTTTTCCAATGAGTCAACTCTTTGCATGAGGTGGCCAAAGTATTGGAGTTTCAGCTTCAGCATCAATCCTTCCAATGAACACCCAGGACTGATCTCCTTTAGGATGGACTGGTTGGATCTCCTTGCAGTCCAAGGGACTCTCTAGAGTCTTCTCCAACACCACAGTTCAAAAGCATCAATTCTTTGGCACTCAGCTTTCTTCACAGTCCAACTCTCACATCCATACATGACCACTGGAAAAACCATAGCCTTGACTAGACGGACCTTTGTTGGCAAAGTAATGTCTCTGTTCTTCAATATGCTATCTAGGTTGGTCATAACTTTCCTTCCAAGGAGTACATGTCTTTTAATTTCATGGCTGCAGTCATCATCTGCAGTGATTTTGGAGCCCCAAAAATAAAGTCTGACAC
>NW_011495049.1:4191441-4209225 GCF_000754665.1 Bison bison bison | reverse complement strand
TTTCACTTTCATCAAGAGGCTTTTTAGTTCCTCTTTGCTTTCTGCCATAAGGGTGGTATCATCTGCATATCTGAGGTTATTGATATTTCTCCTGGCAATCTTGATTCCAGCTTGTGCTTCTTCCAGCCCAGCGTTTCTCATGATGTACTCTGCATATAATACCTCATGTGAAATGTAATAGTAAATGTATAGGTAAGAGATTCAGGTGTCCTCTTATATGATTATAAGCTAGAAAGTAGTCTAATGATGACAGTTCTTACTTTCACGCCTAGGTGTAAAAAATCAGCCTGCTTTCATTCCCCATCTAGAAACTAGTAGTCAAAGGAGATTGCAATCTAAGCAATACTGTTATACACCAAACAGGTAAAAAAATAAACTGTCAGAGTTAAAACAATTTAACATATTTAAATCATTATGCTGTCAAATATAAATCAAAATTTATTTCTAGAGTGGGAATATAAAAATCAATATTGGAACAAACATCTAAATTGAACGTTAGAAATACATACTCTGTAAGGAATTGTCATTTTAATCTATGCTACATATTTATATCAGATAAAAATTTCTATTGAAAACTTACACATTTATAATTGTATATAGCACAGAGGAAATGACATAGTAAATTGACTTAACTGTTAGTACTAACATAATACCCTAAAGGGAAACAATGATAAAATATATGAACCAATGGATACAGTTTTTATTTTTTTAACCTAATTATTAATATCTATGAATTCTGTCTTTGCTTGTAAAAACAGTATAAAATTATGTATCTCATAACAATAACAGTGATGCTGATGGTATTTTATCTTCTTTTCTAAATTCTAAAGTACCACAATTTTTATGAAATGTATTTCTTTGCCCCTGAATTTGGAGTTATTTGTGTACTTATCTGAAGCAGTATGCTAAATTGTGGCTGGACCATCCTGGTCTTTCAAATATCATGCATTGTGCAGAGTGGGTGTTTAGTCAAAGTCTTTTGAATAAAGGAAAGAAAGCATGCAGGTAATACCTAATGTGAGAATAAAAAAAAAATAAGCAGAAAGATGTAGTGACAAAGTTAAATGGATGTTGCTGGTTGCTGGTCAACTTCATGGATAACCTGAAGACTTCTAGTGGCTTCTGATTGCAAATCGTGAGGTCCAACCAGACAGTCACAAGGCTACATGAGCCCAATGCAACTAGCCCGATTAGACAACCAGGTGACAAGCTCATGAAGTGAAACTACCCACACACTTTTTTTCTGAAAGCAGTTTTAGACTACCTGCATCTGAGTAACCTGGAGTGTTTGGTTAAAGAAACAAAAGCAGCAAAACAAAAAACAGATTTCCAGCCCTTACCTCTCTCTAGATCAGCTTTATTACAACTTCTTTTATTAGAGGGGAAAAAAAAGTATCCAAGGTAAGGCTAGAATCTCTGAGAATTAAGATTCATATTTCTAGCCACTCTCTTCAGTGTTGTTCTTAGGGCACCTTTTGAGCTAATTTGGGGAGAAAATTTCCTTGTGGGCTCCTCCTTGGTGTAGAGGCTTCCATGGTGGCTCAGGCAGTAAAGAATCTACCTATAATGCATGAGACTCGGCTTTGATCCCTGGGTTCCATCCCTGGGTCAGGTTGCTTCCCTGAACAACCCACTCCAGTATTCTCGTCTGGAGAATTCCGTGGACATAGGAGTCTGGTGGGCTACAGTCCACGGGGTCACAAAGAGTCAGACATGACTAAGTGACCAGCACTTGGTACAGACAGTGAGAAAAAGATACCTCTATGAGGGTGGACAAAGCATAACAGTCTGGCAGGTGCTGAGTTTAGAGACATGAGTGCAAATGAATTCAACACCCCTCTCCCTGCCTCCTCCACTACTCTACTTAGTGTTTCTGTGCAGATCATAAATTACATAACCGTTTGTGATGGCTCTGGGTACTCTGCTAAGGACCAAATTACAGAGCTACCACATTTCAAATGGGAGAACAGATCCCAAGACTTACTATGCAGCTACAGCCCTCAACCTTCAAACAGCCTTTTTGTCCCCCCAGGATTCTAGGGAGGTGGGGGGACAACAATTTATTTCAGATATATAAAAGCATTTCCTGATGGAAAGGTTATTAAACACTGCAGTAGGCAGGTAATAATGCCTACATGTCTGGGATGGGGTAAATGACCTCCTTACCAAAAGCTGGGCTATGGAGTTTGGGACAGGACAATGTCTCAAATTCCCTTGTAGCCGCAGGAGCTCACAATTTTATTACCTAAAGATGCAAAAACATTTTGGCACATGCTGGGCTTAAGCAATTCCACTATAGCCTAAGTGGCCTTTAAGATGCAAAGACGTTTTTAAAATCCTACTCTATGAACATTTAATATTTGAAATTATTTGAGATGAAAGCATAATACCCAATTGTTACAGCTTCATAAGTGACTCTCTTACTTGCCTAATTATGGCAAGCAATGCTGTCAATAGTAAAACATTTTTAAGAGATTAACTTTGCACAATAAAAGCTTCTGTGGCAGCCAGAAAATCCTTTCAAGTGTTTCACCTATTTTGCAATACTGAGTGGCCAGCAACTCATTTTAATATTTACAGACAAAACGATATTTGGATAAAGTAAAGGTCAGATTCTAAAAGAACAAAACAAGGCAGAATGACATTCTAAATGAAGTTCCAGGTTATGGCTCTCAACTTGGCAACCAATACAAGGTGGGACAAAAATAGAAATAAATTTTACTATGTTCTCTCATTGTTAAGAACCACCAAAATGTACACATTTTCTAAGATAACTTAAAAAAAAATCATTGAAAAATCTTTCTAAGATAGCCATACCAGGATTATATCTTCTCTGTTTTATTTAATTCCATATTTAGTACTGAGTCTTTTTGTAATATATACTGATGATGCGTAATTTGAATTCCTTGTCTAAGCACAAGTGTTATTCCTGCTACTGACAAGAAACATGAGAAAGGAACACGAGACTGGGCTGACTCTCTGCGTAGGTGGTGCGGTTCCAAATCTGGTTGATTATCAGTATATCCAGGGATGCATCTTCAAATGCAGTTTTCAAGTCACACTTTCTGTGATTTTAATTGAGTGTGTGTGTGTGTATATATATATATATATATATATGCATATAGAAATATATACAGAAATCCCTGGAACAGGTGACTTACAGATTAGAAATGCAGGACCTCTAAGGGTCTTCTCTATGCCTGACATAACTTTATCAATCTGTTCACTAAATGTGGAATTCCATGAATCAAAAGTCATTTCCTGTCATTCCAGAGTTAGAAATACAAACATTACCAGAACAATGCATGCGTGCTCAGTTGTGTCCAAATCTTTGTGATCCCATGGATGGTAGCCTGCCAGGCTCCTCTGTCCATGGGGATTTCCAAGCAATAATACTGGAATGGGTTGCCATTTCCTTCTCAGAGGATCTTTTCAACCCAGGGATGGAACCCGAGTCTCCTGTGTCTCTTGCATTGGCAGGCAGATTCTTCTTAGCCCTGAGTCACCCGGGAAGCCCAACCAGAAAAGGAAACTTTAATGAACACAACCCATGATGATGACTGACAATAGTTTTCAAGGTCTAGTTGAACCATAGAGGAATAAATAGGTATGAGGGAAGTTTTGTAAGACTAGCATAGCAGAACAGCATAGAGGATTGATTAAACGTGATTCAGATCCATGATCAGAGAGTGGACCTGTATCATGCTTTCACCACCATTGACCTTTGTGACTCTCAGCAATTTACTTAACCTCTTTGAGTCTCATCTACAAATGAAAATAATTGTACACACTTCATAATATTTTAGTGAGAAATAGATACATGTAAAGTACTTGGAATGGATCCTGATACTTGGCAACAGCTCAAGAAACATTACCTAGTATAAGTCATATTAATACTTCTCTTCATGGTTTAGCTGAATAATGCCTAACCTAGGTAAGTGCTGAACGGTCTATGTTTAGAAGTTCGGTAATTCAAGGTAGATTTCAGAATCTGCATTATAAAAGGCCGGCAGATATTCCTATACAAAGCCAATAGAGTGAAAGAGGGTTAGAGTAATTGGACTGAGGAAAAGAAAAATGAGGTCACAGGTTGGGGAAAAGAGCATGACATCTATAAACATATCTAATTAAGTCAAATTTATATGTACATAAAGTTAAAAATTCATTGTTTCTACAAGTCTCCCTCATTTTCTCCATTCTATCCTTGATAGCTGCTTCTAAAAGACAACAATTCTCCATGCCTAAACTAATTTTTAGGTGATGTCATGACACTTACCTTCTCATTTCTGTAAAACATGCTTCTACTATGCTTTTAGTTGTAATTTTTCAGTTTTAGGTATTTTTCTAATCTATTCCTCTTTTGGAAAATACAGATTCACCTTTTAAATCATTCTCTCAACACGCACACACTCACACACACTCACGCCCCTTCCTCCCAGGCTTTTAACATTGTTGTGTCATAATTCTTTATGGGATTATTTTTATAAAAATTACTTAAGGTTTGTCACAAAAATATTAATAAATGTGGTTATGTCCTATATCATTTTAATGTGCATATCTTGCTTTTCTTTTTTTTTGCTAATGACATTACTTTCTGTGTATTTTATATTTATTTTAGACTAGGGAAATAATGTTCGGAGAAGGCAATGGCACCCCACTCTAGTTCTCTTGCCTGGAAAATCCCATGGATGACGAAGCCTGGTAGGCTGCAGTCCATGGGGTCGCTAAGAGTTGGATGCGACTGAGCGACTTCACTTTCACTTTTCACTTTCATGCTTTGGAGAAGGAAATGGCAACCTACTCCAGTGTTCTTGCCTGGAGAATCCCAGGGACGGGGGAGCCTGGTGGGCTGCCGTCTCTGGGGTAGCACAGACTCGGACACGACTGAAGCGACTTAGCAGCAGCAGCAGCAGGGAAATAATGTTAGACAAAAAGCAAATTTGAGCAATCTTCTTATTCAGGTTCAAAATGGGTCATAAAGCAGAGGAGACGACTTGCATTATCAACAACACATTTGGCCCAGGAATTGGTAATGAATGTACAGTGTAGTGGTGGTTCAAGAAGCTTTGTAAAGGAAATGAGAACCCTGAAGATGAGGAGCACAGGGGCTAGTCATTCAAAATTGACAACGACCAACTGAGATAATGATCAAAACTGATGCTCTTACAAACTACACGACAAGTTGCCAAAGAACTTGACATCAACCATTCTATGGTCATTTGGCGTTGGAAGCAAATTGAAAAGGTGAAAAAGTTTGATAAGTGGGTGCCTCATGAGCTGACCACAAATCAAAAAAAAAAATCATCATTTGAAGTGTTGTCTTCTCTTATTCTAAGCAACAATAATGAACCATTTCTCAATCGGATTGTGACATGTGATGAAAAGTAGATTGCATAAGACAACTGGCAATGACCAGCTCAGTGGTTGGACCAAGAAGAAGCTCCAAAGCACTTCCCAAAGCCAAAATTGCATCAAAAAAAGAAGTCATGGTCACTCTTGGTGGTCTGCTGCTGCTCTGATCCACTATAACTTTCTGAATCTTGCTGAAACCATTACATCTGAGAAGTACCCTCAACACATCAATAAGATGCACTAAAAACTGCGACACCTGCAGCTGGCATTGATCCACGGAATGGGCCCGATTCTTCTCATGGCAATGCCTGACCACATGTCATATGACCAAGGCTTCAAAAGTTGAATGAATCGGGGTACGAAGTTTTGCCTCATCTGCTGTTTTCATCTGTTGTCATTCAGTTGCTAAGTGGTGTCTGACGATATTCACCTGACCTCTCGCCAACCGACTACCACTTCTTCAAGCATCTCAACAACTTTTTGCAGGGAAAACACTTCCTCAACCAGCAGGATGTAGAAAAGCCTTTCCAATGTTCATTGAATCCCAAAGCATTGATTTCTATGCTACAGGAATAAACAAACTTATTTCTCATTGGCGAAAAAAATGTGTTGATTTTAATGGTTCCTATTTCCATCAACAAAGATGTGTTTGAGCCTAATTATAATGATTTAAAATTCATGATCTGAAACTGCAATTAGGTTTTCACCAACCCAGGTGACGCTAGTGGTAAAGAACTTTCCTTCCAATGCAGGAGACTTAAGAGATGCTGGTTCAATCCCTGGGTCATGAAGATCCCCTGGAGAAATAGCAACCCACTCTAGTATTGTTTCCTGGAAAATACCATGGAGATAGAAGCCCGGCAGGCTATGGTCCATAGGGTTGAAAAGAGTCAGACGTGACTGAAGTGACTTAGCACAACACAATACTGATCACAATAGAGCCATGTTGTATGATATAAACACATTGTCTTTTTTTCAATACAGTATTTTGGCTCCTCTAAGATTAACATTGCCTCATTTTCATGTACCTAGTTTCCCATGTACTTATCACTACTCCGTACACAAATAGTAAGGTGACTACTAATTCCATTTCTTTTCTGCGTCACTGTAGCTTTGCTGATTTCTAGGGCTGCTGTGCAGTTATCTTTCTGATAACTCCCACCAGTACCATCCTGCAAATTCCCACTGCCTCTCTCCTGCATTGGATGACCTATTTCATGGATATCTTGATTATTTCCCTGTCTTGATAAAGTATATTCATCAATATCTAGGGAGAATGTTATATTAAGACCTGGCATATCTGATAACACATATGTTCTATTTTTCACTCTGGTCAGATATTTTGGATAGGTGAGAAATTTAAGATTACAAATATTTTCCCCTTGATTTTGTACTTTTTCCAATCTACCAAGCCAATCAGCTTCAACTTCCTGCTTTTCGATACTACAATTTGAAATCATTCAATTTAAAAATACCTGTGGTGATTTTTAATGCAGTTTCCAGAAGGAGGAAATATAAACAAGCATGCTTGTATCACTACTAGCTGTTCTAGTATTAATAGATAAACCCCAAAACTTGGTAGCAAGACACAGATGTTTTTCTCAAACATAAACTGCCCCTGATAATGATCTTGTGTCTGCTCCTGCAGCATCCAGGAACCTAGGATCTTTCTTCACTATGTGAATGAGTGTTCATTTCTAGCTAGCAGATGGGGAAAGAGCCAGAGAGTAGTTTCGTGAAGAGGTTGTGGTGTGTCTTCATATGTCAGGCCTAAGTGGCATATGTCATTTTCAATCACATTTCTCACATTTGTGAGAACTCAATCAAACGGTTATAATTAATACCAAAAAAGATTACAATCATAGTCCAATGTATGCTTAGGCATAAATAGACACTTCTGTAGCTGGTACATAGCTACTGAAGAAAAGTCTAGTTGTTCTAGCCACCATAATTTGACATAATTGGCTATAGTGTTATATCATGGTTGCATTACAGTAAATTAGGTAATATTCCACCAATTTGAAAACATGTCCTTGGTTATGACTTTGAAAGAGAAATCTCACCTCTATTCCATTCTCTGTCACAGTGTTCAATTTATCAGATTTATCCAGAAAGACTAAAGTCATTGAATTTCTGTAAAAACTCTGGCAATAATGATAATGATGGTATTAGAAACAATAATAGATGACATTTACTGTGTTCTAAATCAGAATCTGATATTATGCTGAGCTCTTTATAGACTGTTTCTACTGTGGTTCATACAATAAAACATGAGCTAGGTAATATTTTTATCCCTATTTCACAGATGAGCCACAGAGGGTCTTCAAATTTGATCATAGTTCTATGGCTAAGATACATTGGTTCCAAGCCTAGGCCTATGCTATTCAGAGAAATGGTCTCCCCACTAGACCATGCTGCTCTGCATTATTCCATAGGAATTTAAACAGAGTCTTATAAAAATGTCCAAGGTATGATGTGACTTTCTAATCCTCTACCATCAATACAGCCTCTCTGACAATCAAAATTTTTGATGTGAGTTCCAAAAAGGCAAAGAGTAGCTTCAATATTTCTGAGTATTTCTTTTCATAAAAAATCTTGGATATTTTTTTCTTCATGGTCAAACTGCTAAAATTCATAAGTGACATAAATAATTTGACAATAGCAAGCCTGTTGTGTTTAATGCATGTTCAGTGCTGTAATTCAGTCTCGAAAATTGTCCTCTCCGGTAAAGCTGCCAAGCCAAAACAATAAAGGGTTTTCAGCTACAAAGTGAAGTTTTCTGGAATTATAATATTCCTTTTGACCTCTGGGATGACTAAATGCCATTTAATTCCTTTTCTTTATTCACTACTGTGAAAAAGACTTGGAAACATGCTGGAGCAGAGGGAACATTTCCTTTCAAAGCCATAGCCAGACATTAATACTCCCGGGAAAGAGGGGAAATGCTTTCAAGTTGGTGGTGGAATACCTTATTTTCTGTAATGCTACAAACGTCCTTCTTACTTGTTGGTTTTGCAAGAACTGTGATGGAACACTTGAGTCAATTATTTCAAATTATAGTGGCTGCAACAATTAGACTCTTTCTTCTGAAGTAGCATGCTAAAAATTTCACCAGGACTGAAATGGAACTAGTTTATAACTGGCTGAAGGTAGCTATACCAGAGCAGCATGGTGGTTCCTTTCCCAAGAGCTTTAGCTTTTTAGGTACTATTGCTACTAATTACTTTAGGTGAGAAACGCTATAGCTGTCAAACTTCACAATCAACTCGGGCTTTGAACCAGCTAAAATAGAAATGCTTGATAGCTAAGGTCCCATTTCTTTCTCTTGCCATTTCATAGAGATGCTAAATGCAAAGAAACTGCACTCAGGATCTTTGTGTTCAATTCCCTCTCCTGGCTGATTCAAGAGTATTTGATCTGATGTGATGATTTTTAGCCTCTTTACTATACATAGCCCCAGCATGATCAATACCGAAGTGCATCTCCAATCTGGGCTACTTTACATCCTATTTGCTTAAAGAGTTTAGGTAATGAAATTTACAAGCAGCAAAATCTATAAATGAGTTACTGACAAAGAGGGTATGTCACCCAGAAATGCTGATTCTAAGGGGGGATGATACCTGGAGCTGACTGATAAGGTTTAAAACCACCTGCCTGTATCATCAATAACACGGCCAACCCTAGGCAAAACCAACAGGCCAGAGCTATCCTCAGCACCTCCTGGGCTGCTCACTCTGTATTTTATGGCAGCATCTGCCAGGCCCTTTTCTCCCACTTTCTTCTTAGGCACCCCCTACACTCACACTCCCTGCCCCAAAGCCTGTTCTCAAAGCTTGTTTTCCAATTCTTCATTTACACTAAGAGCATAAATGATAGATTAACACTCTGTGTGTTATTACACTCTTAAGAGGAGATGTTGCATTTTCATAAGGAATCAGTCTAGGTGAAGAAAAATATTGGAATTGCATATTAAACCAAAGGGCTTTGGGGAAGCATATGAGATCTTCTTGGCACCCATAAAACTCATATGATGTCGCTTGCTTTGCACATGGTAAAATAAATGCAGGTGTAGAGTAAAACTCAGAGCCCAGGGAGCAAGGACTGTGTGCATACTCAGTCACTCAGTCGTGCCTAACTCTGCGACCCCATGGACTGTAACCTGCCATGCTCCTCTGTCCACGGAATATTCCAGGCAAGAATACTGGAATGTGTTGCCATTTCCTCCTCCAGGGGATCTTTCCAACCCAGGGATCTAACCTGAATCTACTGCATTGGCAGGCGAATCCTTTACCACTGAGCCATCTGGGAAGCCAGTGTTTCCTTTTAAAAATTGAAATATATGAAACAAATGTATCAGGATAGTAACATTGAAGATGCTTGTTACACCAGCCAACAAATTCAGAAGTCATACTAATTTGTGGACCTTAGCCAGATAGAATAGAATGTGAGTGGTAGGTTTCTGGAATCTGAGTTTAGGTAAGCAACCCCAGATTTTCTTATGAGTAGCATAGGGGTTACACATTCTGGAGTCAGTCTGCCTGGGTTCCTGTACTCAGCACAACCATTTACCATGCACGCATTATTTAGATCTAAGTGTCACTTTCCTTATCTGTAAAATGGGAATGCTAATGGAATGTACCTTGTAGGTTTGAAGGTTTTGAAGGTTAAACGAGTTAACAATTGTTAAGACACCTAGAACAGTGCTGAGCACTATTCAGGATTTTGCTAAATACTAATATACTCAACTTTAAGAAACACAGATCTAAACGTAATACCTTTAAAATCATTGCCACAATCTCAGAAAATCAGTCTAAAAGATGTTTCCAAGCTGATGCTAGCAAGCATGCTATAGTAATTGAATTAATGCCTTATTTATAATAACAGAGAAGGCAATGGCAGCCCATTCCCATACTCTTGCTTGGAAAATCCCGTGGACAGAGGAGCCTGGTAGAATGCAGTCCATGAGGTCGCGAAGAGTTGGACATGACTGAGCGACTTCACTTTCACTTTTCACTTTCATGCATTGGAGAAGGAAATGGCAACCCACTACAGTGTTCTTGCCTGGAGAGTCCCAGGGACGGAGAAGCCTGGTGGGCTGCTGTCTATGGGGTTGCACAGAGTCAGACACGACTGAAGTGACTTAGCAGCAGCAGTAGCTTATTTATAATAAACATTGCATTCTATATGACTAAGTAGAAGGGCTACATTTGTGTAGACTGCATTAAAAATGAGAGGAAGAATAGATATTTGAGATAGAGATATGATCTTGTTGTAGCTTCTTTGGGAATAAATTTATCTAGAAATATACTGAAAGAAATATCCCAATATCCAAAAAAGTTAGTTCTGTAACATATACTGAAAAAGGAGGTTTTATGAATGAGATGTCCATCAAATGTGTTGTATCATGTCCAAACATGGCTGGAATGATGCACATAAGAGTCATCCATGGAAATCTTATGCAATAAAGTGAAAAGAGAGTAGCTTGATTTTCTTTGAAGTGTTTTCTTATAACAAGAGATAAAAGCAGACATCTATTTTCTTTGATGTTTTTATCCTAAATTTTGTGTTTGATTTTCCTATAGACATTACAGAATTTTTTCCCTTTTCAATTCACTAGACCATACCCATATTTTAAAAGAGGCAAAGAGTTATAGAAATTGCAAGTTCCTTGCAGGCATCTCAACAATGATCAGGTTTCTCATGGCAGGGTTGTGAGCTTTAGTTTCTCTTTTCTAATTTTTAATCCATATGCACACTAATGTATCCACCTTAAACCAAAAGTTTCACAGTTCAGTACTTTGGATGCTGTTTACTTCTCAAAAGAGACAAGGAAATGGTGTTAAACTTCAGAGTAGTAAGGCACACATCTATGAAACACAATAATATCATTCAATGCCATGTTTATACCTAGTTAGAAATAAGTGAACATCTGCTGATTAAAAAAATAGAACTGTGATAGTGGCCAGCAGGGAATAAAACACTTTATTGAGCTTTGTTATGTAGATGGAAATGTGCTTTGTAGAAAGTGCTTATTTGCAAATAAAACAACTAATTGCCAGAGCTAGAAATACAGACACAAAGTAGATTCTGAACTAATTTTGAGAAAGTATTAGTTTTAACGGGAGCATCAGCTGATACTTCTGCCTTCCCCAAATTTATATTGATTACTTTCACAAGCTTGATTTTGACAATCAGGAAGAAGACTTGCATGGCTCACAATAAAATCCTGTGAACAGAGGTAGCAGTGCATACTCTAGCCAGTATTATAATTCCTGGAACCTCTTCCTCAAGTTCTTCCAAATGTCTTTGATATTTTTCATTCATTCATTCACCAAAAAACTAAGATCCTAGCATTTCTGTCTGATATCTTATGTAACTGTTTTTTTAAAAAGGCAGCTTAAAGGGAGTCTTAGAACACATTGTGAGCAAAAGATATTTTGTTGTGTTCTTTTTAATCTCAATTTGCCTTCCCTATCCTCCCTGGAAATAGGCTGCTCAGGTCTTCCTCAATTTTGAAGCCCAAATTTCCTTTTAAGATGATCTGACTCTTTAATCAGACTTGTGCAGACTTTTACAGCTTGAATAACATCTACTTCTGGAAAGTATTTCTTAAGTGCAGCACTAAATATGTGGGATTTTTCCTCAATGCTTTGAAATCTCTCTTCTCTAGCTGTTCTTTGTTCTCCTACCTGGTGAAGAAGGAGATTGAACAAGGCTCTGTTTTCAGATCCTTTCTTCACCTTTCACATCTTGGCCCTCCCTCTTTCTCACTCTCTTCTTTGTCACCCTCTGTGTCTTAGTGAGTCTCCAACATGTGTCTCCCATCCTCTGTCTCTTCTCTGAGCTGAAGCTACTTAATATCTTCATCTTGTCATCTATGATTTTCCTTAGAAATAGGGAACTTGAAGTTTAAAAAGAAAAGACTTTATTTTTACCAAACTACTGCATGATTTGGTAAAAATATGACTTAGCAGCCTTCAGCAATACAGGGAAGACTGTGGCAAGATGCATCTCAATCTCAGAAGAGCACTGTTGCCCTTCTGATAGATATGCTGAGAATGGGACCTGTAATGTAGTCAATTTGTCAATTTGAATTTGACTTTGAAGGCCAGTGGGATTTGATCATAGAACTTCCACAGGACTGGGGAAAAAGATTCTTGGAGAGCACAGACAAAACCTTGTACACACCAGGACCCAGGAGAAAGGAGCAGTGACCTCAAAGAGACCAAGTCAGACTTGCCTGTGAGTGTCCAGGAGTCTCCAGCAGAGACGTGGGTTCGACGATGGCCTGACATGGGGTCAAGGGCACTGAATACAACAGTACTGACATAAGTACTTTGAAGGAGGTCACCATTACCACCATTACCCCAACCATAGCTTGGCCTTAGGCCAAACTACAGGGAGGGAACACAGCCCCACCCATTAAAAGAAAATTAGATTAAAGATTTACCTAGCATGGCCACGCCCATCAGAGCAAGACCCAGATTCCCCCACAGCCAGTCCCTCCCATCAGGAAGATTCCACAAGCCTCTTATTCTTATCTATCAGAGGGCAGACAGAATGGATACCATAATTACAGAAAACTAACCAAACTGATCACTTGGATCACAGACTTGTCTAATGCAATGAAACTATGAACCATGCCATGTAGGGCCACCCAAGATGGACAGGTCATGGTGAACAGTTCAGACAAAACGTGGTCCACTGGAGAAGGGAATGGCAAACCACATCAGTATTCTTGCCTTGAGAACCCCATAAACGGTATGAAAAGGCAAACATATATGACACTGAAAGATGAAGTCCCAGGTCAGTAGGTGGTAAGTGAAGTCCAACTCTCACTGAGTCGTGTCCAACTCTTTGTGACCCCATGGACTGTGGCTACCAGGCTCCTCTGTCCATGGGGTTTTCCAGGCAAGAGTACCAGAGTAGATTGTCATTTCCTTCTCCAGGGGATCTTCCCAACCCAGGGATCGAACCAAGGTCTCCCTCATTGCAGGCAGATGCTTTATCCTCTGAGCCACCACTGCTGGAGAAGAGTGGAGAAATAGCTCCAGAAAGAATGAAGAGCTGAGCCAAAGCAAAAACAATGCCCTGCTGTAGATGTGACTGGTGATGGAAGTAAACTCTGATGCTGTAAAGAACAGTATTGCATAGGAACCTGGAATGTTAGGTCCATGAATCAAAGTAAATTGGAAATGGTCAAACAGGTGATGGCAAGAGTGAACATTGACATTTGAGGAATCAGTGAACTAAAATGGACCAGAACGGGCAAATTTAATTCAGATGATTGTTGTATCTACTACTGCAGGCAAGAATCCCTTAGAAGAAATATAGTAGCCCTCATAGTAAAAAAAAAGTCCAAAGTGTAGGACTTGGGTGCAATCTCAAAAATGACAGCTCAAATGGTAAAGAATCTGCCTGCAATGCAGGAGACCAGGGTTTGATCCCTGGGTTGGGAAGATCCTCTGGAGAAGGGAACAGCAATCCACTCTAGTAATCTTGCCTGGAGAATTCCATGGATCCCTGGGTTGGGAAGACCCAGGATCCCTGGTTGGAGAATCCCATGGACAGAGGAGCCTGGTGAGCTACAGTCTGTGGGGTCACAAAAAGTTGGAGACGACTGAACGACTAACACACCCACACAGGGGTGAAATATCAAAAACCACAGAATAATCTCTGCTTGTTTCCAAGGCAAAGCATTTAACATCATAGTAATCCATGTCTATGCTCCAACCACTAACACTGAAGCAGGTTAAATTGAGTGCATCTATGAAGATCTACAAGACCTTTTAGAACTAACAGCAAAAAAAGATTTCCTTTTCATCATAGGGGACTGGAATGCAAAAGTTGGAAGTGAAGAGATACCTGGAGTAACAGGCAAGTTTGGCCTTAGAGTACAAAATGAAGCAGGGCAACAGCTAACAGGGTTTTGCCAAGAGAATGCACTAATCATAGCAAACACTTTCTTCCAACAAAACAAGAGACAAGTTTACACATGGACCTCACTAGATGGCCAATACCAAAATCAGATTGATTATATTCTTTGTAGGTGAACATGGAGAAACTCTATACAGTCAGCAAAGCCAAGACCAGGAGCTGACTGTGGCTAAGATCATGAACTTGTTATTGCAAAATTCAGACTCAAATTGAAAAGAGTAGGAAAAACCACTAGACCACCCAGGTATGACCTAAATTCTTATGATTATGCAGTGAAAGTGACAAATAGATTCATGGGATTAGATCAGATAGATAGAGTGCCTAAAGAACTATGGACAGAGGTTTGTGACCTTGTACAGGAGGCAGGGATCAAAATCATCCTGAAGAAGAAATGCAAAAAGGCAAAATAGTTGTCTGAGGAAGCCTGACAAAAAGCTGAGAAAAGAAGAGAAACAAAAGGAAAAGGAGAAAAGGAAAGATATATCCATCTGAATGCAGAGTTCCAAAGAAAAACAAGGAAAGATAAGAAAGACTTCTTAATTTCATGCAAAGATGGGCACAATAAAGGACAGAAACAGCATGGACCTAACAGAAGCAGAATACATTAAGAAGAGGTGATAAGAATACATAGAAAAACTGTACTAAAAAGATCTTAATGACTCACATAACCACGATGGTGTGATCACTCACCTAGAACCAGACATCTCAGAGTGCAAATTCAAGTGGGCTTTAGAAAGCATCACTATGAACAAAGCTAGTGGAAGTGATGGAATTCCAGCTGAGCTTTTTCAAATCCTAAAAGATGATGCTGTGAAAGTGTTGCACTCAATATGCCAGCAAATTTGGAAAACTCAGCAGTTGCCACAGGACTGGAAGAGGTCAGTTTTCATTTCACCCAAAGAAAGGCAATGCCAAAGAATATTCAAACTACTGCAAAATTGCATTCACTTCACACACTAGCAAAGTAATGCTCAAAATTCTCCAAGCCAGGCTTCAACAGTACATAAACTGAGAACATCCAGATGTTCAAGCTGGATTTAGAAAAGGCAGAAGAACCAGAGATCAAATTGCCAATATCTGTTGGATCATAGAAAAATCAAGAGAATTCCAGAAAAACATCTACTTCTGCTTCATTGACTACACCAACGCCTTTGACTGTGTGGATCACAACAAACTGGAAAGTTCTTAAAGAGATGGGAATACTATACTACCTTACGTGCCTCGTGAGAAATCTGTATGCAGGTCAAGAAGCAACAGTTAGAACCATTCATAGAACAATGGACTGGTTTCAAATAAGGAAAGGAGTATGCCAAGACTGTATATTGTCCACTTGCTTATTTAACACTCTAAAACTAAAATAAGTTAAAGTTTAATCTCACACTTTCATTTTGCTTTTACAAAATTTTTTAAAATTAATTTATTATTTATTTTGTATTGATGCATGATGTTGTGTTAGTGTTACATGTACTGCAAAGTGATTCAGTTATATATATATATATATATATGAGGAGATACCCTTCATTCAAGATAAGGAGCAATGGCTGTGCTTCGCTGGAGCAGCCGTGAAGAGATACCCCACGCCCAAGGTAAGAGAAACCCAAGTAAGACAGTAGGTGTTGCAAGAGGGCATCAGAGGGCAAACACACTGAAACCATACTCACAGAAAACTAGTCAATCTAATCACACTAGGACCACAGCCTTTTCTAACTCAATGAAACTAAGCCATGCCCGTGGGGCAACCCAAGATGGGCGGGTCATGGTGGAGAGATCTGACAGAATGTGGTCCACTGGAGAAGGGAATGGCAAACCACTTCAGTATTCTTGCCTTGAGAACCCCATGAACAGTATGAAAAGGCAAAATGATAGGATACTGAAAGAGGAATTCCCCAGGTCAGTAGGTTGCCAATATGCTACTGGAGATCAGTGGAGAAATAACTCCAGAAAGAATGAAGGGATGGAGCCAAAGCAAAAAGAATACACAGCTGTGGATGTGACTGGTGACAGAAGCAAGCTCCGATGCTATAAAGAGCACTATTGCATAGGAACCTGGAATGTCAGGTCCATGAATCAAGGCAAGTTGGAAGTGGTCAAACAAGAGATGGCAAGAGTGAATGTCAACATTCTAGGAATCAGCTAACTGAAATGGACTGGAATGGGTGAATTTAACTCAGATGACCATTATATCTACTACTGCAGGCAGGAATCCCTCAGAAGAAATGGAGTGGCCATTATGGTCAATAAAAGAGTCCGAAATGCAGTACTTGGATGCAATCTCAAAAATGACAGAATGATCTCTGTTCGTTTCCAAGGCAAACCATTCAATATCACAGTAATCCAAGTCTATGCCCCAACCAGTAATGCTGAAGAAGCTGAAGTTGAACGGTTCTATGAAGACCTACAAGATCTTTTAGAACTAACACCCAAAAAAGATGTCCTTTTCCTTATAGGGGACTGGAATGCAAAAGTAGGAAGTCAAGAAACACCTGGAGTAACAGGCAAATTTGGCCTTGGAATATGGAATGAAGCAGGGCAAAGATTGATAGAGTTTTGCCAAGAAAATCCACTGGTCATAACAAACACCCTCTTTCAACAACACAAGAGAAGACTCAATATATGGACATCACCAGATAGTCAACACCAAAATCAGATTGATTATATTCTTTGCAGCCAAAGATGGAGAAGCTCTATACAGTCAGCAAAAACAAGACCAGGAGCTGACTATGGCTCAGACCATGAACTCCTTATTGCCAAATTCAGACTTAAATTGAAGAAAGTAGGGAAAACCACTAGACCATTCAGGTTTGACCTAAATCAAATCCCTTATGATTATACAGTGGAAGTGAGAAATAGATTTAAGGGCCTAGATCTGATAGATAGAGTGCCTGATGAGTTATGGAATGAGGTTCGTGACATTGTACAGGAGACAGGGATCAAGACCATCCCCATGGAAAAGAAATGCAAAAAAGCAAAATGGCTGTCTGGGGAGGCCTTACAAATAGCTGTGAAAAGAAGAGACGCGAAAAGCAAAGGAGAAAAGGAAAGATATAAACATCAGAATGCAGAGTTCCAAAGAATAGCAAGAAGAGATAAGAAAGCCTTCTTCAGCAATCAATGCAAAGAAATAGAGGAAAACAAAAGAATGGGAAAGACTAGGGATCTCTTCAAGAAAACCAGAGATACCTGTGCTCGCTTCGGCAGCACATATACTAAAAAAAAAAAAGAAAGAAAGAAAATCAGAGATACCAAAGGAACATTTCATGCAAAGATGGACTCGATAAAGGACAGGAATAGTATGGACCTAACAGAAGCAGAAGATATTAAGAAGAGATGGCAAGAATACACAGAAGAACTGTACAAAAAAGATCTTCACGACCCAGATAATCACGATGCTGTGATCACTGACCTAGAGCCAGACATCCTGGAATGTGAAGTCAAGTGGGCCTTAGAAAGCATCACTACGAACAAAGCTAGTGGAGGTGATGGAATTCCAGTTGA
>NW_011495049.1:4138459-4191220 GCF_000754665.1 Bison bison bison | reverse complement strand
CAGTCCTGAAAGATGATGCTGTGAAAGTGCTGCACTCAATATGCCAGCAAATTTGGAAAACTCAGCAGTGGCCACAGGACTGGAAAAGGACAGTTTTCATTCCAATCCCAAAGTAAGGCAATGCCAAAGAATGCTCAAACCACCGCACAATTGCACTCATCTCACACGCTAGTAAAGTAATGCTCAAAATTCTCCAAGCCAGGCTTCAGCAATATGTGAACTGTGAACTTCCTGATGTTCAAGCTGGTTTTAAAAAAGGCAGAGGAACCAGAGATCAAATTGCCAATATCCGCTGGATCATGGAAAAAGCAAGAGAGTTCCAGAAAAACATCTATTTCTGCATTATTGACTATGCCAAAGCCTTTGACTGTATGGATCACAATAAACTGTGGAAAATTCTTCAAGAGATGGGAATACCAGACCACCTGATCTGCCTCTTGAGAAATCTGTATGCAGGTCAGGAAGCAACAGTTAGAACTGGACATGGAACAACAGACTGGTTCCAAATAGGAAAAGGAGTTCGTCAAGGCTGTATATTGTCACCCTGTTTATTTAACTTACATGCAGAGTACATCATGAGAAATGCTTGTCTGGGAGAAACACAAGCTGGAATCAAGATTGCCGGGAGAAATATCAATAACCTCAGATATGCAGATGACACCACCCTTATGGCAGAAAGTGAAGAGGAACTCAAAAGCCTCTTGATGAAGGTGAAAGTGGAGAGTGAAAAAGTTGGCTTAAAGCTCAACATTCAGAAAACAAAGATCATGTCATCTGGTCCCACCACTTCATGGGAAATAGATGGGGAAACAGTGGAAACAGTGTCAGACTTTATTTTTCTGGGCTCCAAAATCACTGCAGATGGTGACTGCAGCCATGAAATTAAAAGACGCTTACTCCTTGGAAGGAAAGTTATGACCAACCTAGATAGCATATTCAAAAGCAGAGTCACTACTTTGCCATCAAAGGTCCGTCTAGTCAAGGCTATGGTTTTTCCAGTGGTCATGTATGGATGTGAGAGTTGGACTGTGAAGAAGGTGAGTGCCAAAGAATTGATGCTTTTGAACTGTGGTGTTGGAGAAGACTCTAGAGAGTCCCTTGGACTGCAAGGAGATCCAACCAGTCCATTCTAAAGGAGATCAGCCCTGGGTGCTCTTGGAAGGAATGATGCTAAAGCTGAAACTCCAGTTCTTTGGCCACCTCATGCGAAAAGTTGACTCATTGGAAAAGACTCTGATGCTGGGAGGGATTGGGGGCAGGAGGAGAAGGGGACGACAGAGGATGAGATGGCTGGATGGCATCACTGACTCGATGGACGTGAGTCTGAGTGAACTCTGGGAGTTGGTGATGGACAGGGAGGCCTGGCATGCTGCGATTCATGGGGTCGCAAAGAGTGGGACACGACTGAGCGACTGATCTGATCTGATCAATATATATATATTTTATATATATATATAATATACATGTGTATATTATATATATATATATTCTTTTTCAGAATTCTTTTCCTTTATAGAGTATTAAAAGGTATTAAATAGAGGAATACTTTTATAAAGAGACACTTCTCCTTATCTACTATCTGGTTGTCCAGATATACAGTTCAGATAGGAAAGATAAACACTTGATTATAGTTCAGATATACACTTGATTCGTTATCATTTATGTGCCATTTTTCAAGACAACAACTTGTCTTCTGATTATCTTCCAAAGATAACAAATTAGTTTTTTTTTTTAATAGTATGATGATTTAGGCACTTTGGAAAACAGATTGACAATTTTTATTAAGTTAAGTATATGCTTACAGCGTAACCTAGCAATCACACTTCTGGGGATTTACTCAAGAGAAATGGAAACTTTCGTTTATACTAAAACCTCCAAGTGAATACTTATAGTGGTTTTCTTCATAAAAACTCAAACTGAAAATAACTCAAATAACTGATGTACAGATAAGCAAACTTTGGTACATTCATACAACATAATATTATTAATACCTAGCAACAATAAGGAACAAACTAGTCATACAGGCAATGTGGTCAATCTCACATCAATCCTGCTATGTGAAAGAAACCAGACTAAAAAGGCTGTGTACTATATGATGCCATTTACAGGACATTCTAGCAAAGGATTGAGAACAGATAAACAGATTGAGAACAGATAAACAGTTGCCAGGGGTTTAGGGCAAGGAGGAGCAATGATAAGCAAACACTTTGGGTTGATAGAACTGCTCTGTATTTTCATGATGGTCATGCTGACATGACTTAATGCATCTGTCAAAATTCCCCAAATGGTATACTCCCTGAAAGTGAGTTTTTATAATTGTAAAATTAATTATTAAAGGTAAAAGAAAAATGACATTAGTAGGGTCAATAATTAGCTTTGAGGAGGTCAGTGTATATAAAAATAGACCATTCATGTTCACCATTCTTTTCTGAGGAGGAAAGAAAGAGGCTAATTGATAGAAAAAATATTATTTTCAACTCACGCATTTAAACAAAATTTGTTAGATTTTTTACCTGTTATAGTGATTATTCAATGAAGGTCAAATAGACCTGTCTTCAGTCAATGATTACTCAGATTGTCTACAGCATTCTTTCAACATGACCCCAAAGTTGTCTTGGTTTGCTTCCTGGTTTCTGGAATCACAATATGTCCCAGATTCAACCTGTACACTTCCTACCCTAGACCTAAAAAGAGCTATGGAAGCAGCCTTGGTTTATTTCACTGGGAAAAGCTATTTAAAAATCACAATGTGTTCATTGAATTTTGGAGATCAGGAATACCTTATCACCTAATTTTACTGTAAAAGTTGCCACGGAGATTGAATTTTGCCCCCCTAGGTGTTTTTCTATTTTTATGTGGATGAGATTCAAAACCTCTGCCATCCTTGCTGCTGATGCATTTCCAGAATTCTTGGCAGATAAATAATTTTGATTCAAGATACATTTTGTAGATAGAGAGTTACTGATGAAAAGAATGTCAGGTATGAAGGAAAGAAATGAATCCAGGTTGGCCATTAAGTTTCTCACCTGAGCAGATGAATGAACGTAGAAATATTTTCTCTGACAAGGAAGGCAAGGATATGTGTAGACTGGGGACAGCACGACACACTGAGACAAAATTGTTGAGTTTGAAAATTCAGATATGTTGACTTTGAAAATTGTGCCAGACACATGGAAGAAGTTCTTGGTTACATGAGTTTAGAGCTTAAGTGAAAGATTAATGCTGGAGATACAGATATGAGGAGTCACAAACCCATAGGTGAGATAGAAAGCATTGAGAACGGAAGAGAGTATAGCCAAAGAAACAATGGGTTAGGATAGAGGTTTAGGGAACTCAGTGAGGAAAAGCAAAAGAGGCTGAGAAAGAGCTTCAGATGAGGTAGAAGGGACACTGCATAAATCTGTGCCAAGGGACAAGATTTATGGCTGAAAAATTTCAGTGCAACTGTTCCCAATAGAGCAATAAAGAGTGTTTTTTTATTTTTTATTTTCTAAAATATTCTCTTTCCTTGGTTCCATGATTGAAATGCAGAATTCACGTATTGCATCTTAGCAATATTTTCAGGTTTGTCTACTTGATATATAATTTTTATCCTATCATCTCACCCAAAAATCTATTACTTCCCAGGGCTTATTGGCTAAGGCCCAGGCATTTTAATCAATCCTTATGGCTAACTATAATGAAGGCCAATCCCACCCTCTCGCCTCATCCTGTATTATTCCTCTCTAGGCATCCTATAGCCCTCAACATTAACCTCTCTCCTTCGTGGTTCTCTGTGCATGTTTTAAGCTCTACTATCCACAGACTTTCACCGACATGATTCTGCTCATGTAGAGTCCCACTTCCTACCTTCATTCTCTAATTTCCACAAGTCTAAAGCTGACCCATTACTGAAATTACCTAGAGGAGCCACATGAAAGGCCCCAGCCAATGGGAATCTTGAGGGTGAGTCAGAACAAATGGAGCATCAATATTCCAAGAAGGGAATCTCTGTAAGAATTCTACAGGAAAAACATTACAATACTTCCCTGAGAGTCTGGCAGAGGTCTTAACAACTGATTGCTGGAACAAAAGAAAAGCTAGCATAACGAGAAACAGACAAAACATGAAGCAAATGAAGTTTAAGTTTCAGGGCCATGTACTTAACAATCCCCTTCAAACTCTGTTTCTGATTTTGTACTTGTGGTGTTGTTTTGTTTGGTAAAGAGAATCCCTGAAATTGTATATGCTCGAGGACTCATATAATATTAAGTTATTTATTGCAGTGCAAAAAAATAAATAACTAAAAATGAAAATACCATGGATTTTGTAACTGACCACTTACATTGAATTGTGATGAAGTTACTTAACTTTACTCTGCCCCTGGTTTATTCTTCTTTAAAAGGGGAGTAAGGTCACTTTCGGAGAAGGCAATGGCACCCCACTCCAGTATTCTTGCCTGGAAAATCCCATGGATGGAGGAGCCTGGTGCGACTTCACTTTCATGCATTGGAGAAAGAAATGGCAACCCACTCCAGTGTTCTTGCCTGGAGAACCCCAGGGATGGGGGAGCCTGGTAGGCTGCCATCTATGGGGTTGCACAGAGTCGGACACGACTGAAGCGACTTAGCAGCAGCAGCAGCAAGGTCACTTTGTTTACCTACATTAAAGACTTCTGGTGAGAATCAGGTAAGTGCCTTCAAACACTCAGTAAACAAACAGTTACTGAGAAGCTACAATGTGCTAAGTTCAACAGCATTTGGTGGCAGCTTACTGATGAATAAGGAAATGGCAATCCACTCCAGTATTCTTGCCTGGAAAATCCCACGAACAGAGAAGCCTGGTAGGCTACAGTCCATGGGGTCGTAAAAGAGTTGCTCACGACTGAGCGACTTCACTTCACTTTACTGATGAACAAAGAAATACATGGTCCTTGTTCCTAACAGCTTAATGTGAGACAGACAATAATACAAAGATCACACAAATAAATGTGCCATATGTAAGAGCATTTAATATTTATCACTGCATTGTCACAAATATGACATTAATAACAAAGATATGCCCAATGTCTATGTCTATAGATCTGCATTTTTAACCATCAATATATACAGAGGTGATTAATTCCTGGGAGAGGAAAAACCAACTGTCTCAAGATATCCCAAAACCCAAACTAATTGGAGCCAGTAAATCAATTAAATTACAGAAAAGGTAATGGCTGTGAATCGATATTCAAAAAAGTTGGTCAGCATGTTCTTTCCCAAGGGAGGTGTCCACTTAAATACAAATCAGAAATATGCTTAGTGAATATGTAAAATGAGAAAAAGGCAAGAACCGTGAAACTATGGGGTAAACCCATGGGTAAACCTATGGGCTTAACCACAGCAGGGCCGGTTTAACTGGGTGTCGTCCTTTTGAGCAAGCCCAGAAACACAAGCCATGCAAATATCTAGCACTGAATAGACACAGATTTTGCCACCTTCCCTCCAAAAGATCTTCTTCTCATGCCATCTTCTGAAACACTCAGTTTGTAAGGAGGATTACATTACATGGTGGTTACAAATGAAATCTGAACTCAGACAGACTTAGTGATGAGGAATCTCAGTTCCCCAGGGTTTTCACAAAACTCTTCTCAAAATTTACATAACACCCTACCAGACACAGGGAACCAGGAAAAATAATTTCATTTTCTGTATAAGAGAGACTTACACTTGAATCCCTCCTCAAACACACACTAGCTATGTGAACGTAAGCAAATTATTAGCTTCTCTTTACCTCAGTTTCTTCTCTGGAAAGTGTGAGTAGTAACAGTCCCTCTCTATCAGACAGTTACAAGGATTCAATGAGAATTCATATAAGGCACTTAGAACAGTGCCTGCCATATATTAAGCAGGCAGTAAATATTCGCTACTCACATAGTCTCTGCAACCGCCGCCGCCAGTACATTAGCACTATTACTATCCCTGCTAACACTACTCCCACCAGGGCCACTGTTACCACTACAGCTCCTGCTGCTGTTACTGCTACTCTACTCTGTTGGGCTTTGTTGCCCTCAAAACCATCTCAGAGGGCTTTTACTTAATTCCTTATGGGCTCATTGAGGAAGGTGCTACTCTACTGGCCCCAGATCTTGCCAAGTGACACAGGACTGGGTTGTTGGTTTAATGGTTATTAGACCACATTCTTTAACATGTAGAAAAACTATGATTGTATTCTTGACATATGCTCATGACCCTCACCAGCCCCTGCCCTCTGCGCTCTGCACTGGGGTGGTGGTGGGAGATCCAGAGGAAGATTGATGCAATCAGCTCTGCAGTCTTCTCAAGTATCTCTGTGCCTGTGTGTGGCCCGGGGGGTTAGGGGCTGGGGTAGGGTAGGGGTGGCAAGAAGGGAGATCAATTGAGTTGAAGGTGACATCAGCCTTAGTGCCTCCTTCTGCAGACTTCTTATCATTTGCCCCAACCCCCTGTTCCTTTTCCCTTTCACCCAGAGGTTGGCTATCACAAAAACACAGGCTACTTCTATCTGATAAATCCACTCTGGGGTAACGGACAGAAACATGTCCTTTCCCTCAAGAAAATGGACAAAGGAGGGGAAAAAGATGAAAGCTCATGGCTTCTTTGGCTGATGTGTAAAAATCGAGAGAAGTTGCTGGAAAGAAAACCCTTGATAATATATATATATATTTTCCAACTAAGGAAATAAAAAGAAGAATGCTGATTTTATTCAGTATTAATAACAAGGGAGAGTTGTTTGACGTGGAAACAACTACTTAATGCCCTGCAGAATCTCGAATGTATGCCATCCATCTCCTCTGACAAGGGGATTATTCCAATTTCTGTGCTGGAGCAAAGGAAAAAACACAAAATGTTGTTTTCTATGAACTAGGTTTAGGTTTTTTTTTTTTTTTTTTAACCTCCTTGATAAATCTTCTGCATTTTGGTTCTTTCTGTTCCAATTAAAATAGTTGCCTGAGTTCAATTCATGGGTATAATAACTAGGATTTCTTTCAGAGCTCCATTCCTAATTAAAAGCAGCATTTACAGAGAAAGGGTTTTACATACTTATGTATTACTTTATTCAATCCAAGCAAATTGCTTCCCTATGTAAACTTCTGAATAGTTTCATTTCTTCAAACATTGAAAGCCATTCTACTGTAGATTTTGCATTAATTTGGGGAAAGAAAATGCAGCATAGTCTTAGTGGAGTTACTATTTCTAAAATTAATTTTGATCTTATAAATTGATATAAACACACACATGTATATGTATATGTGTGTGTGTGTGTGTTTCTTTCTTTATGAACCAAGTAAAGACTGAACATTTTATTCAGGAAATTTATGCAAAGAATTTTCCCTTTAAATATTTTTTTCTTTCTGAGGAAAAACAGAAGGATAGAATTTGTAAAGAAAGAGAGTTTAATGATAACAGCATACCCTTCAGTAATGTGGTAACCAGGTTATTCACATACACCAATTTAATTCTAAAACTGATGTTCAGTTGCTAAGTCATGTCTGACTCTCTTGTGATACCACAGATTGTAGCCCATCAGGCTCCTCTGTCCATGGGATTTCCCAGGCAAGACTACTGGAGTGGGTTGCCATTTCCTTCTCCAGGGAATCTTCCTGGATCAGGGACTGATCCAGGAACCCACTTCTCCTGCATTGGTAAATGATTTCTTCACCACTGGGTCACCAGGGAAACCCAATTTTAACAGTAGTATTAAATACTTCTCCCATTTTACAGATAAGGAAGTTGAAGCACAAAGAAGCTAAGTAACTTGCCTAGAGTCACTAACTAACTAACTGATGAGAGAAGGTGGGACTCAAGCCCAGGCAGTCAGGCTCCCTAATTTGCTCTCTGGCCTCCTCCTATACTACAGCTCCAGGATGGTCTAATGAGAGAACTGGTCTATACAGACAGTCACAGCAGGGCTCCAAATCTAACTTTTCTTCTTCCTGGCTGTTCAATATGCAGCCAGCCTCTTGGTCTCTCTGTTCCTGAGGTTTTTTAATCATAATACAGTGGGGCAATCATGCCTTAAACTATGGACTTGGGATGGAGGTCAAATTTAAATTAAAGTGAAAGAATCTTTATTCCCTTTTTTTTAACTTAGTTTTGCTCTCAGTTCAGTTCAGTCGCTCAGTCATATCTGACTCTTTGCAACCCTGTGGACGGCAGCACGCCAGGCTTCCCTGTCCATCACCAACTCCCGGAGTACACCCAAACCCATGTCCATCGACTTGGTGATGCCATCCAACCATCTCATCCTCTGTCGTCCTTCTCCTCCCACCTTCAACCTTTCCCAGCATCAGGGTCTTTTCAAATGAGTCAGTTCTTCGCATCAGGTGGCCAAAGTATTGCAGTTTCAGCTTCAGCATCAGTCCTTCCAATGAATATTCAGGACTGACTTCCATTAGGATGGACTGGTTGGATCTCCTTGCAGTTCAAGGGACTCTCAAGAGTCTTCTCTAACACCACAGTTCAAAAGCATCAATTCTTCAGCACTCAGCTTTCTTTATAATCCAACGTTCACATCCATACATGACTACTGGAAAAACTATAGATTTAACTAGACAGACCTTTGTTGGCAAAGTAATATCTCTGCTTTTTAATATGCTGTCTAGGTTTGTCATAGCTTTTCTTCCAAGGAGTAAGCATCTTTTAATTTCATTTGTAATTAGCCCTCTCTCTGCCTCCTCTATGCTGTCTCATGCTGGATGATGACTCAGAGTATGACCATTTTAATGGTCATGAACATGTGAACAGTCAGACTTGTTTCTGCATATCGTATGGGCTCAGTCCACTCACATGTCTTATTAGAGTGAACTTGCCTGAGGACTTAGTAGCTAACATTTCTCATGGAATTACTTCAAAAAATAAGCATAGCCTTTAACGGGTATGATAATATTGGCTTTGTTTTCTTCAAAAAACATCTATCGGCATGAAAGTTTTTGAGAAGATTTTGTCGCTGTATCTAACTGGAGGTTGACTGTATTGGATATCCACACCCTCTGGTGTTCAGAGATGGTCCCAAGGTGCCCTTTCGTCCTGGAGATGGGAAGAATCGTTGCACAATTGTTCCTTCAGGTCTGATTCTTGGCATTCCTCTCTGATATCCCACTGCATAAGATCTAATGATAATGGATGGATGAGGCTTTTTAAAAACTATTTTACCCTCTTTGATCTCTAAAACTCTTTCCAAGACCTTAACAAGCTCACAGGGGACTCTAGAAACCAGCATTTATGTCAATTCCTGATACAAATCATCAATCTAGTAAGCAGATTGTACAAATTCCATCTATAGACTCTGATAAAGCTTGATAAAAGCGTCAGAATTGGTGTTTTGCTGATGAATTTAAGAAAAACAAATTTATTAAAGAAAGATATGGTTCATCCCTCCAATACCTGACCAATGTCACAATAACAGAGAGTTTCAGAAACAACAAGTATTACTGAAGTAATTTGTTATTTGAGATGGGAACATTTAGGCATGTCTCTAAAAATAAAAATGAGGTAATTAAAATATATGGTTAAATAAATCAATTTCAAAAAGGTGAAAATAAAAATGCAAGCCTAAAGTTTTTAGTGGCTCATTCCCTTGCAAGAAAAAGTTTCCAGTGAGAAAGTTTCTGAAGAACCATGAACATTAGATTAGATAGCTTCAAAAGCACATTCTCCCAGGTCTCTGTGTCCATAACTAGGAAAGATCTTTGCTAATACCTAACAGTTACATTGTTAAGAATGATTATCTATTATGCCTTATTAGCTTGAATTTAACATTCTTTTAAATACCTGAAAGCAGGCAAATAAAATTTTGGCACAGGTGCCCCTCACCTTGTAAAAATGCATTTTAATTCTGAAAAACATTCATTGCATGATAACATTCCTTGATACTAAATTTGTTCTTCCACTCATCAGTTGACAACACTTTGAGCAATCTCATAGATGCCCCAATATGCAAGATATGGTTCAGTTTCAACATTATCACCATTTGTGTGTGCAAAAATACCTGTGTAATCATTTGAATCCTTTATTATAATTTGACTCTTAAAAGCAATAATATGATAGGCCTCATGGATGTGGTACAAGTAAGAGAAATGTGGTGATCATTACTTTATGATAAGAGAATGGTCAACTGTATGCATTTGTAATAGGAGAGAACAAAAGAAACATTAACTCATTTATTATTATTAAATGTGTGTCACCATAGACTATTTCCAAGGGTAAGATGCAATTAAGCGTTATAAAGTTTTTTTTTACATCTCATGGTACAGAAATCTCCTTTATAACCTATGAAACCATTGTTCAACTTTCGTATGTTGAGTTCTGAACTTATTTCCGGAGAGGCCTCACGGATGGCTGTGACTAGCAGACCACTACTAACCCACAGTGTTTTTCCTCCCTGCCCTGCAGGTGCTCACAGCTCCTTTACCATTTGTCAGGCTTGCATGAGGGCCAGTCATGTGATAATAGGATTTTTTTGGAGACTTTCTGCTTAAAAATCAATTTCAAAATCTTAATGTTGGTTAAATGGATTTTGGTTTTCTAACAGCTTGCTTCAGTGTTTGCTATTTTATCAAACACCTGTTCCTTGACTTCCTGGACTGTGTCCTCCCAAACAGTCCCTTGAACAATACAGGGGTCAGCAAACTAAAGATTCTGATTGCAAATGCTTTCAGTTTTGAGGGCCACCAGGTCTCTGATACAACTATTCAGCTCTACAGTTGTGGCATGAAGATGGCAAGAGACAAGACATAATTGCTCTCATAGACTTTTATTTGCAAAACAAAGGGTCAATGACGGAGTTTGGCCCATAGGTCGTAGTTTGCAGATCACGGTTTATAATAATACTTTTCTGCTTTCACTCATTTTCCCATTGAATAGTTTGAGAGAAGAATCCTGTCAAGGCCCAGCTTTCTTGAGCAGTAGATATCCCAGCTCTCATCTCATGCTTGTTTTGCTGGTGGTAAAACTGCAATGCTCTGTGTCAGGCATACAGCCTGGGAGGGAATGAGGTGAAATCCTTTAATAAATTTAATAACAGCAGTAACAGTAGAAACAGCATCTGTTGATTGTACGGTCTCTACATGCCCTACTGTTTGCTAAGTTGCTTTCATCCTTTCTGTTGTTTTATCTGCCCAACATTCTCCAGAAATAGACATTATTCAAACTCTGATTTATAGATGAGACATCTGAGGCTTTCTAAAAGTTACAGAAGAGTAGTCAGAGCTGGATCAGATGCTTCATGCCTATCTTATATCAGAGGTCATGGCAGGGTTGCAATCTAGTTTTTCAAGGCCTCTTTCCACAATCATTTTGCTACAATGGTTCCAATTTCCAAGAACAATTGCAGTTCTCAATAAGATGCTTCAAATGCAGATTTTTCATTTTTATTCTTATAGAAATCTACATGTGGACAACAGGAGAATATCCATGACCTTTCATTTCTGAGAATGAGGGATGAGAATTCTGCAATGATTAGTATATTGTTTAAGGTCAAACAGACATACAATATTGGAACCAGAGGGAAAACTAGATCTTTCCACTTCTAAACCATTTTTCTCAACCACACTATACTGGATTGTCAGATGACTCTAAGGTTTTTCTCAACTTTAGTTTAAATCTTCCTTTCTTTGCTGCCAAATCAAGGCCCTGGAGAGAAAAACATTGTGCTCTGAGTAGGACGTATCATTTAAATGTTGCTCCTTTGCATTTATCCTGGCCATGCACTCTCACCTATGTTCACAGAGAGAGACTTCAAGGTGGGTCCTGAGTTTATATAGGAAAGCAAAAACTATGAGCTATGCAACAAAAGAAAGTCAGTCCTAGGTCACAACCACATTTCTGATTTGAAACCAAATGACCAGCCCTCCAGCCCTGGTTTCTTCTAAGAGTGAGAGGCTAGCATGTCACTGGGTCAACAGAGACACAGAGCACAGTTGTGGTTTTAATTCTAGGTAAACTATGATCTTCAAAGAGCAATAATATTGTCATCTGATTACACAGCCCTTTGAATTTAAAATTGGAATTTGTATGAAAGAAAGAAGAAGGCATAAGACAATACCTATTAAGCGCTATTTAATATGACTAGGTTTAGTTATCAGTTCTGCTAGCTAGTACTGGACTCTCCCATTAAAATATAAAACATGGAGGCATGTCCCTTTATTATTAATGTAATATTGTTCTTTGGTATCTTCAAATTCATTACGCTAGATGGAAACCTTACATAGTCAAGGACATCTTGCCATTTGCATTTTTTTGTTTTCTCAGAACATAAAAGCCCAGCAGAAAATGGGCCTTAATCCCTGATGAGTCTCCCTGGATACTTTGGAGAAGATAACTAGGCTTTTCGCACTGTATGATAATGTTTACTCATTATACCTATTTTCATCAATATCAATTGATCTTTTTTATAAAGTGAGGTGAGGTCTTCCAATACAATTTATGCTAGCTTAATCGACATGCTGTTAAGCTATTCTTTATTTCTCCTTAAAATTCGAATTTCTGAATAACAAAGCAGAAATTGTTCCAAAGAAGCAATATTCAGCACATTTCAGTCTAAGGAGACACATAATTAATAAAATTTGCACATAATATTTTAAAAGGTGATCAGATCTTTTCTCTATGGTAAGTGCCAGAGAGAATATATTCAACCAGCTCACAGTTCAGTTATAGAGTTTGAATTATTTCCTTTTAAAAATTTTCATTGAAAATAATGCACATGACTTGTTTATTATTGTAAATGTAATCTCTAATGCCTTCCAGTTCACTAGGGTGGATTCACTTCAAGATGAATTTATATGCTATTTAAGTACCACTGATATTATCAAATGATGTCAGATTTAATTAACAAAAAGCAGATTTTATAAACATTGACCTTGGTTCAGGGGAAATGAAAAAAAAGCTGAAGATAAGGAGATAACAATTGATGGATAGAACATTATTCTATTTGAGAAAACAAAAAATGGTAAAGCATTTAGAAATTGAATTCATGACCTGCAAAACAAGATCAAATTAAAAACTGTCAGACTGGTAAAAAATCTCTAAATGTGTGAAGGCAGAACATTCTAGTTCTGAAATGTAAATGAGGATAGTTAGAAATGTCTGAACTGAAAGCTGGTTTTCTTATTGCAACAAAGAAGGAAAAAAGATTTAAAGGAGAAAAGAGTAGGTAAATATATCTGGATTCTGAATCAGTGCTAATATTACAAGAGACATAAAGTGCTAGCAGTGGCATAAACCAGGTTACTTTATGTTCACAAGGAAAAACATTCTCTATCTCTGTTATGTGAAAATGATAGAAATTCCTACTTAAGGAGTTTTAAGATGTTTAACCTATGACTATTCAGTGTCATGGAGAAGGCAATGGCACCCCACTCCAGTACTCTTGCTTGGAAAATCCCATGGACGGAAGAGCCTGGTAGGCTGCAGTCCATGGGGTCGTGAAGAGTCGGACACGACTGAGAAACTTCACTTTCATTTTCACTTTCATGCATTGGAGAAGGAAATGGCAACCCACTCCAGTGTTCTTGCCTGGAGAATCCCAGGGACGGGGGAGCCTGGTGGGCTGCTGTCTATGGGATTGCACAGAGTCGGACACGACTGAAGTGACTTAGCATTCAGTGTCATATAGTCCACTGCGTGTACTGAACATTGTCTTACATGTGGTAGACACTCAACTGTGATTTACTGAAGAAAAGTAGAATTTTAAATCAAATTTGAAAGTGAATAGGAACATAAAAAAGAAATTTAACTTATTTTTAGTAATTGTATGAGAGCAAATTGGATATTTTTTTGGTATTTGACAAAAAAAAAGGAGAAATAGTACCAATAAATCTGTGGATTTTTATACTTACAGGAAATCATAGTACGTTTTCCCTGGGCTATGATTTACTTCTCTGTACTCTGATAATAATAAAGAAGTAGATTTATTAAAAATATCATAAAGAAATCCTAAGGATATAAACCACAACTAAGAGGGCCAGTAATCTTAATTTACCAAGCCTAAAGAGACATGAACATGAAATAAATAGATTCTTCACACTAGTGAATTCTAAAACATGGATAAAATTGAATTGAATATTGAGCTAATATTAGATAGTAATGACAACAGTGCATTATGCTTATAAAACACAATCATACTTTAAAGCATCTCACATTTCATAATGTAACTGAGATGTTCATTATAAATCCATTCATCCATTTGATGAATGAGAAGACACAACCATAGTAAATTTCATCCAGTAACTCATTTAACTAGCATTTATTGAACATTTACTATATGCCAGGGTCTCTGCCAGATGCTTCAGATATGAAAGTGAGCCTCTGCTTTCATGGAGTTTCAGTTCAGTTCAGTTGCTCAGTCGTGTCCAACTCCTTGCAACCCCATGAATCGCAGCACGCCAGGCCTCCCTGTCCATCACCAACTCTCAGAGTTCACTCAGACTCACGTCCATTGAGTCGGTGATGCCATCTAACCATCTCATATTCTGTCGTTCCCTTCTCCTTCTGCCTTCAATCTTTCCCAACATCTGGGTCTTTTCAAATGAGTCAGCTCTTCACGTGAGGTGGCCAAAATATTGGAGTTTCAGTTTCAACATCAGTCCTTCCAATGAACACCCAGGACTGATCTCCTTTAGGATGGACTGATTGGATTTCCTTGCAGTCCAAAGGGACTCTTAAGAGTCTTCTCCAACACCACAGTTCAAAAGCATCAATTCTTTGGTGCTCAGCTTTCTTTATAGTCTAATTCTCACAACCATATGTGACTACTGGAAAAATCATAACCTTGACTAGACAAACCTCTGTTGACAAAGTAATGTCTCTCCTTTTTAATATGCTGTCTAGGTTGGTCATAACTTTCCTTCCAAGGAGTAAGTTTCTTTTAATTTCATAGCTGCAATCACCATCTGCAGTGATTTTGGAGCCCAGAAAAATAAAGTATGACACTGTTTTCACTGTTTTGCCATCTATTTCCCATGAAGTGATGGGGCCAGATGCCATGATCTTAGTTTTCTGAATGTTGAGCTTTAAGCCAATTTTTCACTCTCCTCTTTCACTTTCATCAAGAGGCTTTTGAGTTCCTCTTCACTTTCTGCCATAAGGGTGGTATCATCTGCATATCTGAAGTTATTAATACTTCTCCTGGCAATCTTGATTCCAGCTAGTGCTTGTCCAGCCCAGCGTTTCTCATGATGTACTCTGCATATAAGTTAAATAAGCAGGGTGACAATACACAGCCTTGACATACTCCTTTTCCTATTTGGAGCCAGTCTGTTGTTCCATGTCCAGTTCTAACTGTTCCTTTCTGACCTGCATACAAGTTTCTCAAGAGGCAGGTCAGGTGGTCTGGTATTCCCATCTTTTTCAGATTTTTCCAGAGATTATTGTGACCCACACAGTCAAAGACTTTGGCATAGTCGATAAAGCAGAAATAGATATTTTTTGGGAACTCTCTTGCTTTTTCAATGATCCAGCGGATGTTGGCAATTTGATCTCTGGTTCCTCTGCCTTTTCTAAATCCAGCTTGAACATTTGGAAGTTCATGGTTCATGTATTGCTGAAGCCTGGCTTGGAGAAATTTTGAGCATTACTTTATTAGTGTGTGAGATGAGTACAATTGTGAAGTAGTTTGAGCATTCTTTGGCATTGCCTTTCTTTGGGATTGGAATGAAAACTGATCTTTTCCAGTTCTGAGTTTTCCAAATTTGCTGACATTTTGAGTGCAGCACTTTCACAGCATCATCTTATGGGATTTGAAATAGCTCCACTGGAATTCCATCACCTCCACTAGCTTTGTTCATAGTGATGCTTTCTAAGGCCCACTTGACTTCACATTCCAGGATGTCTGGCTCTAGGGGATGGTCACACTATCGTGATTATCTGGGTCGTGAAGATCTTTTTTGCATAGTTCTGTGTATTCGTCCCACCTCTTCTTAATATCTTCTGCTTCTGTTAGGTCCATATTATTTCTGTCCTTTATTGAGCTCATCTTTGCATGAAATGTTCCCTTGATATCTCTAATTTCTTGAAGAGATTTCTAGTCTTTCCTATTCTATTGTTTTCCTCTATTTCTTTGCATTGATCGCTGAGGAAGGCTTTCTTATCTCTTCTTGCTATTCTTTGGAACTCTGCATTCAGAAGCTTATATCTTTTCTTTTCTCCTTTGCTATTTGCTTCTCTTCTTTTCACAGCTATTTGTAAGGCCTCCTGGGACAGCCATTTCGCTTTTTTGCATTTCTTTTTCTTGGGGATGGTCTTGATCCCTGTCTCCTGTACAATGTCACGAACCTCCGTCCATAGTTCATCAGGCACTCTCTCTATCAGATCTATTCCCTTAAATCTATAGAGCTTACAGTGATGTTAAAGAAGACTCTAATGAAATAATCACACTAATGTCCATATAATTGCAAGCTGAGACTATAAAAAGAAAAGAAATACATCCCTGTCAAAGTTTTCCTTTGAATGTAAAACTAATTCAATTTGCAGATCCAGAGAGGTCTCCCTGAGAAAGTAATGATAATGCTGATAAGTAAATGGTAGATCATACCTTACACAGTAAAGGAAAGAGAGAGTAAATGGAAACAAATGGATGCCCAGGCAGATGAAATATTAACAGTGTGTGCAAAGGCCCTGTGGGGAGAGTGGGACAGCTTTTCTTCTCAGGAAGCTCCTGCTCATTTATCCAGAACCACATGAGAGGTGTCCTCTCCAGTCAGTTTCCCTAAGTTGCCCATATTTGACTTCCTATGCATTTTGTAAAAGCATTCAGATCACAGTATTATATTCCTTATGAACCTCTAGTGGAATTATTATCTTAAGTATTAATTTTCTCCAACAAACCACAAATTCAACCTGATGCAAAAAGTCTCTCCCAGCTTCACTTCTCAGGTGTTCACTCAGCAGCGTATGCACAAGATGTAGAAAGGATGGGATCTAAATAAATATTTAGAAAAATCAGTGAATATACAAATGAAGCTAGGACACACACAAGAGGCCATCTTCAGTTAAAATACCAAATTAGTAAATATAAAAAGAACATTTTTTTTCTAACAAATTTTCAGAAGAGTATCTAATAAGAATATTTTTAAAGCAAATTAAGAACACAGGTGTTTCGATATGAAGTGTAAAATATGAAAAAATTTTTTCAAAGTAAATAATCAAAGAAAATGAGATTTTGGCAATGATTATTTTGTATCACCTGAAAGGCAAAAGACCAATTTGTCTTAAAACCTTGAGAAATATATTTAGATCAGATTTTTAAAATCTAAAAAGTGGATCATTGCTTTATTTTTCTTCATTATCAAGAGCAATTTTAAATGTTATACTAGGGCTTGAAAAACATGTTGATTTATCTTCCTTGTTAATAATACTGGGGAGTGTGATGCATCTTTTTTTATTTTCTTCTTATACATTGCTGGACTGTTATTTTTGGTTATTGTTATTGTTTGTTTTATTTTCCTTGATAAAAGGCAATTCATACCTAAAGTGGTAGAGAAAAATGCCCCAGATGACTGGAACACAGCTATCTTCTATAGGTCTACTAAGGCTGTGTTGTGTATTGATTTTAGAGTGTGTGGAGCGGTACTCTTTTTCTGACTATTACTGCTTCTTTTATTTTTGTCTTAGTAAACAAGTCAATATTTCACAAATTAGATATCTATCCCTCCCCCCACAATAGTTACCTTATGAAGCAGAAATAATGAAATTTTGAGCTCCCAAACGTATTTTGGGAATCTGATTAGCAAGGACTACTTGAGTTACTTTGACATACTTAAATAAGATCTAGGTCTCCAGGTGGGGCTGCTGCTGCTGCTGCTGCTGCTGCTGCTAAGTCGCTTCAGTCGTGTCCGACTCTGTGCAACCCCATAGACAGCAGCCCACCAGGCTCCACTGTCCCTGGGATTCTCCAGGCAAGAGTACTGGAGTGGGTTGCTATTGCCTTCTCCCCAGATGGGGCTGGCAAACCTATAATCTATCTGATGTGACATGTTTTGCTTAAGAGGAAAATGTCTTGGGTCTGGAAGGTAAAAGAACATATGTGCACACACGTATATGCAGCGTATAGGTGTATATGTTTGTGCATGTGTAAACGCAGTCTGAGAAAGTGTCTTCAATATTTCAAGATGACTTCGTATTAAAACATTTTTTAAAGCCCTCTTATCTTCTCATTTAAAATCACTTACAAATAAACTCTAACAAAAATATCCTTGGTCAGTAGGGCTGACAATTGAAACAATGTTGAAACTACAGGTCTTGGTAGTCACTAGTAAACAGATAATGGAAGAAATAAATTTCATAAGTCATCCATAAGTCTCACTGTAACCCTTTATGGAACTATTTTTACATTTTTGGTAAGTTAACGGTGATAAGTGAAAATTCTATGGACAGAGGAGCCTGGCGGGCTCTATCCATACAGAATCAGACATGACTGAGCACACATCTCCTCTTCCTCTCTGTACCAGGAAGAGGAGGGTGAATAAGTTGCTAGAAATGAAATTTAGATAAGAATCATATTTAGGGTGTCATTATTAGTCTTACTTTTAATAAAAAATGTTTAAAATTCACATATATAAAATGGTAGCAGAGAATAAAAAAATAATGAAGAAAAAGAAAAAAAAAAGCCTACACACAATAAAAACAAACCCACAGTGGAGTAAGCTTTACTGTCTCATGCTCAAATAATGACTTATGGAACAGCAAAAGGTATTATTATTTCAAATGAAAGAAGTCCAGGTCAAAGCAGCTTAGGAAAGTCTGGCTTCACAGATTGAAATAGTTGGGAAAGGCAGGGGTGCAGCTAGTGAAGAGGAGCAGAATTTACCACCCTAAAATACATCTCTTTGGCATAAAAATTACTCTGTGCTAATTATTTTTGAGTGGCTGTAGACACAGGAGAAGCTCTAAAAATCAAATAGATATTCATAAGGGAAATCTTTATTTGTAAGGGAAGATCCCCTGTGTCAGGCAGATCCCCTGGAGTAGGAAATGGCAACTCACTCCAGTACTCTTGCCTGGAGAATTCTATGGACAGAGGAGCCTGGCGGGCTACCGTCCATGGGGTCCCTAAAGAGTCAGACACGACTGAGCACATATCTCCTCCTCCTCTCCGTACCAGGAAGAGGAGGGTGAATAAGTTGCTAGAAATTCTTATCAATGGAGAAGGCTGTTTTAGCTCCCCAAAACAACCAGACTCCTGTTTATCTGTTCTTCACCTGGTAACCTCCATTATAGGCCTTCCTCTCACCCCACAACATCTTTCTTTTGTATTTAGCTGAAGATGGTATTTAAGGTGATGGCTTGAGCCATTTTGGTGAGAGTTACCAATTTTCCTAGGTATCATCCCGTGTATACAAGACATAAATGTGTTGTTAAACTTCTGTTTATTCTCCTGTTTATCTATTACAGGGGTTTATCAGCCAAGAACCTAGAAGGGTAGAGGAAGAATTATTATTATTATTTTTTCCCTTATACTAGGAATTCAATATGGTAAATGCCTCTACTGTACTCCCCACTCCTGCTTCTTTCTGGATGTCAAATTCAGTCTCATGTTTATAAAAGATGGAAGGAAACTTGGGAGTGGGATTGGTTATCATCACTGCTGCTGCTGCTGCTGCTAAGTCGCTTCAGTCGTGTCCGACTCTGTGCAAACCCATAGATGGCAGCCCACCAGGCTCCCCCGTCCCTGGGATTCTCCAGGCAAGAGTACTGGAGTTGGGTGCCATTGCCTTCTCCGGCTATCATCACTAGAGATATGCAATAGAATGAACAGATAAATACATGAGACAGACTGGATGATCTTTTATTTAAAATCCATGTGCAAAATAATTACTACATAAATGTGATGACATTAAATATATTTTCTATTATCTGCTTTAATCCTTATCTATCATTTCATGTCAAGGTTAAGCCTATCTTTTTCTTAATATGAATTTGTAATCCATTCAGATCTGCTACTCACTGGCTGTATAACTGAGCTAGTATTAAGGTGGTATTTAACACCTCTACAGCTTAGCTTCTTTATCTGAAAAATGGGGATAATTATAGTACCTATGTTATCAGAATGTGGAGAGAATTAGATATATAGAGAATTTGATATGATAGGTGTGAAGAGCTCAGTATATTATTGACACAGAGCAAAAACTCAATAAAGATGATCCATTATTATTTGTAAATATTATTATATTATACATATATAATGTCATAAACTATTATGTATTACTCATATTGCATAAATTCCATAGGAACAATAGATTAATTTTTCATTAATATAAATTCTAGAATAGATATTGCTTATCTGGAAGTACAAATCTTTTTTTCTTTCCCTTTCTTTAGGACTAATTTCCAGAAACTGAATAAGAGATCAAAATATCTGCGTGTTTAAACTGTTGAGATATATTACCAGATGGGTCTCCTCAAAGGTTGTGTCAAGTCACCCATCCCTCTCGAGGGACACTGCTCCATACTCTACACAGTGGTAAATGTTTGGATGATTGCAAGTTAGTCCGTTCTAAATTCTACCTTTGGTTTCAAAATAAATATATTTTATGGCCTGCTATTCCATAATGTTACAAATACTTAAAACAGAAATAAAAAGAAAGTAAAATAGTGTTTGGGGACTATAAAAAAAGAGTTTTCCAACTGTGATCCTACTGCTGTTGATTAAGAGGGTATCTGGGGAAGAGTTAAATAATTCTTCTGGGGTGAGCGGCCTTAGTTGCTAAGTAGAAAATTCAGGAAAAAAGCCAAGTGTGTTTAATTTCCCACAATACATCACTCCAACCATCTGTGAGAAAGATAATGTTCTCTTAAAAGGAGAAACAATTACTGAAAAAAAGGGGTTTAAGGGAATAACTTGATACATATTTCCTGTTATTCAATTAACTCTTTGTTAATGGGTTGCTAAGATGCATAAAAAATAACTAATTAATGTCTGAAACACTAATATTAGACAAAACCTAAAATGAAAGAATCTTTCCAGTTATAACTGTGGTATAACTTTATCTGGACACATGATAAAGTTAAAATACTACCTTCATCTTCTTTAGAGATGAATGCATGTAAAGACAGATAAGAAAAATTTTATCATCAATTGATTTACTTAATAAAACATTATTATAACTTGAATGATAGAATAAAATGAATGAGTTTCCCTAAATAATGATTCTAAAATATTTCTTATGGGGGGTTGTTGCTCTTTTCTATTTCCCCAAAGATGAATATTCTTTAATTTTTTTGATATTTTTTTCCTCTCTAGTTTATCTTTACATCTAATAAATCTCTAGTGGTAAATATTTAGTTCCCCACTCACTTCATGGAACTAGGACAATTTGTAAAAAAGCTGCCTCTATGGCAGAAAAGATCTTGCAATTGATGGTATACAAGGAACAATACCATAAATTACAAGATCAAATATCTCAGCAAACATGTGCTCCAATTGTACATTAAAATTCATCTCTGTCGTGGTGCGACAAACAACATTCTTAGAAAAAATCACAAGAAACTTCAAATTATGTGAAGCATTTGGTTTGCAAGAACAGTTTTTTTTTTTTTTTTTTTTAAAACCCTGTGTAAAATTTCCTAGAAACACAATTTATGTCCTAGTATGCTTAAAGGATAGGGTTGTCCCAGGCAACAGCAGCTTTTGTTCAGCATATCTGGCTTTTGGGTGGATTCGTGGACCGTCTGCAATCAGTGTTGAAATGCAGGCTCCAGTGAAAACTGTGAGAAGCTGAGAAATGTTACATGCATAATTCATCGTTTCTCATCACTGGATATATGCGTGTGAGGATTCAGGGTTACTCTGCTACCCTAGTTCATTAAAAGTATGAATTTAGACATATGCAATATTCTTTTACTCATGTTAAAAATATGTATATACTTCTCATTAAAAAGAAGCGCTTCTGGAAGGGTATTCTTAATTTTGCACTCACAGCTTCCTACTATGACGGACACAGCCCTTTGTGCCTAAATTAGCTGGTTTCTATTTACTGATCCAATCTTATTACATAATCTTGCCTCCAACCTCCACCTTTAAGCTACACTGGTCTCTTGAAAATTTCTAGAACATTCACGCTACTTTCAAATTCAAGACATTTGGTATTAAACTATTCTATTCACCTGTGGTGGGCAGGCTATACAATGGCCCTCTATGTTTCCTATTTGTTGATATTTATACTCTTGTTTAATCCTCTCCCATGAGTGTAGACTGGGTCCAGTGATCAGTTTCAGAAGAATAGAATATAGCAAGATGATGAAATGTCACTTCTGTGATTAGATTACAAAGGACTGAGTGTTCTTTCTTGTTACTCTGAGAAAAGCCAGCTACAGTGTTGTGAGATCCTTTGGGAAGGATAACAAGTCAGGGCACTGAGGTAGGTCTTTGGTCCAAAGTCATTAAGAACTGAGGTCATCAGTAAAATAACTGAGGAGAAATTGAATTCTGACTATATCCATGTGACTGTAAGTTCAGTGGCTCAGTCGTGTCCAACTCTTTGTGACCCCATGGACTGCAGCACACCAGGCTTCTCTGTTCATCACCCACTCCCAGAGCTTGCTCAAACTCATGTCTATCGAATTGGTGATGCCATCCAACCATCTCATCCTCTGTCGTCCCCTTCTCCTCCCACCTTCAATCTTTCCCAGCATCAGGGTCTTTTCCAATGAGTCAGTTCTTTGCATCAGGTGGCCAAAGTATTGGAGCTTCAGCTTCAGTATCAGTCTTTCCAATAAATATTCAGGACTGATTTCCTTTAGAATGGACTAGTTGGATCTCCTTGCAGTAAAAGGGACTCAAGAATCTTCTCCAACACCACAGTTCAAGCATCAGTTTTTCAGTGTTCAGCTTTCTTTATGATCCAATTCTCACATACATACACGACTACTGGAAAAACCATAGCTTTGAGTAGACAGACCTTTGTCAGCAAAGTAATGTCACTGCTTTTTAATATGCTGTCTAGGTCTGTCATAGCTTTTCTTCCAAGGAGCAAACATCTTTTAATTTCATGGCTGTAGTCACCATCTGCAGTGTTTTTGGAGCCCAAGAATATAAAGTCTGTCACTGTTCCCATTGTTTTCCCATTTATTTGTCATGAAGTGATGGGACTGGATGCCATGATCTTAGTTTTTACAACGTTGAGTTTTAAGCCAGCTTTTTCACTCTCCTCTTTCACTTTCATCAAGAGGCTCTTCACTTCCTCTTTGCTTTCTGCCATAAGGGTGGTGTCATCTGCATATCTGAGGTTAGTGATATTTCTCCTGGCAATCCTCTTTCCAGCCTGTGTTTCATTCAGTCCAGCATTTTGCATGATGTACTTTGCATATAAGTTATATAACCAGCGTGACAATATACAGCCTTGACATACTCTTTTCCCAATTTGGAACCAGTCTGTTGTTCCTTGTCTGGTTCTGTTGCTTCTTGACCTGCACACAGATTTCTCAGCAGCCAGGTAAGGTGGTCTGGTTTTCCCATCTCTTTAAGAATTTTCCACAGTTTGTTGTGATCCACAGTCAAAGGCTTTAGTGTAGTCAATGAAGCAGAAGTAGATGTTTTTCTGGAATTCTCTTGATTTTTCTATGATCCAATGGATGTTGGCAATTTGATCTCTGGTTCCTCTGCCTTTTCTAAAACCAGCTTGAACATCTGGAAGATCTCAGTTCACGTACTGTTGAAGCCTGGCTTGGAGAATTTTGAGCATTACTTTGCTAGTGTGTGAGATGAGTGCAATTGTGCGGTAGTTTGAATATTCTTTGGCATCACCTTTCTTTGGGATTGGAATGAAAATTGACCTTTTCCAGTCCTGTGGCCACTGCTGAGTTTTCCAAATTTGCTGGCATATTGAGTGTAGCACTTTCACAACATCAACTCTTAGGACTTGAAATAGCTCAGCTGGAATTCTATCACCTCCACTAGCTTTGTTCATAGCAGCCCACTTGAATTAAATGCACTCTGGGATGTCTGGCTCTAGGTGAGTAATCATACCACTGTGGTTATCTGGGTCTTCAAGATCTTTTTGGTACAGTTCTTCTGTGTATTCTTGCCACGTTTTCTTAATTTCTTCTGTTTCTATTAGGTTCATACCACTTCTGTCCTTTATAGTGCCCATGTTTGCATGAAATTTTCCCTTGGTATCTCTAATTTTCTTGAAGAGATCTCTAGTCTTTCCCATTCTATTGTTTTCCTTTATTTCATTGATCACTGAGGAATATTTTCTTATCTCTCCTTGCTATTCTTTGGAACTTTGCAGTCATATAGGTGTATGTTTTATTTTCTCCTTTGCCTTTAGCTTCTCTTCTTTTCTCAGCTATATGTAAGGCCTCCTCAGAGAATCATTTTGCCTTTTTGCATTTCTTTTTCTTGGGGATAGTCTTGATCACTGACTTCTGTACAATTTCACAAACGTCTGTCAATAGTTCTTCAGACATTCTGTCTATCAGATCTAATTCTTTGAATCTATTTGTCACTTCCACTGTATAATCATAAGGGATTTGAAGTAGTTCTGACTATATCCATTTGACTGTATTTGGAAGGAAATCCTGCCCTACTCGAGCCTTCAGACACCAGAGCAGAGGACAACAGCACAAGGCAAACTTCCAAGAGACCTTACATCAGAGTCACCCAGCAAAGCTGTGTCTTTTTTTAAATAAACATTCTTTTAATAAACCACATAATGAAATTTCATAACGAGGTTTTAGGATTTAGTTACAATGTTATTTTAAAGTAATTAGGTAGTGTTATTAAATCAAAGTTGATATTATTGCTGTTTTTTAAAACTCAACCCATATATAATGGCAAAGGTCTGTCTTGACCCCTGACCTGAAGAAACCATGAGACATAAACATGATGTTTTAAGCTAGTAAGTTTTGAAGTCATTTGCTATGCAATGATGGATAACTAACATGCTACCTAAACTATTTGCCTGATCTTTTCATTTCAGGCTTTTTCCTTGTCTTCACTTTCTCAGCTTCAAAGTCACCTTCTAGAGAGTTTTTGCTTAACTGTTCTGTATGAAGTAGGCTACTCCTTTTTCTTTATTCCCTGTCTAGAAACCTTTTACATTTCTTATGAGATTACCAAGTGGCACAATTTTCTGTTGGTTAAACTTGGGAGAGGGGTCTTATATTACTATGTCTCCTTTTTTGGTGTCTATCATAGAACTTAGTATTTATTAAGAGCTCAGTAAATATTTGCTGAGTGAAATATTTAAAATAACCAAAAGTATGTATAAAACATAGGAGTTTAGATTTAAAATAAATGAGAAGTATTTTATGATTCTTACAACTGGTAGTATCTCTGGGTTACTAAAATGACCCTCAATATGCAGAATATGACATATGTATCCTAGATACATAATGAACATCAGTTAAGCATCTATTTTAAATTTGTCCTTAAATGATTTTGTGCCTATTTAAGATTTATGGGGGCTGAATTTATCCAGTAAGTAACAAAGTTATCTTATGTGCATTCAAGAAACAAGAGAAAAAAGAAGCTGTTCCAGTGTTCTGAAATATCTCATGTCTCATCCAACTTTAGGTTTCTCATAAAATAGTATGAATGATTAGACTATAAGACACAGATGTCCATATAATCCTTATTATCATTTAAAAAGCTAATTGGCTTATCAAAGTCATCCATTGTTAAAGTTTAATATGGAAAGAAATATCAACAATTTTAAGTGTTTTACAGTTACAGATTTGTGAATCTAAGAACTAAGTAGTGGTGTTAGGATAAAAGACTTTTTATATTCTAAAATGTTTTGAAAGAGACCCTTATAAAGAAAGATATTCTTATTCCGTTCATGACAATATCTTCAGTTAATGCCAACATAAACGATAGCTTTTATAACTTATTTAAACTAAGTTGAATAAAGGCTCAAATGGTAAAAATAAACCATGTAACAGGACAAAGATGAAATCCTTTTGAAAAATAGAGCAGAAATGTTTAAGCAGACTATAATTCTTAGATGTACTTCATGTGAGATGAGGGATGATTTAAACAAAAATAAAAAACAAGCTATCTAGAATACGGTTCAGACACTTCTCCTAACATGAAAATTAAATTGCTCTACAGAAATAAGCATGCTCAGAAATAAGGTCTAAAAAGGGAAAGACTATTGTTCTCAGATTAGCAATTTATTAAGCTCTTCGAAATTAAACACTAATAGATATTCAATAATGTAAAACTCCAATAAAAAAAAATGTTCCAGATAATACAAAGATAGAAAGCAAATTCCAACACAAAGCATACAAAACTTCATAACACAAAAAATAATGTAAAATACTGTCTTCCTCTTATTACTTAAGCTGCTTTATACTGCTTTTCACTAAAAAGAATACCATGATTTTAAAAAAGTCATAAAGACAGACTTGAGTTTTTACCCTTATTCAGGACTTATTCACTGTGTGACTTCAATCACTTACTAAATATTCCTGAGCCACTATCTGTGAAATGAAAGGAACAGAAAAAATATTTCCTGTGAATTGATCTGCAGATTACATGAGTTCCTATATGAGAAATAATCTGAGCATGTTTTGCGTTCTCTAGACTGTATGCTTTTGTACAAAACTACCACATCTGAAGTGTCACTACCTCAAATTTCCTTGGTCTTCTATCTTCTTCAACTCCCAGATAAACCCTGATTTTCTCCATCTCTGCTCATTTTGTCTCTTACCTGTCTTCCACTTCTGTGGTGTGTGATAGTTTAGTCGCTAAGTCAAGTCTGACTCTTGCAACCCTGTGGACTTGAGCCCACCAGGCTCCTCTCTCCTTGGGATTTCCCAGGCAAAAATACTGGAGTAGGCTGCCATTCCCTTCTCCAGGGGATCTTCCCAATCCAGGGATTGAACCCGTGTCTCCTGTACTGCAGGCATTCTACAGCATAAACAAGTGGATTCTTCACTGACTGAGCCACCAGGGAAACTTCTCATCTTCCACTTCTAGGAAGAATTAATGATCCCTTCTCTTGTGTGCATTTCAATTTTATCACCAGCAGAACATTATAGTTGTCTCTTGGCATTTGATTCCTATATTGTTTCTTCTACGATATTGTGATCTCTCTGACAAAGATCCTATGCTTTATTCACTTGCCTGACTTCAGGGCTAGCACATAGTTTGGTAACTGGTAAATCTAATACTAGTTGATGTACTGAATTGAATCAAATTTCATTATCATGCTTGAGCTTAGTTTTCAGTTATTTCCTTACAAAGTTAGCACAGTGGTGCATCTACAGCAGGAAGCAAAAATATTACTGAATAGATGGATGAATAACTCTTATACTTGTGGGAAATAAAACCGGACAAGATGAAGACAAGTTCCCTGTCTTGGCCTTCTCCACAGGTATGCACACATAGACACAGCCATCTTATTTGTAAAGTAACAGTTCTAGGATGGCCACAGGAAATGTCTGATTTAAGATTAATAGAGTTGCAATTGCACTTCTTTTCCTGATTTTATAATCTTCCTTAATTTAAATGAGACATAAACAGCTCAAACACATTTATAACTATAAATTCACAAATGATGGGCTTCTATCAACAAAACTGTGAAGAGTTGAGTTGACTCAGTTGATTAGCTGCAGCTACTCTTAAAACAGCCACCAGATTTTTAGAAATGTTCTTAAAATTTGGAATTCCTTTTCACTCTAGTCTATGTGTGGGGAAAAAAAGAAACTGAATGCACAGAATTTCAGCAGCAGTATCATGAAAGTGGGAAATTTTGGAAACAAGCATCCTATTTTAAGGCAAAAGGGTTTGGAAATGAGACTCCAAGTTTAAAAGGTCAGTTTCTACTATAAAAACAATGCATGGGTAAAGTGAAGAGGACTATCTGGACACAATCAGCAGTGAGACCCAGGTTCGATCTCTGGTTCAGGAAGATCCCCTAGAGAAGGGAATGGCTTCTTGCCTGGAGAATTCCAGGAACAGAGGAGCCTGGTAGGCTACAGTCCATGGGGTCACAAAAGAGTTGGACATGACTGAGCAATTAATACACACTCAAATGTATATTTGTAGTTATTTCTATGCACATGTATGTAATATGTATGTACATAACGAGATAAACAGTGAGAAAGGTAAACTTCTGATTGCATGATATAGGTATACACACCTATATTCTTCTAAGCCAAGGGGAGATGTTGGTAAAGGCATTAACTTTTCAAAAATTTAAGAATAATTCTATGAAGAATAAGAAAAAAAAATAGACACAAACAAGGATGATATTTTTCTTGAGGAAGAATTGGCTTGGTATAATCACCAGAAGACAGCAAATATGCAAATATCAAGAAGATTTGCTGGAAAATGTTTCAGAAAAGTCAGCTGAGCTTGCTGAGTAACAAGACTTTTGCATGTAACAAGTGCTTATTTCAAAATATCATTTTTGAAAACTCATGACTCAAACAGCTATACTGCTAAGAAAGAAAAAAATGGAAATTTAGCTATAAAGTAAACAAATTAATAAAATCTCATATATAGCTTAACACTGAAGACTATTATTGGATTGGAAGAACAGGTAATCACTGAAAACAAAAAAATGAATCAGAGTGGAAAGCTTATTCTCCCAGCATTTACCACACAACGACTCTCAGAAACAGGCAAATTAACTACAGTTTGAATGTAGTTGAAAATGTTGAAAACAGGCAAACTAAACTACAGTTGAAAATGTTGAATAAGTTCAGCTTTGAATCATTTTTCCTGGTGTTTTAGCTGTGGCCTCCCCTGGAATCTTCCTGCCCACTTGTCACATATCTTAGTAATAACCTTCCCCGCACTCCTACCACACACACTAGTGACTATATTCAAGGAATATAGTTCTATATTCTTCTAATGGTCAGCTGCAAGCAAATTTTTACTGGTCATTTTCATCGACCAGAATCCACAGAATTAGAGCTATTCTTAGTTGAGATTTTATCCAACTGATTCTGTATGCTATTTACAAATTTCAGTGTAACATGATTTTGATATATCCTTTTAGTAGTTCTCATTGATAAAGCAGAAAGAATAGAAATGCATAGTTATACATATTTATAAACAGGTCAATCTTGCTTTACCCAAGACTCTGATCTCCCTTACATGAATCTCTTCCCTTCCACTGTTTCCAAGAGGAATTCAGTAATAAGCAAGAAGTATGATCACCAGAAGAAAGAGGTTCTTTTACAACACTGATAACGTATTAAAAGCCACCAGAGTTATCCAAGAGATGTTTCTCTTCCATAGACCTAACTAGCCAGGAAAAGACAAGTAAAAAAGGAAGAATCAGTTTCTTCTGAAAATGCATAATATTGAGGTGATGCATACTCCATTTTTCTATCCATCTCAGCTGTGAGACACCATATTTTCAAAACAAGAAACAGAGAGAAAAGTTTGCTCACTGAAAGAATAATGATTTTTTTTAAAGTTTGTATTATACCAGTTGCTCCAACTTACTGAATACAATGAGGCACCTAACCTTTTCTTGTCTTGTTATTACTCAGGAAAGTATTTATTTGACCTTGACAAGAGCAATTATTAACAATGATTTCAACTGAAGGCTTTTTTTTTTTTTTCTAACATGGTTTAAAACTGATATAGGATATACAAGTGCTTACAGAAAAAATGAAAACAAAAACAAAAAACAACTTTCACAGATTTGGCTTTAAAATAGATAGCCTGAGTCTTGGTAATATCTGTAATTAAAGTGTCTGAAAGGAATACAAGGAATACAACTTCAATTATTCTGACTCACAACTCTCCATGGCATGAAGGCACAGTAAGCAAAACCTCCAGTAAAACAGGCGTGCCAACTCTCAAAGAAAGTAAGTAACTGACAATTGGAGACTAAACTTGGCCAATGAATTGTTTTACCAAGGGGTGTTGCTATGTAAAACAAAAACAAGCAGAAATGGATATTCAGTTTCTTTAAGTACAGTCTCATAGCTTCAGGGTCATGTCACTGATGCTTCTTTATAGATTTTCTTATTTTCCACTTTTGGAGACCTCCTTTTTGAAGGGAGTCCTTAGTTATCTGTTTCCCTATTGATAGGATTATGGTGATAAACCAGGAACAATTTTTCTCTATGTCAGTGCTTCTGAAATTTTAATGTGCACGGACATCCCCTGGGGATCTTGTTAAAATGCAGATTCTGTTTCAGTCGGTCTCTGCTGGGGATAATGATTATGCATTTCTAACAAGCTCCTGGATGGTGGTGATGCTGATTGTCTCAGGACCACACTTTGAGTAGTGGGGCTCCACGAAAGACTTGGAGTACAGGAAATGTAGTGTTATATAGAGCCAGACAGGATATAACTAGCCATTTCAGTGACTATGATTAAACTCTTAAACAAAGAGAACTTCAGTTATTATGATTCACAAACCTCTTAGAATAGGGAAGCAACAAGGAATTACCTAATAAACTTCACCTTTGTTAAAAAAAAAAAAAAAGAAAGATTTTCCAACAACAATAAAGTAAATCACACATCTGTAGTTTAATGACAACACAAAATGCTTCTCCAAGTGTATTTTTGTTATCTGTATAATGGGACAAAATTACCTATTTTATAATATTGTGTGAAGATTATTTTTTTTCTTTTTTAATATAAATTTATTTATTTTAATTGGAGGCTAATTACTTTACAATATTGTATTGGTTTTGCCATATATTGACATGAATCCACCATGGGTGTACATGTGTTCTCCATCCTGAACCCCCCTCCCACCTCCCTCCCCATCCCATCACTCTGGGTTATCCCAGCGCACCAGCCCCAAGCATCGTGTGAAGTTTAAATGAAATACTTTTCTGAAGGCACTTGTCACAGTTCTTGGTACACAGTAAGGGTTCAGTGAACATTACTCACTATTGATATTATTATCATTATTTCATATCATTAAAATAGATTATTGAAGACCACAGGAAGAATCCAAATTGTATTCTTATCTAGATGATAAAACTGAAGCCCGAGCAGTGGAAGTGACTTGTATCTAACAGTATAACAAATTGGTGGCAGAGCTAAGATACGAAATCAATCTTTTTAAATTTAAGTAGTTAATATACTTACTCAGTTGTTCATTCAAACACTTGCATGTCAAATATCTACAGTGACTGTGCTATGAACATAAAATGAGAACAGAAAACACCCTGCTCTCATGAACGTTGAGGAACTATTTTCCACCAGAGAGAGACTGAAATGAATGTACACAAATATTACTTTAATAAAGTCACAATTTCTATAATGGAAGAGTACAGAAATACAAATGGAAGATTTCATAGAAAAATGAAAACTAGGATTTTGCTAGTTTTCATTTTTAAGTAGGAGAGAGGAAGACAGTTTAGACAAATGGAGATGGTATTGTAAAGTAGAAGCATTGAATTGGCTCCTAGGAAACCTGTCCTCAGGTAAATTTTGCCAGGTACGGTGTTTTAAAATTTTTGAATTAGTTGTCAAATTTAACAATAGGGGAATTTCATCTGAGTATTCAACTTTTCAGCTTCCCCTGAAAATTTAAAACACCCTATCACACTCAATCTATTGTTCCATGCAGCAAAGATTAATTAGGACTCTGTGAGGGTGTTAGTTACTCAGTTGTGTCTGACTGTTTGTGACCGCATGGACTGTAGCCCTCCAGGCTCCTCAGTCCATGGGACTTACCAGGCAAGAATACTGGAGTGGGTTGCCATTCCCTTCTGCAGGGGATCTTCCTGACCCAGGGATCAAACCCAGGTCTCCCACACTGCAGGAAAGTATCTGAGCCACCAGGGGGTTGGTACATTTTAAATGGCTTATCTGTTTTCTAGAATCAAATTCTTATTGATGCATACTGAATCCTTTATGACTTTGACATTTATGATCAAGGCAGTTCATATATTGTTGTTCTTCAGTCACTAAGTCATATCTGACTTAGTTCATGTTTGCAATCCCATGAACAGCAGCATGCCAGCCGTCTCTGTCTTTTACTATCTCCCTGAGTTTGCTCAAACTCATGCCCATTGAGTCAGTGATGCCATCCAACCATCTCATCTTCTGTCACCTCCTTCTCTTGCCTTCAATCTTTCTCAGTATCAGGTTCTTTTCCAATGAGCCAGCACTTTGCATCAGGTGGCCAAAGTATTGGAACTTCAGCTTTAGCATCAGACCTTTCAATGAATATCTAGGGTTAATTTCCTTTAGTACTGACTGGTTTGATCTCCTTGCTGTCCAAGGGACTCTCAAGAGTCTTCTCCAGCACCACAGTTCATAAGTGTCAATTCTTTGGCGCTCAGCCTTCCTTATGATCCAACTCTCACATCCATATGTGACTTTTGGAGAAAACCAAAGCTTTGACTAACTACATGGACCTTTGTCAGCAAAGTGATGTCTTGGCTTTTTAATACATCGCCTAGGTTTGTCAGAGCTAGTCTTCCAAAGAGCAAGTGTCTTTTAATTTCATGGTTGCAGTCAATGCCCGCATTGATTTTGAAGCTTAAGAAAATGAAATCTGACTCTATTTCTACATATTACTCATCTATTTGTTATGAAGTGATAGGACTGGATGCCATGATCTTAGTTTTTTGAATGCTGAGTTTTAAGCCAGTTTTTTCACTCTCCTCTTTCACCTTCATCAAGAGGCTCTTTAGTTCCTCTTCATTTTCTGCCATTAACGTGATATCATCTACATATCTGAGATTGTTAATATTTTCCCCAGCTATCTTGATTCCAGCTTGTGATTCATCCAGTCTGGCATTTTGCATGATATACTCTGCATATAAGTTAAATAAGCAGGTAGATAGTATACAGCCTTGACATACTCCTTTTCCAATTTTGAACCAGTCAGGTGTTCCATGTCCAGTTCTAACTGCTGCATACAGGTCTCTCAGGAGGCAGGTAAGGTGGTCTGGTATCCCCACCTTATTAAGAATATTCCACAGTTTGTTGTGATCCACACAGTCAAAGGCTTTAGCGTAGTCAGTGAAGCAGAAGTACATGTTTTTTTGTAATTGTCTTACTTTTCCTGTGATCTAGTGTTATGGTTCCTCTACCTTTTCTAAATCCAGTTTGTACATCTGGAAGTTCTTTGTTCCTGTACTGCTAAAGCCTAACTTGGAGGACTTTGAGCATAATCTTGCTGGCATGTGTGAAATGAGTGCAATTGTATGATAATTTGAACATAATATGGATTTGCCTTCTATGGGATTTAGTGACCTTTTCCAGTCACTTTGTTTTCCAAATTTGCTGGCATATTGAGTGCAGCACTTTCATAGCATCATTTTTTAAGATTTGAAATAGTTCAGCTAGAATTCCATCACCCCCACTAGCTTTGTTTGTAGTGATGCTTCCTAAGGCCTACTTGACTTTACACTCCAGAATGTCTGGCTCTAGGTGAGTGACCACCTCACCTCGGTTATCTGGGACATTAAGAGTTTTTTTGTATAGTTCTTCTATGTATTCTTGCCACCTTTTCTTAATCTCTTCTGCTTCTGTTAGGTCCATACCATTACTGTCCTTTATTGTGCCCATCTTTGCATGAAATGTTCTCTTGGTATCTCTAATTTTCTTGAAGAGATCTCTAGTCTTTCCCATTCTATTGTTTTTCTCTATTTCTTTGCATTGGTCACTTAGAAGGCTTTCTTATCTCTTGTTGCTATTCTCTGGAACTTTGCATTCAGTTGGGCATATCTTTCCTGTTCTCCTTTGCCTTTAGCTTCTCTTCTTTTCACAGATATTTGTAAGGCCTCCACAGACAACCACTTTGCCTTCTTGCATTTCTTTTTCTTGAGGATAGTTTTGGTTATCACTTCCTATATAATGTTATGAACCTTCATCCATACTTCTTCAGGCACTCTGTCTACCAGATCTATTCCCTTGAATCTATTTGTCACTTACACTGTATAATTGTAAGGGATTTGATTTAGGTCATAGCCGAATAGCCTAGTGGTTTTCCGTACTTACTTCAATTTGAGTCTGAAAATTTCAATAAGGAGCTGATGATTTGAGTCACAGTCAAGTCCAGGTCTTGCTTTTGCTGACTACATCAAGCTTCTCCATCTTTGGCTGCAAAGAATATAATCAGTCTGATTTCAGTACTGACCATCTGGTGATGTCCAATTGTACAGTCATCACTTGTGCTGTTGGAAGAGTGTTTGCTATGACCAGTGCATTCTCTTGGTAAACTCTGTTAGCCTTTCAGTTCAGTTCAGTTCAGTCGCTCAGTCGTGTCCGACTCTTTACGACCCCATGAATCGCAGCATGCCAGGCCTCCCTGTCCATCACCAACTCCTGGAGTTCACTCAGACTCACGTCCATTGAGTCAGTGATGCCATCCAGCCATCTCATCCTCTGTCACCCCCCTCTCCTTCTGCCCCCAATCCCTCCCAGCACCAGAGTCTTTTCCAATGAGTCAACTCTTCGCATGAGGTGGCCAAAGTACTGGAGTTTCAGCTTTAGCATCATTATTAGAAGGCAATGACACCCCACTCCAGTAGTCTTCTACTGGAAAATCTTGCCTGGAAAATCCCATGGACGGAGGAGCCTGGTAGGCTGTCATTCATGAGGTCGCTAAGAGTCGGAGATGACTGAGTGACTTCACCTTCACTTTTCACTTTCCTGCATTGGAGAAGGAAATGGCAACCCACTCCAGTGTTCTTGCCTGGAGAATCCCAGGGACGGGGGAGCCTGATGAGCTGTTGTCTATGGGATCACACAGAGTTGGACACAACTGAAGTGACTTAGCTTCCAAAGAAATCCCAGGGCTGATCTCCTTCTGAATGGACTGGTTGGATCTCCTTGCAGTCCAAGGGACTCTCAAGAGTCTTCTCCAACACCACAGTTCAAAAGCATCAATTCTTCGGCACTCAGCTTTCTTCACAGTCCAACTCTCACATCCGTACATGACCACTGGAAAAACTATAGCCTTGACTAGACGGACCTTTGTTGGCAAAGTAATGTCTCTGCTTTTCAATATGCTATCTAGGTTGGTCATAACTTTTCTTCCAAGGAGTAAGCGTCTTTTAATTTCATGGCTGCAGTCACCCTCTGCAGTGGTTTTGGAGCCCCCAAAAATAAAGTCTGACACTGTTTCCACTGTTTTCCCATCTATTTCCCATGAAGTGATGAGACCACATGCCATGATCTTCGTTTTCTGAATGTTGAGTTTTAAGCCAACTTTTTCACTTTCCTCTTTCACTTTCATCAAGAGGCTTTTTAGTTCTTCACTTTCTGCCATAAGGGTGGTGTCATCTGCATATCTGAGATTATTGATATTTTTCCCAGCCCTTACCCTGCTTAAATTTGTACTCCAAGGCCAAACTTGCCATTATTCTAGGTATCTTTTGACTTCCTACTTTTGCATTCCAGTCCCCTAGGATGAAAAGGATGTCTTTTTTTGTTGTTGGTTCTAGGAGGCCTTGTAGGTCTTTGTAGAATCATTCAACTTCAACTTCTTCAGCATTAGAGATTTGGCATAGACTTGGATTCTGTGATATTGAATGGTTTGCCTTGGAAGCAAACCGAGATCATTCTGGTATTTTTGAGATTGCAAGCAAGAACTGCATTTCAGACTATGAGGACTACTCCATTTCTTCTAAGGGATTCTTGCCCACAGTAGTAGATACAATGGTCATCTGAATTAAATTCTCCCATTCCCATTCCCAGCCCCAAGCTGTTTAGAACAATGGATGCTATACCAAAATAATGCTATACCAAATACTTCCTATATTAAGAAATTCAATCACTGATACAGAAAGGTGAATGTTGAATGTGAGAATCTCTGTTGATTATTGACTAGTACCTAAGAAGTCAAAGTACTAAGTCCAATTTCCTTGGACACAAGTTACCTTATTTGATACATGGCTATCAATACAAATAAAGAATTACCATTAAACTATTATCTATAATAAAAAAAGAAATAAACTTCAAAATGAATACTCAAAGCAAGGCAGTTGTCTACATATGTTGTAGTCAAGTTTCTCCATAAGTACAAAGAAATTGCAGAAAATATAGAGATAACTCCTGAATAAAACTCATCCTTAAAAATGGGTACAGAATAAAAAAAAAATGGGTACAGAATAGGACTCAAAAAGGATACAGATATGACAAAGATAACTCTATAAAAAGGTCGTTCCATATACTAAGTGCTGAAACATGTTTGTGGAAATGAAAAAAAAAAAAAAAGCTTTTGAATATTTATGTGACTTTGTGCATAATCTTGAATACAATTCCCTCAACTAGTACATTTTTATGAAATTGTTAAATTTCACTAAGATATTTGAAACCAGAAGGGAAATTTTACTGGTGTTATTTATTTGAAAGTACAAAATGCATTTATTTATTCAGCTGGTATTTTAGAAGAGATGCAATGACTAGTGTGGTTTCTGAAGATATAATACATATTTATTCAACTCAGGTTTTGGAGAAATAATATGAAAAAGTACTAATGGGACTGTTTCTAGTATTTATTGGCATAGAATAAGTAAGCCTAATATGCATGCTTTTAGGCAACAGGATAACAGGTTTCTGAAATGAAATGGTCAGGGAGAACTGTCGGTATTCTTTTTTATTACCTTGAGTTCTTTCAGCTGGATAAATTGTCTACTACTTCCTATTGATTGTGTTTTAATAGGCTTATCCTTTTTGGTGGTAGCTTTTAGTTTACATTTTTGGATGCTATTGCCATGGGAAAGAACGATGACCTTAAAAGACAGTTTGTGAGTACTTAACAATATATAGACTTAAGGCTCTTTTTTTTTTTTTTTTTTTTTTTTTTTAGTAATCTTATTGAGCCATAATTTACATAACATAAAATTATACATGCTAAGTGTATGATTAATTTTGATATTTGGCAAAACTAATACAATTATGTAAAGTTTAAAAATAAAATAAAAAAAATAAAAAAAACTTTTAATAAATTTACCACCAGGACCTAATTTTCATCCTAGTAAGATTCTGGATCCGTTTTAAAGTTATTCTTGATATCCTTTCCCAGCCCAGGTAACCACTAATATACTTTGTATGTCACAGAATTGTCTTTTATGGCAATTTCATATAATATAGATGGACTCATATGACACATGATATTTTGCATCTGGCCTCTTTCACTAAGCATGATGTTTTTGAGGTTCATTAATTTTGCATTGTATATTAGTAGCTTGTTCTTTCATATTGTATGTAAAGTGAAAGTATTAGTCTCTCAGTCATGTTCCACTCTCTGTGGCTCCAAGGACTGTAGCCCATCAGGCTTCTCTGTCCATGGAATTCTCCAGGGAAGAACGCTGGAGTGGGTAGCCATTCACTTCTTCAGTAGATCTTCCCAACCCCGGAATCGAATCTGGGTCTCCTGAATTGTAGGTGGATCCTTTACCGTCTGAAACGTTAGGGAAGCCCTCTTCATAGTATGGATATACCGTATTTTGTTGACTCATTTACCTGTCCAAGTATCTCTCCTTTTAGCATTTAACTTACAGTTATTTAGAGAACAAGTGTGTTGTTTCCATTTAAAAATGCTTCATGCCTTAACAGCAATCTTAATGTCTCCCTACTATTAGAGAGGAATATGAAACGTACATCTGGATCACATTTAACTCTAAGTTGACCAGGTCCTGATGATTTTGCATTTTATAAGCTAATTCGCTAAACTATTTACTAATTAACCCAATATATTATAATTTAATTTTAAGCTAAATGTTATTGAAGTAAAAAAATTTACACGACACAAATAATTTTCCTCAACACTGTCATGCAAGCAAAACCAACAGTATGAGCCACAGAGAAGAGATTTGGGAAAAGAATTACAAATGGAAAAAAAATCCATTAATAAAAAAGAGCATGCTTAAAGATATTCCATTTTTCTAGCAGAGGTCAGAAGGAGCTGTTTTGTTCAGCAAAGCTTTAATGCTTCATGAACACACAGAAAAGCTAATCCCAGACTGGTTAAAAATGCCAAGTTCATGCAATGGCAAAAAGAAATGTTATACTACTTATGGATTTTCAGAGGGCAAAAAAAAAAAAAAAACCATAAAATATTATGAAATATGTTGCTTGGTATGCTAACAGGCTTTGGAAGAAGTTTCTTTCTGTTCATAATCAAAATGCTGATATTGGCTGACATATACTCAGAATGTGTAAACAGAGAAGAGAGAAGCAAAAGAAGGTGTGGAAGATTAAGCAGAGTATTGTATAATTTATGAACCCCTGGAAAATGATAGAGTAGAACAGAAAACAACAGAGACTCATTATCTGTGCACTACTAGAAAAGAGAAACTACTCAAGGAATACTCAAATATATTTTCCTTGTGAACTCAAATATACTTAATTTGCAATTAGTATTTTTTGATAATCATATATTTTAAAATATCAAAATAATTTCTACACATTCTACTCTTTTCACATTTTTTTAAGGAAAGGGTATTCTGAAAACAGGAAATAAATATCAAAATCTTGCTTCTTCCTCCATATGTTTTTCAATGAAGTATCATGTGAAAGGTTTTATTTTTCTTTGGACCAAGTCTAAGTTCTAAGCATTTGTAAGCAGAAAAACCTCTGCTTCATTAAACAAAGTTCTTGGAATATAAAATATCTCTATACCATAGGTCAAGGGCAGTATTTTTGTCATAACATTCTCTATTGAATTGCTAGAGAGAAAGAAACAGTGTCTCATGAAAGTAAAATAATAGCATCATTTCATGGATATTTGGAAATATTTTATTTCTCTTAGCAGTTACTTTGCTTTGGGAGCTTTGACACTTTATTTCCAAACATATATATGAACCATTCTCTTGTGTTTAGGGGAAAATGTATAATTATATTATCTAAAAAGCATCTCCTTAATTTTGGATCTACATTTATTCCAGAATTTTTTTAACATGCTGAATGTTATTAAATGTTGCTATATTTTACTGAGCCACACTAGAGTTTCTCAGCATGAAACGTCTTAGGATGCTCTCAGAATTGTCCAGCAGGACCTGGGAAATGAGCACCTGCCAGTGACAATGTGTTTATTATTTCTAGATGCGGCACATCAGTCAAATTATTTGGAATTTGTTAATTCACCTATTCATTCCACAAATATGCATTGAACATTTGCTATGTGTCAGGTACTATTATACACACAATAGAGATGAAATAAGAAACAAAGAAAAAAGGAAATCCCTGCCTCATGGAGATTATACTCCAGCGGGGGTGTGCAACTAACATATTTTAGGTAGGTAAAATATATAAAATGTTAAAGCATAACTAATGATAACAAAGAAAAACAAATCAGGAAAAAGGAATATAAAATGTTAGGGTAAGGTAAAACATTTTATAGAGAGGCCTAGAGAGGCCTTCCTAAGAAAGTGAGGGAGTCAACCCCAGGAATATCTACAGGGAAAATGTTAAATCAAAGGAACAATGTATAGGCTCTGAAGTAGCAATGTGTCTAATAAGTTCAAACTATATCCAAAATCCAACCACAATTCACCAACCACTTTTCTCCCACCCTTGTTCAGTCACTAACTTCACTCCACTGGATTACTGCGAAGACCCTTACCTACTCAAGGCAGAGGCCACATTGGCTACAAACAGCAAGAGACTAAGTAGGGAGACCAGATAGGACTTGGAACCTAGAGAAAGCTGCTTAATGGGATTAAAATGAGCATATGGGGATGAACAGGAGCTCAGTTTTAGATAAAGCTCAGATTACTTTTGGAAGTATGCAGCAGAGGTCCAGGTAACATTGCAAGTCCATGGTTGGACATAAATGTGTGGAGTTGGTTCACAAGTTTGGGTAGAAAAAAGATGTGGGAAGTTACCTGTTTACAGGTGGTTTTTAAGCCATGAGAGTAGGTGGATTATTTTGATAGCAGATAGGGACAGAAAAAAAAAAAAAAATGGAGGTCCAGGGATTGAGTCCTAGACTAAAAGCAGAGGTCCAAGGGATGAGAAGATACTCATAAGGAAAATGACAAAGAGCAATGAGAAATGCTAAGAGCAAAACCAGGCAACTGTGGTGAATGAGAATCCATAAGGAGATAGTCTTACAGGTTTGGCCTCTAGTTCTGACATCCCCATCATCCTTCCCCAGGAGGGTTGAACCCAGGGAGCAAACCTACCTGGCCAATACTGTGAGTACAGTTCTTGAACTCTTATCATTTACCCACGTTCTATCAATCCTGTGCTTTCTGGTTGACTGCTTCAGTGTTTCTAAATATGTTCCCTTTTCTTTTCCTGTCATTATCTTACCTGGGGCCCAAATCATCTAGGCTCAAGAAAATGAAAGAAGCTCCAGTGTTTATCACTGTCTCCACCCCTCCAGTTATTCATCCCTTAAATCCACACTCCATATGATCTTTTAAAAATGTAAATCTAATAAGTGAGAAGTCATTTAATCACGTTCATTGCCTTCAAGATCCAGTTTAAACTCAAGACCCTTCTTTGCGACCCCATGGACTATACAGTCCATGGAATTCTCCAGGCCAGAATACTGGAGTGGGTAGCCTTTCCATTCTCCAGGAGATCTTCCCAACCCAAGGATCAAACCCAGGTCTCCCACATTGCAGTCGGATTCTTTACCAGCTGAGCCACCAGGGAAACCCAAGAATACTGGAGTGGGTCTATAATCTACCTTATTCTACAGCCTGCAGTCTCTCTTTACTGACCTCATGCATTCCAGCCATTTAATCCAGGTCCTGATTACTTCAAACCATCAGCTCTATCCTTTAGACACTACACAAAGCTGTTTCTATAACATAGAAATGCCCCCTGCTCAGCATTACTCAGGTTACTCTTACTCATATTTTAGATCTCAGTTTATATTATTTTCCCCCACCTCCCACCCCCAGAATCCATCACTAATGTTCCTTATCAGGCTGTCTTCTGAGCTTCTTATTTTACAATGACAACTCTGATTTTTCTCTATCACTTTTGGAGGTGGGAGTGGGGCAGCTCAGTGGTAAAGAATCTGCCTACCTATGCGGGAAACAAATGAGACGTGAGTTGGATCCCTGGATCAGGAAGATCACCTGGAGACAGGAAAGGGAATCCACTCCAGTATTCTTGCCTGGAAAATTCCATAGACAGAGGAATTCGGTTGTCTTCTGGGCTCCTTATTTTGCAATGAAACTCTGCTTTTTTTCTATAATTTTTACTGTGATGTAATCAACATATAAAATTGCAAGATATATATGATACACATCATAGTGATGTGATATATGTATTTATATCATGAAAGGAATCTCCTATTTGTTAATGAACACATATTAACATTACAGCATTCGTGTCTACTCTTATGGCAAATTTCAGTTATACAATAATGTTATTGACTACAGTCATCATGCTTTACCTTAGATCCTCAGATCACTTATCTTGTAGCTACAAGTTTGTACCTTTTAACAACCTCTTCCTGTTTCCCCCATACTCAGTCCCTGGCAACCATTTTTCTAGACTGTTTCTGTTTCTATGAGTTTGGCCTTTTTTTTTAAATTACACATATAAGTGATACCATGGAGTATTTGTCTTCCTCTGTCTGGCTGATTCATATTAGCATAATGACTATAAGGTACATCCATGTTGTTGCAAATGGTAGGATGTCTTTCTTTCTCATGGCTGGATTAATTTTATGCATATATTTATATCGAAGAAGGCGATGGCACCCCACTCTAATACTCTTGCCTGGAAAATCCCATGGATGGAGGAGCCCGGTAGGCCGCATGCAGTCCATGGGGTCACAAGAGTCGGACACGACTGAGCGACTTCACTTTCACTCTTCACTTTCACACATGGAAACCCACTCCAGTGTTCTTGCCTGGAGAATCCCAGGGACGGGGGAGCCTGGTGGACTGCCGTCTATGGGGTCGCACAGAGTCGGACACGACTGAAGCGACTTAGCAGTAGCAGCATATATATATATCCCACATTTTATTTATCTACTTATCTGTTGATGCAGGCTTCGATTGTTTTCATATCTTGGCCTCTGTGAGAAATGCTGCAATTAATGTAGAAGTGCAGATATCAGTTTAATACCCTGTTTTCATTGACTTTGAATGTATACCCATTAGTGAGACTGTTGCATCATATAATCCTATTTTTAATATTTTCAGGAACTTCCATAGTGTTTTCTGTAGTGGCTGCATCAATTTACATTTCCTCAACAGTGCACAAGTGTTCCCTTTTCTTCATATCTTCACCAACACTAATTATCTCTTGTCTTTTTGATGATAGTTATTTTAACAGATGTGAGGCGATACCTCATTGCATTTTTGATTTCCATTTCCTTGCTGATTAGTGATGCCCAGCACCTTTTCATGTATGGTTGGCCATCTGTATGTGTTCTTTGCTGCTGCTGCTTAGTCGCTTCGGTCGTGTCCGACTCTTTGCAACCCTATGGACTGTAGCCTGCCAGGCACCTTTGTCCTTGGGATTCTCCAAGTAGGAGTACTGGAGTAGGTTGCCATGTCTTCCTCCAGCAGATCTTCCCAACCCAGGGATCAAACCCAGGTCTCCTGCATTGCAGGCAGATTCTTTACCACTGAGCCACCAGGGAAGCCTGTATGTGTACTTTGGAACATGTCCTTTCACTTCCCTTGTGCATTGTCTAATTAGATTATTATTATTATTTACCTATTGAGTTGTATGAGTTCTTCGTATTACTGTTTATTAATTGATTCATATCCCCCTTATGCTAACCATTAACAGTGTCTTACTTATTCACTTTGTTTGCTCTGAATTTCAGAATAATTTCTGAAACACTGCAGGTATTTAGAAATTAATTTCTAAATAAATGAAGATGAAATTCTATGCATCTTTGCCTGTACCTGAATAACACAGAAGTTTTATTCTCTTGCAATGTCTTCTTCCGTTTGTCCCTACATGGGTACTTCTGGGAGTTCTAAGATGATGTTTCTCATGGATACAGTAAACAGTCAATTTCCACAGTGCACTTGCAGTATTTTGTCTGGTACCAAATGGACGCCATCTCAACACAGCACCTTCCCACCCCAAAGCTTCTGTAGTCTCCTGGCATTTTATCTCCAGTAAGACTCTGCTGTGATCCCTGATTCCTCCACAATCAGGAAATAGCAGATGTTTTCTATGATTATTGTTGTTTAGTCACTTCAGTCATGTCCAACTCTTCACGACACCATAGACCCCTCTGTCCATGGGACTTCCCAAGGAAGAGTACTAGAGTGGGTTGCTATTTCCTTCTCCAGGGGATCTTCCCAACCCACAGATCAAACCTGTGTCTTCTGCATTGGCAGGTGGGTTCTGTACTGCTGAGCCATCAGGGAAGTCCTCCTTGGTTCTAGAAAGATTTATATGCATAGTTGAAGTGAGTTTTATGCTCACTCCTTCTAATTCTTGTCACAGGTTATCATAACAAGATATAAGTGAAGTTACCACTGTCCTGTGTTTCTTGAACACCAATGTACAAAGAGTATTTTCTGTTTTACTGAAAGCCTCTCTTCTAATGGAGGTCAAAGATTTTCCTTACTGCCCAAGCTACAGAACAAACTTCACACCACTCTATCTTCTTTCCCTTTCTCATCTAAGATTCTGGGTACCTGGAAGTAAACATTTCACCTCATAAGCTCCCCATCCTACCATCCTAATGCCCACTACATGCCAATCAAATCATATACATTTAGGTCTTGGAGACCCTGATTACTCTAAAACTAAGATCAGGCTTAATCAGAAAATGATTTCTACTACCCCTTCACTATCAATCCTCAGGAAAGATTATTAGATTAAATGGGACATTATGGATACACTGTTTAGCTCAGGTTGAACGTAGAATAATCATTAATAACTGCCAACTTTTTATTTTGAAAGCATATTTTAGATGCAAAATGTTGAAATATTAATATGGATCATACTATTATTAAATATTGATCATACCAATATGGATCATAATACTATTATTCTTATATTCTTATGTTGAATAGTATACCAATACTATTATTGGGATCAAGATTTCCGGGAGAAATATCAACAACTTCAGATATGCAAATGATGCCACTCTAATGACAGAAAGTGAAGAGGAATTGAAAAGCCTCTTGATGAGGGTGAAAGAGGAAAGTGAAAAATCTGATTTAAAACTCAACATAAAGAAAACCAAGATCATGATTTCTGATCCCATCACCCAAAGCAAATAGAAGGGGGAAAAGTGGAAGCAGTGACCAATTTTATTTTCTTGGGCTCCAAAATCACTGTGGATGGTGACTGAAGCCATGAAATTAAAAGACACTTGCTCCTTTGTAGAGAGTGTATTAAAATGTATACAGTGTATTAAAAAGAGATATCACTTTGCTGACAAAGGTCCATATAGTCCAAGCTATGGTTTTTCCAGTAGTGTATGGATGTGAGTAGGACCAGAAGGAAGGCTGAGCACCAAAGAATTGACACTTTCAAATTGTGGTGCTGCAGAAGACTCTTATACCCTTGGACAGTAAGGAGATATAACCAGTCAAACCTAAAGATCATCCTTGAACATTCATTGGAAGGATTAATGCTGAAGCTGAAGCTCCAATACCTTGACAACCTGATGCAAAGACCCAACTTATTGGAAAAGACCCTGATGCTGGGAAAGTTTGAAGGCAAAGGAGAAAGAGGAGCAGAGGATGAGATAGTTAAATATTGTCACCAATTCAAAGGGCATGAATTTGAGCAAACTCCAAGAGATAGTGAAGGACAGGGGAGTCTAGCGTGCTCCAGTTCATGGGATTGCAAAGAGTAGAACATGACTTAGTGACTGAACAACAACACTATTAACTGAAGAAGGTTTCTACCAGTCCTCAACTTTACCCAGACCAATTTCTTGGAAATGTTTCTCACAATGAGTCATAGATAAAACTAGCTTGTCATCATTCTATTTTGTCCATAGGACCTGGTTTGCCCTGGGAACCATACAGTGGTTTCTGTATGCATTTTACTTTACCTCTTTATAAAAAATAAATGCAAAGTCTTATTAATAGGTCTATTAAAACACATTTCCTCAGCTTTTTCTTTTTTCTTTTTATTCCTTCTTACATGTTGAAGTATATGAAGTTACAGATTTTTGCCACTTCACATTGGCCTGTCCTCTTCTAATAGCAAGGAATTAATAGATGCATAATAGCATAATTAGTATTAAGGGTTTCCTTATCATATTCACCATAAAACATGGCTGAAAAAGTGTTTGGTCTGTGTTGCTATCCTTTCATTAATGTCCACCTAACTTTGAAAAATGAAATTCTTGAATTTCCATTAACACAAATCTTGATTTTCTTGAAGACCTTTAGCTCATTGTAATCTATTCTCTAAATTATTTTCCCATCTGAATTACTATTTTGTTATAGGTTACATACTAATGTCCTTCCTCCACCAATGAATCAACTTCTTGTCTTTTATAATAGCCAGGACATGGAAGCAACCTAGATGTCCATCAGCAGATGAATGGATAAGAAAGCTGTGGTACGTATACACAATGGAGTATTACTCAGCCATTAAAAAGAATACATTTGAATCAGTTATAATGAGGTGGATGAAACTGGAGCCTATTATACAGAGTGAAGTAAGCCAGAAAGAAAAACACCAATACAGTATCAGATCAGATCAGTCGCTCAGTCGTGTCCAACTCTTTGCGACCCCATGAATCGCAGCACGCCAGGCCTCCCTGTCCATCACCAACTCCACGAGTTCACTCAGACTCATGTCCATCGAGTCAGTGATTCTATTCAGCAATCTCATCCTCTGTCGTCCCCTTCTCCTCCTGCCCTCAATCCCTCCCAGCATCAGAGTCTTTTCCAATGAGTCAACTCTTCGCATGAGGTGGCCAAAGTACTGGAGTTTCAGCTTTAGCATCATTCCTTCCAAAGAAATCCCAGGGCTGATCTCCCTCAGAATGGACTGGTTGGATCTCCTTGCAGTCCAAGGGACTCTCAAGAGTCTTCTCCAACACCACAGTTCAAAAGCATCAATTCTTCGGTGCTCAGCCTTCTTCACAGTCCAACTCTCACATCCATACATGACCACAGGAAAAACCATAGCCTTGACTAGATGGACCTTTGTTGGCAAAGTAATGTCTCTGCTTTTGAATATGCTATCTAGGTTGGTCATAACTTTCCTTCCAAGGAGTAAGCGTCTTTTACTATGGAATTTAGAAAGATGGTAACTATAACCCTGTATATGAGACAGCAAAAGAGACTCTGATGTATAGAACAGTCTTTTGGACTCTGTGGGACAGGGAGAGGGTGGGATGATTTGGGAGAATGGCGTTGAAATATGTATAATGTCATATATGAAACGAGTCGCCAGTCCAGGTTCGATGCACGATACTGGATGCTTGGGGCTGGTGCACTGGGACGACCCAGAGGGATGGTATGGGGAGGGAGGAGGGAGGAGGGTTCAGGATGGGGAACACATGTATACCTGTGGCAGATTCATTTTGATATATGGCAAAACCAATACAATATTGTAAAGTTAAATAAAATAAAATTTAAAAAAATCTTATTTAAAAAAAAAAAAGAAGTGACTCTTTTATTTATTTTATGTATGCCCCACCATGAATTCTAGCAGCCTGCTAAGCACAGATTGTGTAGCTAATATCTTTGTACTGATGGATAAATATAAAAAGAAAATTCTAATGATCAAAATGCAATTAAGTATTTTCATCTTTATTAAGTAAAGTGCTATGTTATTAAAAAGCAACAGAAGTTCTTTAATACATGGTTGATTTCTCAGACTTACATGCAATTTCTTTTCTTAAAATATTTAGCGTGGTATGCTAGTCAGGAAAAAAATAATTTCCAAATCTTTCCATGAGTAAATGTAATTTTCAGAGAGCTGGCTTTGGTTATTATCATCATATTTCTTATTAGATCCAATTTCTGATCACCTTTAAATACATTTTATTTCAGTTGCCACACTGAAAAATTCTAAATTAATCTGATTTTCTTTAGTGGAAATTTTGATTATAATAAGTTTCATAATAAACCGTCAGAGAATATATAAACCCAGGACTAATGAATAAGTTGTGACCTAGTACTAGCTTTTAGAGGCTATTTTGTCTTATTCTAAATCTCTAAGGCCATTTTTACACTGGAAGTAGAGGTGAAATGAAAGGAACTTCCTGATTTGCTCTAAAATATTTCTGGAATTGGCAGAATGGCCCTCCAGTGAGGAGCCACCAGGGCCTGCCAATCTTATAGTGGGTCTCAAGAGTCTACTGAAGTGCTGGCTTAAAGCTTTGAGCATAATATTTATTACTGCAGAGTGTCTTCTAACTGCACTTCAACTCTAATACTATATAATGCTAAGTCTCCACTGTAGGCCAGCTTACTGATATCTTAGCTTAAGTTTTTGCATATTCCCATTTGATTGTCTATAATAACACACTGAAAGTACTAGTCAATTTCCAAATAAACCTTAGGCTTCTCCCCAAACCTGGGCAATAACTAGAAGCCATTCATTGCTTCATTTCTTAGATATTCTTTATTCTGTGTATTTATAATGGTAAATTGTTTTTGGTTGTTGTTGTTGCAGGGTGACAAAGATTTACTTATTTCTCCAGAATCCTTGACATTTTGAGACTTATGGTAAGTAGGTTCTTATAAACAAGAAGATTTTCTGAATATAGAAGACAGATATGATGTAGGTGTATGGTAACCCATCTCTCTATTTCAGTTCAGTTCAGTTGCTCAGTTGTGTCTGACTCTTTGCGACCCCATGGACTGCAGCTCGCCAGGCCTCCCTGTCCATCACCAACTCCCAGAATTTACTCTAACTTATGTACATTGAGTCCGTGATGCTATCCAACCATCTCATTCTCTGTCGTCCCCTTCTCCTCCTGCCTTTAATCTTTCCCAGCATCAGGGTCTTTTCAAATGAATCAGTTCTTCACATCAGGTGGCCAAACTACTGGAATTTCAGCAACAGCATCAGTCCTCCCAATAAATATTCAGGACTGATTTTCTTTAGGATGGACTGGTTGGATCTCCTTGCAGTCCAAGGGACTCTCAAGAGTCTTCTCCAACATCACAGTTCAAAAGCATCAATTCTTCTGCACTCAGCTTTCTTTATAATCCAACTCTCATATCCATACATGACTACTGGAAAAACCATAGCTTTGACTAGATGGACCTTTGTTGGCAAAGTAATGTTCTGTTTTTTATTATTTCTCTATTTGGATGAATCCATATGCTGGCCTGGACTAATGAACAGCAAGATAATGGTATGCACTGGAGGAATAAAGGGAGAAGGCAATGGCACCCCACTCCAGTACTGTTGCCCAAAAAATCCCATGGATGGAGGAGCCTGGTAGGCTGCAGTCCATGGAGTCGCTAAGAGTCAGACACGACTGAGCGACTTCACTTTCACTTTCCACTTTCATGCATTGGAGAAGGAAATGGCACCCCACTCCAGTGTTCTTGCCTGGAGAATCTCATGGATGGAGAAGCTTGGTAGGCTGAAGTCCATGGGGTTGGACAGAGTCGGACACTACTGAAGCGACTTAGCAGGAGCAGGAGCAGGAGGAATAAAATAAAGTACCATTAAGTACTATTGAGGTGCCATTTTAAGAACCACAAAATATGAACTAAATCTCAATTGCTTGGTCATTAAGTGTATTTGTATGTGTGTACATGTGCACATATATGTGTGTATGTGGTGTTTTTTTTGTTGTTGTTGCTTATTGTCACTTTTTTTTATATTAATCTTAGTTAATGTTAGTTTCTCCCCTATCATAGGATATGGTTACAAAACGAACCTTCTCATTATCTGATGCTGTTGTGTTACACCGCTAGCTAGTAGTCATGACTTTGGCCTTTGCTTCTAGAATTCCTTGGAGCAATATTGCCTTGAGAATGCTGTTCATAAGGATTCTAAATGTTTACATTGCTTTCCTGATTGACGAAGTCAGTGACACACAAAATTTGCCCAGATTCCTATAAGTCACACTGATGACAAAAGGCATTTAGACTGAAATTCTGATGCTACTCCCAGTCCTGAAAGCTACTATGCCCACTGGGAGTTTTTGCCAGCTTAGCTATGGTTTTTTGCCATTTTTTATAGCCTTTTCCTTAAATTTAAGCCTAATGCACAGTGCCTCTTAGAGAACAGAGGCTGTAATAAATATGCCTTGGGATATGCATATTAACATGAAATGTGAAGGCTAGTGGGCACTTAAATGGTGCTAAATACGTTTATTTTTATTTAATGGAGCCTTAGAAGCTTTCTTAGAATTTTAGAGTCTATTCTGCAAATTGGGTGGTATTTACGGAAAGTAAGTGGTGACTGTTGCTATATTTGTCTCTGTGATACTGTGATATTTGATGCCACATCTCCAGGATGTACTGGGCAAGAAAACTAGTGTCTGCGTCCTGAGTGAGCTGCACAGAAATTCTGATCTGCTGCACAGAAATTCCTCTTTCAATCCCTTACCTTTTTATTAACATGTGTCCAACTGTTCTAGTTCCTTCCTCCTCTTGATCTCCTTGCTTCCCCACTTATTACTCTCAATCTTGACCCCAATCTGGTTCCTACCCTGTGGTTCTCAGGTTGAGGCAAGGCAGAAATGAGGAATGGTTGCTAGAATGAAGGACTCCCAAGCAATAAATGCCATCATTCTATTATTTACTCTTGCAATTTTCCTTCATATTTTTCTAATTGTAGGAACCTTTTTGAAACTTGATATAGTAAGATAATGCTTGACGTGCATATTTTCCCCAGTATTTGCTTATATTATGTTGCCATTTCCCTAGGTCATCAGCTAGGTGTTTCACATCATTGCTACAGGAGATAGAAAGACCCCAGGAAGGCCACTTTCCATGTCAGCACATGAGAAGAAAGCTAAAAGGCCATTCATGGTCTTTGAGTTTAGGCCTCGGCCTTTGAGGACCAGAATGGAGGGCAGGAGCAACACATTCAGAATACTCCTTCATATGAAACAGTGACCTACATTTCCTGAGTTAGGAGGGAAATGAAAGAACCAGCGGATGCTAAGAGTAAATGGAAATGGGTCCCTGAGAAAGGGAGGTTTTTTCCCCTGCTGTGTGGATCAAGCCTCATGTTGAAAGAGATGAGAGGCATGCCTCTGAGAAGCTTGTAGGATGTGCTATTAGGAGAACCTGAGCCTTACTTCCTGGGTGGAATTCCAGGAGGGTTAATGAGATGACAGAAATAATAAGGCAGTATGGAGTAAGGAGATTAAGGGGGCCTGAAAGAGCCTCGTTGACTTCCTGTGCCAATGCAGTTACAAAAAAAAAAAAAAGCATTAATACTGATCTGAAGGACCTGAACCAGAGGAATCCTTGAAGATGGAGCTGAAAGCTGACTCATCATGGACAACTGATGTGAAAATTCAATCAATGGCAGACATATGACAATGCTTGCAATGGGAAGTCCTTGCTTATAGCACTGAAAATCCCACCACCATTATACAAACTCCTGCCTCTCCACAGGTCTACAAAATCTTTTAGGTATTAATATCTAGCCCATGGGGAAAAGTGGAGGAATATCAAGAACCAACTGAGTTTAATCCTACAGCTCATACTAGAAATTATGTGAGATTCTCAAAAAATAAATATTATTTGCTACCCATCTGAAGGGTTAGGTGCAATTCATAACGGATGCATATATAAAAATATGTTGTTTAAAATATAATATTCTGTGGAATGCACTGTCCTTTTTATTTAAATGATATGAAAAAAATAGAGAAGGAAAGAAAGATCTATAAAAATAAACTGTTGGCTATCTTCCCTAAGTAGTACAGTGTGCTAGGTGTTTCACAAATATTTAGCATTTTCAGAAAGCGAAAGCGAAGTTGCTCAGTCGTGTCTGACTCTTTGTGACCCCATGGACTGTAGCCTATGAGGTTCCTCCATCCATGGAATTTTCCAGGCAGTGGGTTGCTGTTCCCTTCTCCAGGGGATCTTCCCGACCCAGGGATTGAACCCAGGTCTCCAGCATTGCAAGCAATTTTACTGTCTGAGCCACCAGGGAAGCTATGTGATAAATAGTATCACACAGAAAAATAACTGTGTAATAATATCACACAGAAAACTATGTGATAAATAATATTACCCCCAATCAAGGCATGGGGGGATCAAATCACTTATCAATGTCATTAAGAAACTATTGAGCTAAGATTCAATGCTATGCTTATATATATATTCAGAGCCCCTCAAACCCTTTTTGAAATTTCCCACTTAACAAATGCAGTTTAATTGAAATAACCATATAAAGAAAGGATACAAAAAAAAAAAAAATACACACACACACTAGATTTTCTCCTAAATCAGAAGGAAAATAACCTAAATTTTCCACTTCACTTCAACTTTAAATGTGAATATAAAAGATATCAACACCAAAATTAAAAAATATATTTCTCTATTATCATACTAAGAAATCTATTGAACATATCATTAAATATTTCCTTTGAAAATTGATAATAAGTTTTTCATTTTAAATATATCTGGTAAGAAGATTAAATAATGGCTGGAAGAGTTTAAGAAAAATAACACGAAACCAATTACAGAAATGATTCATAATATACATCTTGATTATTATGAAAGACTATTATGAGAAGCAAATACTGGACTTTGGCTTGTGAAAACAATTTAAAACACAAATAGGGATGTAGAATCTAGAATTTAATTATTTGGATTTTATACTGCTAATGCTTTATAAATACTATAAATATAAAGGGCTTGCAAAAATTTATCTAGCCATTGGCATAAAGCAGATACACATTTTCTCCAGAGCTGATAAATTCTACTTAACAATTAATAAAATAATGGAAAGTAATGAAGAAGCTAGAAATCTCAGAAATCACTGACACTTTGAGAATCTTATTTACCAGAATTAGTGCTAGATCTAATGGAAACAAATTTGTTATTTACATAATCCAGAGGTGACGGATAACAGCATGCAATTGTGAGTCAAGTAAGAAAAATTGTTACTTTAATCCAAAACATTCCAGAAATCAATCAACACAACAAATTATCAGTGTGATAATATATTCAACACATTTGACATTTACATTAATTGGAGGTAATGAAGAAAATATTTTTTGTTGTTTGTTGGATGAAGTTAAATGGGCTGGAAATGCGTATGAATAAAACATCATTATTACTCTCATTCTACACCTGTTCAAATTTCTACTGACAATTTGATATTTTTATTAGAGCCCACACGTAAGGACGACAAGCACAAATGACAATCTTTTACACTCTCAGGATAAAAGTAAACAAGCAGTGTTTTGTGCCCAGCTCTCTTAAACCGTGGCGCTATGAAAAGTGCTTAACTAGCCCCCGAACACTGCCACTTAGTCATGACTTCTGGTTTTATAAATTATTTACAGTTTGCTAGGTAAGAGGCTGGTGGAAAATGCCTTTCTTAGCCACTTGATTGACAGTATAATTATACTGTGTTTTTGTTTTAAGCACTGTTATGCAGAATCGTAATGCCATAAAAAGTAAATAGGAGTTTTATGAGCTTTTAACTTTGACAAGGTCATGCTGAAGTGTACCAAAGAGATGTCATGAAAAGCCATAGCCATTATTAGCTGTGTCCTGTAAGCGCCACTGCACCTCAGAGCTCCACTTGGGTTAAAACATGTATTGGCTACTCTCTACCTCAGCAGAGGAAGTGAGGGCAAGATGAAAACCACGAGTAGTGGGCACACTGAGTCTCTGAAAGTTCCCTTTGTTTCTCTCCTGTGAAGCCTGGTTTACAAGTTCAAGTCTGCAGTCAAGAAAATGAGACACAAAGCAATGTGCATAATAGGTTTGGTTTTATTTTGGTCACTTTTCTCTTATCTCAGAAGCCTTATTCTCAATTATTTTTTCTGTCTGCTTGCTTTTGTTGCCTTTTTTTTTTTTTTTTTTTTTTTTT
>NW_011495049.1:4088742-4138359 GCF_000754665.1 Bison bison bison | reverse complement strand
TTGGTTTTATTTTGGTCACTTTTCTCTTATCTCAGAAGCCTTATTCTCAATTATTTTTTCTGTCTGCTTGCTTTTGTTGCCTTTTTTTTTTTTTTTTTTTAATTTAAGCTTGCTAAGACAGCGGCAGCCGGTGGTGGGGATGGTGAACAAGATCAGCCATTGTTACAACGTGAGTGTCAACAGGCCTATGGTAATCAGCCTTGAGTCCTCTCATGCTACCCCAATTGCCTCAGGATAAATGCCTACTCTTTTAAAAGCTCCAGTGGGATCTTTAAAATAAATAAAACAGATGTGGTTTTAAGGTCTTTCCCCAAAGGCCCAAATACCATGTCAAAGTCAATTTATCTAATATGGCAGAAAGGGACTATGCCATCTACCCAGCTGGGATTTGAACAGTTGCTTCTAGCTGATGGCTGATCTAAAAGTTGTTCTTCATATAGAACGGGGACTCACGGTTAGCTTGGATGAGGTCTTTTCTGTCATAAAATTATCTACATTTTTTGGTGTGCTTCTCGGCACTTTTGGCTTTGATCTCATTGTCTTTAACCTCCTAATATTGTGAGGATATCTCAAGCCTTTGGAGTCATTGCTTTTTTGTTGCCCCAACAGAATGAATGCATTAATATTTGTCTTATGCATCCTGTTCCAGCTTTGGTACTCTGACAACAAATTTTTTCATTTCTCTCAAGTCATTTATTCTTTGTGCTCAGTGTCCATGACCACTGTAAGAAAACGAGAAAGGATCACTGCATGATGATGGTGGCATTGGCAGGGCACAAATGTCACTTCACACTTTCTTATCAACCTCTATTCCACATGCTGCCCATCTTGGCAGAGAATGAGTGATTGCTCACTGGCGATTCCTTTGATCAATCATCTAGGAGTAAATTGTTCTGAATAATGACCTATTCCATCTTTCTACTCGGAATATATATTACAAGAGGCCAAGAAAGAGACTATTTCGACTCAGTTGTAATTCACATTCACCATAAATGCAAGGCAGAAATCTTGGAGTCTTGGGTCCCTTAAATGCGAAACATGGTTATGAGTCAGATTCAAGCTTCTGACAATTGTCTGGGCCCATTTACTTTCAAAATTCTGCTGGAATGCGAATCTGTACAATAATTTCAAAGGAAATTTCATGGGCAATCACTCTGTGTGTGAGTGTGTGTGTGTGTTTAGTGTGTGCGTATGTGCCTGTGTGTGTACAGAAAGAGATGAGATGGAGAGAATTTCACTTTTGCAATTTTTTCAATTTGAAAACAAAAATTTGTTTTCTGTGGTGGAGTGGTACAAGACAGTATAATAATCTGATTGCTTTAGGTGTGAAACTAAATTTTCCCCTCCTCATACGCTTGAGTGAATTGATTTAAGCTCTTCTTTATCTCTGCAGCAGAAAGAAGGGGAGACAAATTGCCACCTTCTCTCATGCGGTACTGCTAGGTGTATTCACGTCTCATCTGGTATTACTAACTTATCTAGGAGGATGTTTACAAAAGGATTCTTTGGAAGCAGTGCCGACATTCCCACAGAAAGATAAAAGGTTTCTAGCTTTGTGGTTGTACCTGTCCCTGGAGCTGCGGTGTCAGTTTTTAGACATTTCCCTAGATACCAGAACAAGTTCAACTTTCTGGCTTTATATAAACTTTTATGTGTGTGTGTGTGAGTGTGTATCTGTATATATCACTACCTGCATGTGATCTTGTGGATGCACACACACACACACACACACACATATATAATTTAGAGTTGATATATATATACATATACATATATATTTCAAATGTTGATACTGTATTCTGTGTTAAATTCACTGAGAAGGATTCTTCTAAGAAGCTTGACTGTAATCATTTCTGAAAGGTTTATTCAACATTATTTATGGTAAAAATATGCTCAAATATTTCTGATTTTTAAAGAGAAGGACATCTGAAATAATAGCCTTCATTCCTCCCTTCTACCTAAAGGGAGGATTTATCAATGAAACATTTGATATATTTGTTGACGCTTAAATTATCTATGTTTCCCCTTCTGAATAAATGTGTACAGGAAAATCTAGCTATTTTAAATATTGTCACAGATTTTGAATATATACTAAATATGGTGGTGATGTGCTCAGTGAGCAATTTAATAACAGTGATACATTTCTGAGGTTAGAATCATAAATCCGTTTTTCTAACCTGTACTTTTCATCATTAAATCTAAACTCTTTAGTTAAGGAAATCACTCACTTTTTTGTTAACTGGTTAGACTTCATTTGAAAGTAGCAAAAATTATGATGATCAATTCAAAAGTCACTTTGACAAGAGTTGTGTGATGAATATTTTCATCCTGGGTTTTATCACTAAGTGATCTTCATACATTCCCTGGTGAAGTGGTTTTGACTAACTCAGATTTATTTTCAAAAAATAAAATCACTGAGATGGGATATATCAAAATGTCGTCAACCTCTTCCATGTCAGCTGGATTCCATACATGAGACACATATACTCCTTGGTAAATACTTTTTCTCAGGTTAACTGTGTGAAAATTGGGAGCATCCTCGCTTGACATAAAAGTTAATTTAGTTAACATATATTTATTAACGGAGAATGCAATGGCACCCCACTCCAGTACTCTTGCCTGGAAAATCCCATGGACAGAGGAGCCTGGTAGGCTGCAGTCCATGGGGTCGCTAAGAGTCGGACACGACTGAGCGACTTCACTTTCATTTTCACTTTCCACTTTCCTGCATTGGAGAAGGAAATGGCAACCCACTCCAGTGTTCTTGCCTGGAGAATCCTAGGGACGGGGGAGCCTGGTGGGCTGCCGTCTATGGGGTCGCACAGAGTCGGACATGACTGAAGTGACTTAGCAGCATAGGAAAAGAAAGGTATGACTTCTCTCTCATGAAGTTATAGTAATATACCACAAACAGTGATCAGGGTTTCAAACTTCCAATATAACACAATCGAATACCTTTTATAAAATCCTGGTGTTATACAGTAAACTTATGACAGAGATGTTCAAACTTTCATGCAACTCAGATTACCTATTATTCCCTGAGAAAAACAAATGCCTGGACTTTTCCTCCTCAGTTTCTGGCTACATACATCTGGAGCATTCCTGATTATCTATATTTTTAATAAGCCATCCAAGTAATCGTTGTCTACAACAATGTTTGAAAGCTAATGGTCCAAAGTGAAAGCTTTCATCTTGCTTTTTTTCTTTTCTCTAACATTAGAAATACTAAAAGGCCAATGTATTATTTAAACATTAGGGTATAAATGAATGGATTGATAAAAAGGATAACAGAAAATTCTGAATAAAAATTCCTGTAGTTGGGACTGTACTTAATATTGTGCTTATAGCACTCTATTGGCACTCTGTATTTTTGATGCAAATACAATATATCTTTACTTTTAGAAAATGTAACAGTGAAGTTTTCAGTAAAGAAATTACTAGCTCATATATTTAAGGAGTTATATGGTGGTTAATACTGAGCTTCAGGTATGGTGTGATCTGGTGGTTTACATTCTCTTTTAATTCTACATGTATACTAAGTCTCTTCAATCATGTCCGACTCTTTGGTCTGTCAGGCTCCTCTGTCCTTGGAATTCTTCAGGCAAGAATACCCTCCTCCAGGGGAACTTTCTGACTCTCACACCTAACTCACTGACTCAGGGCTTGAACCTGCATCTCCTGTATCCCTTACATTGCAGGTGGATTCTTTCTGATTATCAATTCCACCAGCAATTACTACACCAGCTTTATATGTTATGTTCTTAAAGCACAACATAAAGAAAATCACATCTTTGTACCCCAAACTGCTTAAAACATGTTTATTTCACTCTATTTAAAGCAACTTAGAAGGCCTGCCCATTGTAGAACTAATAATGTCTGAGCTAGAGGGATAGGACTGCTTTGGTCAATTTGTAACAATGAGGGTGCACACTGAGGAGGAGACAGGGTCCAGCATACCAAGAACCAACGCTCTTGCAAAACACAACGGTGGTGGGACAGACTCTGGGGAGACGACTCCAGTGTGCTCTACTGGAGAAACTGGTACGAATAGAAATTGAAATAATTTCCCCGAGCAAGGATATAGTATTAATTCTAAAGATTGCCAAGATGTTTCCATTCTTTCTCTTGAATGATTTTTCTTCAAAATACAATTTGAAGGTTCATATAAGAATCAAGAAAAACACAGTCTTGAACTTGGGAAATCATGAATTTAGGAAAAACAAATGATGCTCCAGTTCTTCTGCCTATTAGAAGCTATGGGCCATTTAATTTCACTGTGGGCATCACAGTGGTACGGCAAGTGATATGGCAAGTGGTATGGCAAGCTGGTAGTAAATGCTATGACATTTACTTATAGGTTGCATACATGATCAACACTGTACTTGTCTTCACCCAGAGTGCAAGTAACTATGTTATTAATTCTATAAAAACGAACTTGAGGAGCATAGACAATAGCTTAACTAATTATGGACCATAGGATGTGACACCAATTTCAAGGAAATAATGGTGCAGTCCAAGCTGGAGGTGGTTTGATGACAGACTGTGTCGAGGTGAGTAAATGTAGCTTTAAAAGCAATGTGTTAGGGACTGTCTGTGAATTTCACTTCACTGGCTTTGGTTTGTGCCAGTGAAGCAGCAATGGGAAGTCTCTAGAGTGAGTTAGGTGTGAGGAAACAGGGAAAGCCAGGGTTTAATTTCCTCAGGACCACCATGCAGCGTTTCAGTGCTGTAGAGTAGAACTGTTCAGAGGATTGGATAGAATATTGTACCTAAATTCTACGTAGGAAAAAGAAAGAATCCATAATAAAGAAATTCCAGATTGTGCAAATCACTCCAATACTTTATGTAAGGTAGAAACTCCTCTAAGCAAGATGCTAATAGCTTGGGCTTTTTAGTTGGCTCAACAATGACTTCTTATTTCTATGAAAGGGCTACAAATCATAGAACTTACCCTGAGCATCTCTGTAAGAGACAAGGTAATATTCATGTTGCAGTATATTATAAAATCAAATAGAGAAAAGTGATAGCTCTTTTAAAGTAATCTTATTATGGAGCTTCCCCAGTGCCTCAGGGGTAAAGAATCCCCTTTCAATGCAAGAGACACAGAAGACAAGGGTTCAATCCCTGGGTCAGGAATATCCCCTCGAGAAGGACATAGCAACCCACTGCAGGATTCTTGCCTGGAGAATCCCATGGACAGAGAAGACTGGTGGGCTATAGTTCATGGGTCACAAAGTGTCAGACATGAGCGACTGCACATGGACACATACACATACGCACACACAATCTTATTATTACATCATCTTCTTGGTAGTTAATGTGTCATCTCTACTATCAAAAGTAGAATAGCATCCCTAATGGCCTGCAAAAGTGGGCTTGACAAGTGCTCCTATTTACTTCCATCCCTACCCCTCCATTTCCATCAGGTTTTAAACAATTATTTTGAGTCTGGATGTGACACATAGGAATTGATACCTACCTCTACTTGGAAGATGAAAACTTGTACCTAGAGCAATCAGGCAGGTGCAGCAAATGAATGAATCATTGATTTGCACCGTGGTCACTGGGAGAAGGTAGGCCCCCTCTAAAGAGGTGAAGAGACTCCTAAGAGCCCTGTCCTCAGCTGCCATTTTGAACGTATGGGCCTCAAAGTGCTAGACCTTCCAGTTTTTCAAGAGAAGCTAGAAATCAGAGTTTAAATGTGAAATGTCCTCATTTAAGTCACTTGAAAACAGGTTATATAAGTCAAATAACAAAGGTGTGCAGGTCAGGTGTGGCTTATGGAGCCCCAGGTTCCTCCATGTCACCTTCGGGAGCCACAGGATAATGAAATAAGATCCATCTTATCATTGCTTTGTTTTATTCTAAAATTCAACCTGCTTCTCTGGACCTACAATTTGTCAGTCATGAAAATGGTTGTGTCTTAATGTCATATGATATTGCTTATATGTGGAATCTTGAAAAAGGTTATAAATGAACATTTCTACAAAACAGAAATAGAATTACAGATGTAGGAAACAGACTTACGGCTACCAGGGGGTAAGGGACAGTGTCAGTCGCTCAGTCATGTCCTGCTCTTTGCGATCCTATGGACTGTGGCCCACCAGGTGCCTCTTGCATGAAATTCTCCAGGCAAGAATACTGGAATGGGTTCCCATTCCTTTCTCCAGGGGATCTTCCCAACCCAGGAGTCAAACCTGGGTCTCCCACACTTCAGACAGATTTTTTATTGTTTGAGCTACCAGGCTGGGATGGAGGGAGAGGAGGAGGGATAAATTAGGAGATCAGGATTGACATATACACACTACTGTATATAAAATAGATAAGTAGTAAGAACCTACGGTATAGCTCAGGGAACTCTACTCAATAGAGTAATGTAATGGCCTATCTGGAAAAAAGAATCTAAAAAGAGTTGATATATGTATATGTATAACAGATTCACTTTGCTGTACACCAGGAACCATCACAACATTGTAAATCAACTATATGCCTAGAAAAATATTTTTTTAAATGATTGTGCCTTTCAATAACTTTCCAACTTGTGCCTCCACATTGTTGAACTGTTGAGTCTAAGAATAAGAGTCATAAACACAAACACTCTGGAAGCAAAGTATTTAAAGCTAACGTCTCAAGTGGGCTGGGCATGGAAGGCTAAGGAGACCATGGTGCTGTGTAACTCCTGTTAGAAAAGAGTAGTAAATGTCTCTTTCAACCCAGAACAGTTTGAAGTGAAAAAGAGTGTTATTAACAATTACATTAAGATAGCAGTTATAAAAGGGGACACACTTGAATATGTGGTCATCTTAAGAGATAAGGAATGCTGAGTCCACAAGAGCTTACATAGGATCTTTAAGACCATATGAGTCATAAATAGAAGTCAGAGATGAGAGTTTTATGTTATATCTCTAATTTTTAAACATTAGTTGATAATTTAAATTTTAATCTCGGCATGCATGCTCAGTCTTTGTGACCCCCATCCCCTGCATTGTAGCCCACCAGGCGTCTCTGACCATAGAATTTTCCAGGCAAAAATACTAGAGTGGGTTGTCCTCTCCTGTTCCATTTTTTAATCTCCACTTAAAACAAAAAATCAAACCTACCACCCAACCGTATCTGTTAGTGAGATCTTGCACTCTGCCCTCTAGTGTGCAAACTTGATACAAGGCTTTGCTTTCATGCTGCTGCTGCTGCTGCTGCTGCTGCTAAGTCGCTTCAGTCGTGTTCAACTCTGTGCGACCCCATAGATGGCAGCCCACCAGGCTCCCCCATCCCTGGGATTCTCCAGGCAAGAACACTGGAGTGGGTTGCCATTGCCGTCTGCAATGCATGAAAGTGAAAGTGAAGTTGCTCAGTCGGGTCTGACTCCTAGTGACCTCATGGACTGCAGCCTACCAGGCTCCTCCATCCATGGGATTTTCCAGGCAAGAGCACTGGAGTGGGGTGCCATTGCCTTCTCCATGTTCTTCTTCCCAGTGTGTGTTTCTATCTGAATGTTATCTTTGTCCCTTGTTTGTTTTAGATGCCCCAGTTGGTCCCTGTCATGAGAACATGACTTCTAGCCATCTCTTTCATTAAACTTAGTCTTTGGAGACTGAAAATTCTCAATCATCTCTCAGTTCCCCTTTGGCCCTCCACTTTCAGGGCTCCTGCTTAGGTGAAGTTTTATTCCTGCCCATTCTGGTGAGGTGTCCATAGCCTCAGCTTTGTAATCTTGGTCCTAATATCTCACTGTCAATGACAAGTGGTTAGAAAAGAAGCCCTTTACAACTGGTATTTCTATTCTTTGGCAGAAAAATTACCTTTGTCAAATTTGCTAACTATAAGACAACTGGCAAACATAAAATAATTACAGTCCTATATCAGTAAACACCCAACTGGTGAACAATTTCATAAATAAATATGGCCTTCATAAAGCTAGTACAATCTCAAAGCTGAGTATAAAATGTACCAGCAACGGTAAATATAAGATTAGTGAAATTTTCATAATTGCACTATTTTGTTCAGAAATTAAGGAATTTTCAAAGTGAAGCTCTCTAAATGTTATATTTAATACATGCATACTTTAAAAAATCTCTCAGCAAATGAATAAATGCATCAGTGAAAGCAATACATCTTCTAGAGTTAAATTTGTGCTTATATGATGTACGGTGATTTCACTTGCATGTACATATTTAATAGGTGTGTAATCTTCTAGTTTGAATGAGAGTCATCATATATGCAGGCGCCAAGAATTGGCAAAGAAAATAAACATTAAATTGAGTTTAAATGTTCTTCAAAATTGATTATAGCAAATTACCCAAACTAAAGCTATATTTAGAAGTAAACCTAGGAAATCTTGTTTTGGCAGATGATATAGGTCTTCTGACTAAAGACGTACAAATTCATCCCAAGGGCTTAGAAGAGTGCTCCTGAGCCGAGGAGCAGAGCTATACTGACTCCTTTTGATTCACTGTCACAGTTGAAGTTATACACCCCAAATTTTGCATTTTGATTCAAGATCCCAGTTTCTAATAAGTGATATTCCCTACAATTCTAAAGCTAGTCAACATATTTTTTACTATATACTTGATCATAACTGGGCACAATGGAATCCTTCCTTTGGTCAATACAGGTTTCAGTATCTGAACTTCAAACAGTTTGAGTTTTTATACCTCTCTAATATACCCCTGTCCTATATATATATTCATAGAATATATTAATATTTTCATCAGCCAAATTGTTTTGTTTTCTAGATCTGGTTAGGTCTTCCAATGGTCTTCTAAATAGTACTCTTTGTGTTTTATATACGCTTGGAATGAATTTTATTCTTATATTTTGTGCCCATATTTCATTTCTAATATATACCTATAGCCTATAAACAGACTCTAGATTCTATGAATACAAAGGAGAATATAAACTGTAGCAGCCCTCAAGTAGCCATGAGCTGCAGGACAAAGCACACGGAATGAATATAAGTTAATAACAGTAACTACTACCACCATCCATCATTTTGGTTAGCAAAATTTACAGTATCTGAGATTTGCTAACAGATAACTAGGTAGCATTACCCTGTTCAACAAATAGCCTAGATCATAGATATACATTATTCAGAGGAGAGGAAACTGAGGATTAACAACTTCAAAAGTTAATTAGTAAATGAAAGATTAGTAACTTGAATCCAGAAGCCTGATTCTAAGTCCTTGGCACACTGATACTATGGGATTTGGGCAAATGAACAATTATTTATACAAAAGAAAATAAGAAAGGTTCCATAGAAATAACTATTTTCCATTTATTTTATAAAATGTATTTGATACCTATTATGAATTAGGCAGTGTGCTAAATGCTAGGTGATCACATACAAATAAAACATAATGTTTTCCCTTTAAAAGTTCACAGTCTGGAAGGACAGACAGACTAAAAAAATAATTAACAGGGAGGTAAGGGCAGCAATAGACATATGGAATGAGGGCAACAGGGAGTCAGGCACCTGCTTGGGAGGGTGAGGAATGGCTTCACAAGGAAAAGACAAGTCTTACTGAGACCTGAAGAATAAGGTGAAACTGCCAGATGGCCTGAGTGAAGTTCATTTGTGGCTCAGCATGTGGAAAGGCATGGAGACTTGAAACATCATTGTATGTATGAGGATGTTGAAGCTGGGGCTGTTGTGGAAGTGGAGAGAGTCTCTTGAGTTTAGTCAGGCCGAGGCAAGTTGAACACAGCCTTTGGGTAAGAAGTATATAGCAAGTTTACCCTTTAGAGTTTTTTCTACTCAGGATTATAAAATGTGGAGCCACTGAGAAACTAAGCTGGAAGAGTAAAGCAACCAGATGTGTGATTTAAAATAGGGCAAGAGTGCAGAGAATAAGTAGGATTTTTCTAAGTACCAGATCAGGGGAGAAGGCACAACAGAATGACACCATATGGTGTGTTTAAGGAAAAATGAGTAATGCAAAGTGGGAAAGACAGAGACAGAGACCCAAAAGGTTGCTTAGGCTAGATTTTAAAGGGCCTTCAATCCCCTGCTTAGGAACTGTTTTGTTTTACAAGACATGGCCAGAAGGATAATGTGATCATATCTGGATTTTAAAAAGATAAATCAAGAAGAGTGATTGTCGGCAGACAGCCCAGGGAGTAGGTTTTGTGATAGTCCAGGTGTGAGGGAAAAGGAGCCAGAAATGAAGTAGCAAATAAAATGGAAAGAGGACAGTGAATTTAAAAGAATCCTATGTAGAAACAGCATAACTTAGTAAAGAAAAGGATGCACCTGGTGAAAGATAGCACAGAGTTACACTATTCCGAGGTTTTACTATGTGTTCTTGTTACGGCTTGTCTTGTATTATTATGTCTGTAAAGTGTAGATGATCTCTATTCTCAGATTGCCTATATTAAAAAGGTTCTTGTTTAAATTCAGGATGGATCAAATTGCAGTGGGCTGTGTCTACAGATAGCTTATAGAGATGACAACAGAAGGTAGAATAGCAGTAGGCAAGAAGTCTAAGTTAAGAAGACGCCCAAGACTTCTGAGCCACAAGATTCTGGGCTGTGAGAAATATATAAATGAGGATTGGGGAACTATATTTCAGTCTTAGAGAGTACAGGGCCATCACAAATATCTGTTCAACTTCTTAGTGAAAATGTGAGCTCTGGATGAAAGAATCAAGATAAACAGAGGAGTGGAGAAAGAAGACAGGTAAGGTGCAAGGCTGTATCCTGATCACAAGAGAGAAGAAGCAGCTTAGCTATGGTTTAGTAACTCAGAGTAGAATTAGTAGCATTGTTGATTTGATAGTGAGCTGACCAACTTTTGCCTCCTTGCATCTCTTTCAGAAACAAACTGAGTTCTGGAGTCTGCAGAGATCTAAACCCATAGGTATAATTCATGTCTCTAGAGGACCAGCAATGCAGAACTGAAGTCAGGACACTGCATGATTGGAAGTTTTTTGAAGAAAATTAAAGGAAACAATTCACTGAGTTTCTGTTCTGTGCCAGGTACAGTGGCAACTGGTCTCCACATTGAGGCATAAATATTATTTTCATTTTAAACCAACGTTCTTAGTGTTAACCTATCTCAAATTGCAGAGCTGGGTATCTAGGGTCTGTTCAGTTTAACGCCAAAGCCAAAACAGATTCTTCCATCTAATGCTTGTTCCTTGGAGTAGTCCACCAGGCCATTCCAAATGCTTAGCACATGTGCACACGCATGCACTCACACACACAAACACACAAAAAGTGCCTGGCAGCTGACATTCTAAATGCCTCCTAAATCAAAGAAGTGACTCTGTTTCTCAGTTGAAGAGAGATTGAAGAGACGTCCTCTCAGCAAAGGATAAAAACAGGAATGCATTGTTCTGTTAACTCCCCCAGCCCCTGGTTGCATTCACTCCCTGTCCCCTCCCATGCTAGGACACCAACAATGTTCTAAAGAAAGCAGCCAGTACCAGACTTCTCTTTCATTGTTGACTGAAGTCCATCTAACTTCTGACCTGTTCATCCCCTCTGCTTGCAGGAAAAGAAGCAATTGTAAAACAGACTTGGATTCATATAGACCAAACAAGGAGCCAAAGGGTCATTTGAGCACTTTCCAGTGATCATGGAAACTCCATGACTGACCTAATCAGTGAATCAACTAGAGTTCTTAGGTCAGGAGTATGAAGGCCCTCATCATTTCACTATCAAAGCACCAATCTCTGAAATATTTTTGAGACCTGCCTTCTGGAAATCTGGCTGAGATGGTGCAAGAAATGGCAAAGCCAGAGTGGTATGAGGTAGGACAGTGGTTATTTGCTGAAGAAAGCACAAACTGGGATTAGTCTCTGCTGATTTTGCAATATATCTCACCCAAGGAGTGCCGTTTGCCTTAAGACAAAGTTGTGTTTGTAGTTGGGAGTATTCATTCATTTCTTGCTAAACCATAACAACAAAAAAATTAAAACTGGTCAAACTCAAATGCTAAGATTTACACTCAATTTCCTAGCACCCAGGCCTTGTACATTACATTCAGGAAAAAGACTGCACCCATTTCCTTTTGTTTCTTCATTGCTTTAAACTTGGTAGACAATTAATAAAATTTTCTGATTAATTTATAAGGGCTCAGAGTATCATACTAAGAATCTATGTTTTTCTTGTACTCCTAATGTATTTTATTTTAGGCACTTGTGCTTTCTTGTCCCTGGGTTGTATGCAGCATGATTTATTAAACACCTTAATGCAGCCTTTTGATAAACTAGAAACTGTCTCATATAAAAGATGGGCTTTATTTTTTAAAGACACAGACTCATTTGTACTTGATCGTGAAGGAATCCTAAGTCATCAGGAGCCATGGTACTGAGAGGCCAGGATGAGGTGGTTTATTATGTTCTTATTACAGATTCCCTGCATGGCTTCCTTGCAGGGTGAGGCTTTCTTTTCCACATCAAAAATGACTCAAAGTTTCTAGTGTACTATTTCACTCCAAAAAACACAGAAGGAGAAAAAGAATTTGTATGTTTTTGGAATAAATTTCAGAAACTACATGGTTAGGAATGATAACATGGAATTGATGTTTTTAATAACCCATAGTTTGAAATATGACAAATCCAACCATCTCACAGATTAAAGGCCAAGACACTCTGCTAAATCCTGGAAAGATGGAGAGGTAAGAGGGGTGCATTCTAATTTTGAAGTGGATTCACGAGAATGAGACTACACACATGCTAAACACACAGGAAGTAAAAAAGAAAGCACATTGTTTCAAACAAATTAACTAAAATATTAACCAAACACCAAATGGGAGTTAATATAAAACAAACAGACACCAACTAAAGATATTTTATCTATCAGTTCAGTTCAGTCGCTCAGTCGTGTCCGACTCTTTGCGACCCCATGAATCGCAGCACGCCAGACCTCCCTGTCCATCACCAACTCCTGGAGCTCACTCACACTCATGTCCATCGAGTCAGTGATGCCATCCAGCCATCTTATCCTCTGTCGTCCCCTTCTCCTCCTGCCCTCAATCTTTCCCAGCATCAGGGTCTTTTACAATGAGTCAGCTATTCGCATGATGTGGCCAAAGTATTGGAATTTCAGCTTCAATATCAGTCCTTCCAATGAACACCCAGAACTGATTTCCTTTAGGATGGACTGGTTGGATCTCCTTGCAGTCCAAGGGACTCTCAAGAGTCTTCTCCAACACTACAGTTCAAAAACAATTCTTCTGTGCTCAGCTTTATAGTCTGACTCTCACATCCATACTATATTTCACTATTAATCTCAAATCCCTTGGATGTCTTAAATCTTCAATACTTTTTATTTAATTTCACATTTATATCTTAATTGGAAGTAACAAAAGAAAAGAGAAAAATCAAAACAAAACAAAAAAAAAAACCCAGGAAGATGTCTAAGATTTCCGAGTAACAATAAGCAGGGCTATCAGAGTAATCTCAGTGAGGACTCAGTTCAGTTCAGTTCAGTTCAGTTCCTCAGTCGTGTCTGACTCTTTGCGACCCCATGAATCTCAGCATGTCAGGCCTCCCTGTCCATCACCAACTCCTGGAGTTCACTCAAACTCATGTCCATCGAGTCAGTGATGCCATCCAGCCATCTCATCCTCTGTCATCCCCTTCTCCTCCTGCCCCCAATATCTCCCGCATCAGGGTCTTTTCAAATGAGTCAACTCTTTGCATGAAGTCGCCAAAGTATTGGAGTTTCAGCTTTAGCATCAGTCCTTCCAATGAACACCCAGGGCTGATCTCCTTCAGAATGGACTGGTTGGATCTCCTTGCAGTCCAAGGGACTCTCAAGAGTCTTCTCCAACACCACAGTTCAAAAGCATCCATTCTTCCGCACTCAGCTTTCTTCACAGTCCAACTCTCACATCCATACATGACCACAGGAAAAACCATAGCCTTGACTAGATGGACCTTTGTTGGAAAAGTAATGTCTCTGCTTTTGAATATGCTGTCAAGGTTGGTCATAACTATCCTTCCAAGGAGTAAGCGTCTTTTAATTTCATGGCTGCAATCACCATCTGCAGTGTTTTTGGAGCCCCAAAAAAGAAAGTCTGACACTGTTTCCACTGTTTCCCCATCTATTTCCCATGAAGTGAAGGGACCAGATGCCATGATCTTAGTTTTCTGAATATTGAGCTTTAAGCCAACTTTTTCACTCTCCTCTTTCACTTTCATCAAGAGGCTTTTTAGTTCTTCTTCACTTTCTGCCATAAGGGTGGTGTCATCTGCATGTCTGAGGTTATTGATATTTCTCCCGGCAATGTTGATTCCAGCTAGAGCATCATAATTTAGCCTTAGAGAGAACCAGACCTTCAACAAATGTCTGTTTAATTACTTACTCAACATGTTAACCCTGGAGTAGATTAACCAAGGCAAAGATAAATACAGAGAAAAAGGATAGGTAAGGTACAAAGCAGATATGCATGTCTGGTATCTGTCTGAGCTGAAGTCAAACTGTGTGGTTCATCTAGTTGTAACATTTTTAAAAAGAACAACAAGATCCCACTCTATAGCCCAGGGAACTATATTCAATAATTCAATATCCTATGATAAACCATAATGGAAAAGAATATTGGCAAAGGAACACTAAAGAAGAATGTGTATGTGTGTGCGTATATATATATGTATAAAGTGATTCAGTTATACATATAATGATGTATATGCATGTGTACAACTGAAGCACTTTGCTGTTCAGCAGAAATTAATATGGTATTACAAATAAAAAAATATAAAAAGAAAAATATTAAAAATATTTCAACTAAAAAATATTTTAAAATATACTTTCTTTTTTTCCAGAATATGGACTTCGTGGTTGTGTGAATAATATTAGTTTGTCTCAAATAAAACTCATTTGCTACATGGTACTTGTTATAGGAATAAAGGCTGTGAAGGCAAAAGAGCTTTGTAATAAAATATGAATGTTTTGAAGTCCAGCAGGTTTGGAACTAAATTCTGGCCCTATTACTTCCTAGATCTCTGAACTTAGACGGTCATTTGACTTTTCTGAACGTATGTACTGTCATCTGTAAAACGAGAAAAATTATCTGTTCTTAAGATTTATGAGTTAATGTGTTAAACAGGACAGTGCTGGAGGATAATAGGAGCTCAATAAAATGATAAAGAGAATTAGAAGACACATGGGAACCCCATGGGTGATTGGAAAGTGGATTGTTAAAGTGACCTGGGATAATGACTGATGACATCAGAATTAATTTCAGTTTCTGCAGAATGTTTACTGATTATATGTTGAGAACTCTGCTTTTGTGGGGGAAAAGCAAACTGTTTAAAAGTATCCTGGAAAAAGCATCATAGCTAATATTGTCAGTTTTACCCAAGCTATTTTAGTATCAATTTAGTATCATTCTTTTAGTCTTTTTGGTTTTTTATTCCTCCAGGTATTGATTTCAACTCCATATCTGGCTTTACTGAGAATCCTTCCCTTAGTAACTCATGGATCCAACATGGGATGCTATGCTTCTTTAGTGCTTTCTGGTTTGTGACAACCCTGGGATTAACACAACTCAATTTTAGACCACAACCTAAAAGATGTTGCTTTTAGAACAGATGTTGCTGAGGTCTTTAGCTGTACTTGATGATCTGAAGAGGCAGTTTCTTTGTCTGTGTGGTTAATTTTAAACACAAAAGTCATTCTCATCAACACTCATATTTTCAGTTTTGCTTGGAAAAGAAAACCAAAATATCTGAGCCCTGAATTCCTAAGAACAACAATTGGCTGGAATTAAGTAGGGGTGGAGAAGATACCACAGACCAGCAGCCAACCCTCCAATCCCTTTCTTGAAATAACTATGCTGGTTCAGATATACACAACTGCCCATAATCTTTGTGACTTCTGGAAAAATGACTTGCTCAATTTCTGAATCTTCCTTTTGACCAGACACATTTTTCTTGAAGGATTTGAGACCAAATATGAGGTAATGCGAAGAGTTGACTCATTGGAAAAGACTCTGATGCTGGGGTGGGGGGTGGTGTTGGGGGCAGGAGGAGAAGGGGATGACAGAGGATGAGGTGGCTGGATGGCATTACCGACTCGATGGACGTGAGTTTGAGTAAACTCCGGAAGTTGGTGATGGACAGGGAGGCCTGGCGTGCTGCGATTCATGGGGTCACAAAAAGTCGGGCACCACTGAGTGACTGAGCTAACTAACTAACTATGAGGTAATGGAATGTTAGGAGAGCTTTCCTAGGGGTTTCTGAAAAGATTTAGGTTCCCCCTAAATCTTCTGAGAAAGTTTCCAAATTGTCCCTCTCCTTTCCTCTGGTTACTATTAGTCATAATTACGAGGATTTGAACTGCTGCAGCCATCTTGCTACCATCTTGAATATAAAGCCCTATGACCAAAGGAGGACAGAGCCAGGAGAAATTCCAGGAGACAGAGAGTCATTCAAAACCCCACTTGACCTCTGCACTGACTTACTGCATGCAAGCCAATAATTCCTTTGCTTCATCCATTTTAAATGAGGTGGTCGTTGCCTGTCTTTTAAGGAACAAAATTGATGGTGTGTACCCCACATAAGCATCACCATATTTTCATAGCAACAGCTTTTGGTGCATATGTCCTGACCTACTTTCTTCCTATTAGTTACTTACGGGGTTCTGGTCAGCATTTAAGTTAGTGTCTTGCATTATAGACACGCCCTGAAACAAATCCTAACCAGGAAAATATCAAGGCTCATAGAGTTTCAGGAATCAAGATGAAATATGGTAATGGATGACGTCTCCTCCTTTTTAAAAAGGAGTAATGGAAGGAAACTCTCCCAGGAAATGCCTCCTATTTTTCCATTCATGAATAATGTTTCTGTCCAGGGCAGAGTATAAAAGAGTCTATCAGGGTGAGGGCTCTGAATTCAAAGAGCTTAGGAATAGATTCTTTTATACTAAATATATTGTATTTACGTATTTTCATACTTGTGTGGGGCATTATATTTTTATGTTGCAAGAACAGGCATTTATGAGCTTCCTCTGCTATGCATCAAAATATGTATATTCAAGAATTTTATTTTAGAATGAATACCCTTGACAGCTCCTTTAGCTATTTCCCAAGGAGCTGCATTCCAATTCAGGGAAAAGTCTCCAGTTAGATTTTTATTTATTTTTTTTGTTTTGTTTTGTTTTTTTTTTGTCTCTAATATTTTATTAATATTTAAAAGCAAAGAAGTTGAAAGAATTTCACAGTGAACACCCATATACCAAACATCTATATTCTACAGTTTATATTGTATTATCACACACTTCATCTCTCTATCACTCTATCCATTTATCATCCTTATTATTTTGATGCATGTCAAAATAAGTTACATATGTACAGCAACCATAATATGGAAAAATTCTACTCCTCAGTATTTTCACAAGAGAAATGAAATAATTAGTCCACACAAAACCTGTATATGAATGGTCATAGCAACTTTATTCATAATACCTCCAAACTGGAAATAACTCATGGGTCCAGTAGTAGGTGAAAAACTGGTATAGTCATACAATGGAATATTACTCAGCATAAAAAGGAATGAATTACTGATACACACAACAGCATGGATGAAACTTTAAAATATTATGCTGAATGAAGGATCCTAAAACAAAAGAGTATAAACTTCATGACTCTATTTACATAAAGTTCTAGAATAGGCAAAGTTAATCTATGATAAAAATACAAACAAAATGCAGGCAGGGATAAGAGGAGGAATTGAATGCAGAGGGGCATGAGGAACTTTCTGAAGTTTTGGTAACGTTCTATATCTTGAAAGAGGTCCAGGTTACATGTATATTAATTTTTCATTTCTCACTGGTGGTTTAATGAAGATATATGCATTTAATTTTTATGTAACTTTAATTTCAAAAAAAATGTACCCTAAACCAATGCTGAACTCTAGTTCATGATAGGTATGCTGAAGTATTTAGGAAGAAGTGTATCGTAAATCTAAAATCTCAACTAAAAAAAAAAAAGAGACAGAGAGAAAGAGAAACATGGGAATTCCATGATAGTTTAGTGGTTAAGACAGTGCTTTCACTGTCAGAGGCCCAGGTTTGATCCCTGGTCGGGGAAACAAGAACCCACAAACTGTGCAGCTTGTCCAAATGTAAAAGAAAAAAGGAGAGAAAAACATAAAAACTGTATATACATGGGATTTTGAATCAGCTAATTAGAAAGAATGCTATTCTATCCAAAAGGCTGGAAATAAACCATTATTCACCACTAACCCACTGAACTTTGTTGCTGAAATCATTCAATACCTTAGCTTAGGGATTTGTGTAAACTTTCACTTAATAAAACATCTTCAGTCATTAAATTAATGTACATACCTTAAGCAGAATATAAATTTGACATTTTTGGACACTTCTGATTTTATTCTCAAGGTTTTAACTAAAAATAAATGTGAGTTGAGTCAGACAGAAAGAGCTCGTCTGTATGTTCCTACCATTTACTTGCACCTGAGGTACATTCATTTTAGCAGATTCAGTCCAAAGTTAGAGTCAGAAATACAGGAATTATAATATGATCTCTATTTCTGCTAGAACTGTATGATACATGCAGCTCTTCTGGCTCCTCAGAGACTTAGTTTCTTTCCTAAGTATAGAGATAATATCCACTCTTTCTTAGCCACAGGCTAAAATTATATAATATATGGAGTTGTATTATAAAAATTAAGATAATTAGAATAAAATTAAGAGAATTAGAAGAATAAAAAGCAATTGTTAATAAGTCATCATTTTCTCCAAAGCACCTGATGATTTTTTATTGAGGTATAATTTACACAGAGTGACTTAAAAATATAGCTCAATTAGTTTTAACAAAGTTATGCATTCAGTAATCTATATACCAGTCAAGATATACAGCTTTTTCATCACCCTAGTAATATTCCTCATGTCTCTCCCAGGGAACCTCCTCCAGTCACTCAATGATTTCTTGGATATGACACCAAAAGCATAGGCAACAAAAACAAGAATAGACAAGAGGGACCACTTCAAATGAAGTGGGTTGTCATTTCCTTCTCCAGAGGATCTTCCTGACCCAGGGATCAAACCCATATCTCCTGCATTTTAATATTTAGCCTAGATTAATTATTATTTTCTAAGAATCTATACTTCATCCTGAAGATGACCTCCTCTGCCAAAGGGGAGCATATCTTGCCAAAGGACACAAGTATAAGCTTCATCAAGTGACAACCTTCTTTCCTCTAAGTGAATTTCACATAGAAGAAAATGATATGAAAGGGCCTAGAAGTAATGCCCAATACTCCAAATATGAACAGAAGACAGAGTTGATTAAAATATATATCTTCAGAGCAAGAGTGAGAATATGTGTGTGTGTGTGTGTCTGTGCATAATTTCTCATTTACTTATTCCTAATGGTCCTGAAATTAATGTATCAATGAAAATTAAAGTATGAAAACCAATTTGATGCTCTCACATGAAAACCATTATTAAATTTCAGTCTATAAAAATACAATACTGCAAGTTATCCATAATATAAAAGGTATCATCATTTTTATTCCTACTTTCATTGAAAAAGAAATATTCAATCAGATTTTCTCTTGATCACTTTATTCAATAACCTTTGAAATTGTCTCTGGCATGAACAGATAATAATTCTGAATTAAAATCTCTTTCTCAGACTCATTTTCTATGTCTGGGGTTTGACTGAGCAACTTGGAAGCAGAGTATATTATTTTTGTTTGTTTGTTTGTTTTTTCCCAATCAGCACTTTTATATTAATTTCCAAATAAATTTAAAAATGTCAAATGTTAGGTGTTAGCTATATACTTTTATTTACTCCATGAGATGAAGCGTTATCATTCTATGCATTAAAATTCTTGCAGGCAGTACAATTTCACATGCATTACTTGTGACTAACTTGGGCTTGGTGTTTAAGGTTATAATATTACCATTAGTAAAAATGAGGAGGACCAATATACAATATGCAATACAAGACAGGGGTCTCTCATGAAGTCACTGCAGACTTTGTTACAGGTATTGTTAATGCAGCTGAAGTCATGTGTCAATAAATGTTGAAACTAGGCTGGGAGAACAAACTAGGAGATGATGACAATTAACTCATGACACCATTGCTTAAACACAAGAGTGAAGAAAAAGGACAAAGATCCAAGTACATAATAAACCAAGAAAACTTCCTATGATAACATTACCTACAGATCAGAATCCCCCATGGTTACTGGCAGAATGTGAAAAAAGTTCTTGATCTTGTGAAGTTAGAAGCCGGTCAGTCAATAACAAAACTAGAAATTTGTCAAGTGACTATATACAGGATAAACAGCTATCAACTTTTCTCATGAATGCATGGACAGGTATCAAAGACAAAAGCAAGAGAAAGATCATGCATATTTCATTAAATTAATAATAAATAACTTTAATTTTTACTCAACTGACTTTCATACATAATGCCTACTTATGCTTAATGTGATTCTACTAGAAAACACATTCACATTACTAAATGCTTAGTAGTTTACTCTTCCAGCTTAATATAATGAGACATTGTACATTTCTTTGGCAGAGGAGCAGACAGTTACAAAAGTACTACTAAAACTAAATGTTGCTGCTGCTAAGTCACTTCAGTCATGTCCGACTCTGTGCAACCCCATAGATGGCAGCCCACAAGGCTCCCCCATCCCTGGGATTTTCCAGGCAAGAACACTGGAGTGGGTTGCCATTGCCTTCTCCAATGCATGAAAGTGAAAAGTGAAAGTGAAGTCGTTCAGTCATGTCTGACTCTTAGCGACCCCATGGACTACAGCCCACCAGGCTCCCCTGTCCATGGGATTCTCCAGGCAAGAGTACTGGAGTGGGGTGCCATCGCCTTCTCCGAAACTAAATGTTACTAAATCCAAAACTAAATGTTATGGATTTGTGAGATATATGCCACTAAGTTTTACTATATATCCAGTTTGCAAAGAAATATACTTTGGAAACACAGAAGATAATTAGGCAATGGATAATTCAAATTAGAATTTCTAAACTTGTTTTGTTTCTAAATTAAGGCCAATAATAGCCTGTTTTGCTTCTCTATTTTTACAAGACTTTACATTTTCAAGACTTTGCCAATAGACATTAACCGTTGTGGTTCAATCCCATAAAGTATCTGAACCAGTCTTCACTGAAACAAGGGATATATCAGAAGGATTCTTAAATCAAATCTCATTCCTCAGACTCATGACTTGTCACATATTTAAGTTACTTTCAAGCAAATCACATCCCAAAGTTAAAGGTTTCAACAGCAGGCCTCAGCATTTATTTCCTGAAATCTCTCAAGGCTGTGTCCCACTTTTACAAAACTGGTTCCGGAAACATGCAAGCCTGTAAACAAACATGGGCTGTGAATCTGTTCCCTCCCCTAATGGAGGATGTCACCTTGCCCTTACAACTTGTTTAAAGAATGGTGCAATGCAGCAAGCCCACACTGGCTCTTGATTTTGTTAATTTTCGGGAATTTTGTGAACTTTTGCTCAATAAAACCATGATTTAAAATTAAATGTTATAAACTTGTAGTGAAATTGATTATGTGGGGTAAAAGAATAGTAAATACCGCAAACTCAACACTTCTGGATTGCCTTGGGAGGTTACCATCACAAAACACCAGAAGTTTCCCATGAGTCCTGGAGGCTAGAAATCTTAAGTCAAACTGTCCCATGCTCATGCTAAAGGCTCAAGGGAGAATCCTTTCTTGGTTTTCCTAGCTCCTGGGGATTGCTGGTAAACTTTTGTATTCCTTAGTTTGTGGCAACATAACTAATCTCTGTCTCCCTTTTCACATGACCTTCTTTTCTGTTGCTCCTTTTAAGAACACCATCATTGGATTTAGGGCCCACCCTAATTCAATATGATTTCAGCTTAAATTGATTATGTCTCCAAAGACCATATTTCCAAATAAGGTTACGTTCACAGGTACCAGAGATTTTAAAATTTCATAACTTTCCTTGGGGACCCAATTCAACCAACAACTTCCGAATTACTTAACTACATTTTACTTTATGTTATATTCTTGGGTTTATAGTAGAAATATTTACACTACAGCAAACACTACAAAACCTGGCAAAAACTACAAATGAAGATTTGATTTACATTTTCTCTACAAGGCCAGAAGTAAATATTTCAGGCTTTGTGTGCTGCTTTGTCACTGCTGTTCAGTCACTAAGTGGTGTCCAAGTACTTGCGACTCCATGGACTGTAGAACACCAGGCTTTATAGGCTCCCCTGTCCTTCACTGTCTCCTGGAATTTGCTCAGATTCATGTCGCTTGAGTTGGTGCTGCTATATATTCTCTGTAGCAACTACTTAACTCTGCTTTTATACAGTGAAAGCAGACACAGGCAATATACAAACAGGCTTAGCAGTGTTCCAGTCAAACTTTATTTACAAAAACAGGGAGTAGACCAGATGTACCCTATGGGGTGATAGTGGGCTGACCTCTGGTCTAGACTTAAGAAAGTAACATATAAAATATTAACAGGGTAGACAAATTTCAAAATGTGTCGCATCTTTATCAGTTATTTCACTAATATCACAAAAATTGATGAAATATGTTTAGTTTTTAGAAATTATTACTATTCACTTCAACAAAGAAATTAATTGCCCAAGTCACTGATGAACGTAAGTGAAGTTCCAACACATGTATTTTTGTATTTTCGTACTTTTTGTTAGAATAAAAATTAATACTCATGTCAGAACTACCATGTCAATCAATCCGTTGTAACCATGAGTTAGTGACAGACATCAGAGTTTGGCAAAAATTAAAGGACAAAATTAAAGAAGATGCTTCAAGAACAAATTGGCCATGTGGAATTTAAAGAATATTGCATGTTTCAATATTTTTTTGTAAATTCTGTCCTATACATTATAAATTTTATGAGTATGCATATATACACACATTTTGTTTTTCTAGAGAGTTGCTTGTTAAACTTTTTTGCCAGTACACCGCTACACAAACTCCTGAGTGTTGTAATATTCCTGCAAATAGTAGTACATATATTGGGAATGTAAGCTCTGATAGGATGGTGATAGAAGTCCAAAACATAAAAGAGTGGAGAAACAAACATTTTTACCACTTCCAAAGACTGCTCAAAACTTCAACCTTCAAAAATACATTCATGAGCATTAACATACATGCTTAAGAAATCAGAACCCAAAAGAAAGCCTCATAAATGAGTAAATATTTAGTACTTTGACATTTAAATTTTGTCTTTCATTAGATTGTAATCTCTACATTTTTTTTTTTTTTTAATAGCACCTACCAAAGACAAGTGACACCAAGTTGCAATAACCACCTGGATCATACCTAAATTTTTGACATCTTTGCTACACTATGGCTTGGGCCACATTTTTATGGCCAGCTAGCCCTTGAACCTATGTCCTACTGCTTATGTGCTTTCCATTGGGTATTGATTCGTTTCTTTAGCCTTTCTAAAGGATAAGTTCCTTTCATTTCTTTTTCTTTAACTATAGATTGCTAACATACCTCTTAGTTCAGTTCCTCTACACTAGAAATATTATGAAAACTAAAGGAAGTAAAACATAGAATCAATCCTAAAGAAAATGAACCCTGAATATTCTTTGGTAGGACTGATGCTGAATATGAAGCTGCAATACTTTGGCTACCTGATGCAAAGAGCTGACTCACTGGAAAAAACCCTGATGCTGGGAAAGATTGAAGGCAGGAGGAGAAGGGGGCAACAGAGGATAAGATAGTAGGATGGCACCACTGATTCAGTGGATGTGAGTTTGTGCAAACTCCAGGAGATAGGGAAGGACAGGGAAGCCTGAGTGCTGCAGTCCATGGAGTCACAGATTCAGACACGACTTAGCAATGGAAGAACAACAATAAAACATAGAAAGTGTTCTTCAGAGAGTAAGTGCCAAACAAATGTATGCTATAACCATCCCTCCCACTAATTTTGCTATTACTAACATAATTATTAATTTTCCCAGTAGGCATCAGTTTTCTGAGAATCCAGGAAGCCTTTGTTAGGCTCCATGACTGGATATAAATGATATCTGAAAAATAAAATATAAATAATGCTATTTCTATTCATTTTTCTCATAAAAGTAACAGAACTAGTCCTGGTGGTATCATGCCATAAAATACGTCATGTCAGAAAATGCTCTGGTCTCAAATAGCTGCATCCATGCATGCAGGCACCTACCCTGGCTGATGTCAGTGGATGGAAATGCATGTTGAATTCTATCTAACCTCCATCACTGCATGTAAAATCAAGCCATCAACTAAGGAGTGGTTATGGCATGATCATTTTTACATTGTGTGACATGTTCCTGTTGTACTGTCAACAAACATAAACTTTAATCTCCACAAAGAGAGCTTCTGTAAACCGTATGTCACACTAATGCTTTTATTTTGCACGCCGCTTTTCCCCAGAGAAATTCCTTTTACTGTGATTTCTTTACCACAATTGTAATTCATTTCTGACTGACATGCTGACAAAACTATTCCATTTCTTTATATGATTGTACAGTCATTGATTATTTCAACATATTTTTGCTCTCTCTTTTTCCTTTTAAAAATGAATACTGTTCCTATTGTCTGCACAGATGGCTTTGAATATACATTCAAGTTCAGGGATCAGTACATAATCCTCTCTATTAGATTTGCCATGCTTAATTTGAAATTTCATATCTTGACTTTGGACAGCAGATTGAAATCATTTCCTCATCACCAAAAATGTCCTTTAGAATTTAAAATTTATCAGAATCAAAATATCATGGTTTTAAAGACTGATGTGGCCTGTTTACACATAATAAATGAGAAAAATATTGAGAAATCAATGGAATCTTAAATTCAATTTTATGTCAAATTAGACTAATCCCAAAATGGGAAATAGGGATTGATAGTTTAATAGGGATTGATAGTTTTGCTAGATGGCTGGATAACAAGCTAGTGATGCCACTACCTTTCTCCAAATATTTCTTTTTTACTCCTAAAGACATTTCACTTGTTCCTCAAGACCATATTATTGTTCTCTATTCATCTTGACTCCTCATTAATTTATGAGCATCATTCTCGATACCACTTGCCTCCTGCAGATATTCTGATTCTAACTCACTTACTTTCCCTTCTGCTCAAGTGAGATGTTTAAGAGTAGGGAGACCTATAGAGACATTCAGAATAGCTTTCTGTTTAGAACAATGGATCTTTCTCTTTTTCATCACCCTTGAAGATAAGAACTCTGCTCACCTAAGTCTCTTTACAGTTTTTGGAAACAATGTAATTTTTTACTAAACATGTATTTTGTTGACAAAAAAAAAATAATGAAATTGCACAAACTCTCCTTTCTTATTTCAATCACAATAAGTAATGTTCTTGAAGAAATCAACTTGGTTCCTATTTTACTAAGATCATTCTTCCTCACCCCTACATTTTTCCTGGAATCAGTTCCTTTGCTGAAGTGCCACCTATTATGATCATAAACATCAGTACATTTCATCCATAGATGATTATTTTTTTAATTGAAAAAATGAGAACTTTTAAGACATCAATTCACTGATGCAGTTCAGTGTTACAGAAAAAGATAAAGTAAAAGAAATTTAAACAGCCTTTGTTTTACACACAGATTTAAGTCAGGTTTAATAAAACAAAGTTAATTTTACTGTAAGCCTCACAAATTAAATTTTTAAAAATTGTCTGAATTTGACTTTTTCTACTCTGTTTTAAAATTTATAATTTGTCATCTACTGAGAAACTGATATCAACTAATGAGAAAAGTGATATGTTCTCTATTACATTTGTCATTTTACAGCCCTGAAAGATGGACATATTTCCATGAATTCAAAAATTAATGGTTTATTGATTTCAACTATCCAGAGGTGTTTTTGATTGCCAGGTATCCACAATGTGGTGGTAGATATATATTGCTCGTTTTATCTGCATTTGGAATCTTAATTCAAAACTACAAAGTGTCACATGAAAAAGCTGCAAACTACAGTAGACAACTGTGCTGAAGAGTGTTCTATGGCTAAAGAATTAAAGTGTTATTGTACTAAGCTACGCTTTCTAACATGATGCTTAGTTATGTCTAGGTTTAAAACTGTCTTCTATGTTTCATTTTCCTTGAAGTCCAAAAAAGAAGAAAGATACAAACATCTTAGATTTAGTAGTCATACATGTTACTATCTTTCTCTTTATTGTATGTTAGTCATCCAGTCGTGTCCGACTCCTTAAGGCCCCATGGACTGTAGCCCAACAGGCTTCTCTGTCCATGGGATTTCCCAGGCAAGAATACTGGAGTAGGTTGCCATTTCCTTCTCCAGGGGATCTTCCTGATCCAGAGATTGAACATTGCAGATGTCGTGCATTGCAGGCAGATTCTTTAGGGTAATTTTTAAGCACTTGATTTAGGAAGAAATAAAAGGTACCATCTGAGCCACCAGGGAAGTCATCCTCTTCATTGCTCATTCATTAATAAAATGTGAGATCAAGATCTAAATTTACGTTGAAAAAATTTCTGGTGATTCAAGAAATTTTAATGTCCTTTTTCTCATAACCCTTTATGTTTTTTAATAGTCATCGAATTGTTAGTTTATTTTGTTATTGTTGCTAGCATTTTTCTTTATCTTTCAATGCTGATTTCCCTTGAACAAACAAAAACATTTAGCTAAATTGATAAAACTACTGCAAAACAGGTATCTTACCTTATTTTGGCCTGACGCCAACAATGTTGCAAATTATTTTCAAAATCAAGACACAGGTAATCCTGTCAATCACATTCTACAAAAGCATAAGGTAGCATCATATTTTTTGCGCCTTTAATGTCTTATAACTCTACCGTAACTAATGGAGCTTCTATTCTCGGAAATTGAATGGGGAAGGCATTCCTGTAGAGTGTACCATTTCCAGACAATGTTCTCTTAATTTTTTAATGCAACTATTACCATGATTTATAATTGCACTGAAGGTTCTCTGTAATCTTTTTCAGGATATGTTCATTGTTATTAGTGAAATCCTTAACTCCTTAGAAGGGATGTTTCATAAACCTATTTTATAACACTTTACTGAAAAAGGACGCAAACCTTACTTTTTTATGGATCAGGTTAACACCTGCACATCTTGCAGGTCCTTAGAGATCCAAGTAACTCTAATTTACAGGGGTGTTGAATTTGAGGGTAATTTTTGAGCACTTGATTTAGGAAAAAATAAAAGGTACCTATTGTTGTATTAATATGTGTCAGATTGCTAAACTGTTTTCTATATTAGAGAAGCTGCAAGTTAAAATCTATGATGTGATTTAAAGACATTGGTAAAAAGTTGTTTCTTTCTTTTATAATCATCATTTGATGAAAATTTCTGCTAACTAATGAATTCTAACTGTGGAGAACATATCAAAATGTGTTTCTATAACCATTGCACTGGCTTGACTCAACAATGCCTAGTTTGGAAGAAAGCAGAGGTACTTTAGCAATATGGAAAATGTGTTCAAACTGGATTAGAATTCCAGTATTACAATTTTTTAAAACAGAGAATTCAAAAGAAGGAAAGTCCCTGTTGGACTATGTCAGTAGGGTCTATTACCCAAGATACTGGAGGGAACTCGCTATAAATACGTTTCAGTCTTATAGCAGGAACCTGGAGCATGGTGGAGAAGCAGAGCTCCAGCATATGAATTATACATGCCTCTTGACAGTGTATCAACACAGTAATGGCAAGATAGAATTTCAATAAATTGTCTTCTGCCTTTCCAAATTTATCAAAAGCAAATTTCAGTTATGGCTAAGTTTTGAACATAATTTCTAATTTATCCAAAAAGTTATGGAGGAAAGAAAAATGTAGTGCTAAGAAATGCATTTAGCAAGCAAAATTAAATATGATTTTGAAATTAAATGTTTATTTAATTATCCTTTTAATGTATTAGACACTGGAGGTAAAACTTGAAAAAACTTGAGTAGGAATTAGTATCTGTCACTCTTATCAATATTTAGTCAGTGTATACAAAACAAATTCAAGAATAAAGTGGAAGTCAACAACTGGGAGAGGGAATGGCTATTGAATGACTTCTAGAATAATCTAAAGAAAATGCAAAAGGATCAAATCAAATAGCTGCTTTTGGGCACAGAATTATCAGAATTTTGGACCAACTCAATTATATGATTTTAAATCCAGAATGTGAGTGTAACCCATATAATAATAGAAAATAAAAAAGAAGGGAAAATGAATCCAGGTGAACCAAACTGTCACATCAATTATTAAGGAGTCTCCCAGACACAAGTTTATATATATTCTATTACAAGAGTATAAGAATAGGGAAGAAAAGTTCTTGCAAGGTGCTTCATGTTACAAGTAATACCAGCCATTTTTATATTTGGAAGAAGTTTCTAATTTTACCAGAAATCGACAATGTATTCATTCTAGCTAAGTGTAAAACTGCAGCATACTGCTTGTGCCCACATCCTAACAAAAAGCCATTTTGTCAAAGTAAAACTCTAAAGGAGATGAAAAATTATCCTAGGATGAAAGAAGAGAAAAATATGAGAACATGTCAGCAAATTTTGTTTTATTTTTAAATAGAATGAGCATTAATCATGGATTTTGAAAAGAAAGAAAAAAGTTAGTAGAGAGAGGAAATAAAATAATATCAACATGAGCCATACTTTAACATCCTAATGTTTTGTTGCCCTCTCAAAAATTTTATGAGATCTGCAGGTTTAAAGAATGTCCTTACCTTTAGTTGCTAAGTTGGGAAGCATTTAACTATTATTTATACTAACTAGATATTTTATAAAAGAAGTGTTAAATTCAGAAGTTGGATTAAACCATCAGGAAACACATATTCCAGTAAAACATTAACCACATGTCTTTAGACAATAGCAAACTTTGGGGTTTACCACATTAATTTCAACTGTAAAAAAAGTCCTTTAAAAATCTCTTCCTCTTCTGTAGACTCTAAAGTTTCTGAATTGAGATTGCATATGCTCTTAGTGTTTACTCTAGGTTAATTACATATGGTGGCCACATCTCATTTTGGCATTCCATGCTACACTATTCATATTATACTACTTAATTTATAATCTGGCTAGATCACTCCATTGTATAACAGTCAACTGGAACATATTTTACTATCTTAGTTCCTAGAAAACCACTGCTGAGAATGAAATGGACTTAAATTGGCATTTCTCACATTATGTTAGGTTTCAAAAGACAGAGGCCAGTTGCTTTTAGCTAAATCAGACAAACGGTCTTGCCAAAATTTGCCAATACCAAATTCCTGGGCTACACATGGATATCATCATATATTAAGGCTATCTCCATTGCTGGTAAAAATGAACATATTTTTTAGAGATTCACAGTTAAGAAATCCCAATCACTGCTGCAAAAACAGAACAGAATATTCTATCTTCAAAATGTCACAAGCTAAGATATTTAGGTCTAGCATTCAACCCACTCCAGTGTTCTTGCCTGGAGAATCCCAGGGATGGCGGAGCCTGGTGGGCTGCATTCTATGGGGTCGCATAGAGTCGGACACGATTGAAGTGACTTAGCAGTAGCATTCATTTTTGTAGATCCTCAGGTTTTAAACTTTCTCTTCCATAACATTTCTTTAGTAACTATGTCTTCTGCAAATGTCTCATGATTTTTCCTCTCCACAAACATCCCAGAGAGAAGAGTGGTTTCCTGTAGGTGGTCATGCCCTGTCTCATTTTCTTAGCACAGAAATTGAGTTTTTCCCTCTGTGGGTCCCTTTATGACAATGGTCTTTGCAATATATAATCAACGCAAATACTGGGGGCATAGGAAAGGTAAGTCATGGTGTTTTATTTGATGAGATAAGAGAATAAACTACATATATCATACTAAAAGATGCTTCCAGCATTCATCATTGAATGAGTTCATTTTGCTGGAGGAAAACAAATACCCAAGATGATGACAAATATAACAAGCTTGATAATTATTTGGAAATAGAAGACAGAACTCTGAGAGCTCCAGGGCAGATGGCAAGAGGAGGGAAGAACTGCTGTAAATGGGTCCAAAGAAAAGTGTGTGTGTGTCCTTTGAAATAACAGAAGGCAGATAAGAGAACAAAATGGAGAGAAGAGAGGAACAGACAGAGAAGGCAGTCGACAGTGCAAAACCCTACAGCCAGGGCATCAAGAGAGATGACTCACCTTAGGGCACCAAGGAATATTTTACATAACTTTAATTTAAAAAATACATTTTTGTTAGGTGGGGATGGTATGATAACTGCTGTATTATTAAAAAAAAAACTCTGCTGTAGTCATAACATGCCTGTATGAATGAGCTGACTTGTGGATATTCATAAAAAAATATGAGTTTCATGTCTGCATGGACATGGTAAGGAATAGAAGCTATATGAAGATACAGCATGAAAACCTTGATCTCATTAGGGATTTGCAGAAATCCCCTTGAGAACTTTGGTATAAATGGAATTGCAGTTGGGGATGTACCAATTTTTCCTGGAATGCATGAAACAGCTTGCATCTGAAAGAGGTCCAGCTGATGTCTGAACTCTGCACAATTCTTAATTGCAAAGGTTCAGGTAAAGTCAGTGAGTACAACAATGCAGGCAGGAGACACTAGAGAGATTGGAAATGATGGAAACTTAGGATCTCCCGGCGTTTCCAAAGAGAAACACTTTTCCTTAATTTCACATCATTGTGGCCATATGTGGATGGCCACTCAGTGTCACTTAGAGTAACCACATTTTTTCCATGAGAAGATTCAAATTAAATATTTAGCTAAAATATCTTCATTAAAATGTCTGTGATATGTTTCCAAGCCCTGATATAAAGAGCTGAAATTTTATTGTTATAAAATTAATTAAAATGGTATATAAGTTTGTTCTTTTTCCGCTAATAAAAAACACAAATCCAAAACATTTAATTCGCCACTCCTTAACATATGACTCACATTTAATAGCCCAAGATTGAATTCCAGACACCACACCCACATTTCAGGAAGCAGTATGAAGGCTCTTGACAGTGTCAGAGAGAGTGAGATATTCTCTGAATTGTCAAAAGAAACTTTCTTCTTCACGAAGGACAAAGACATGAAGCAGCTGTCTCTCGGGGAAGGTTTCTATAAGGCCACCTGAAATTCCAAATATGTACCAGTGACTCTGAATATTCACTGGAAGGACTGATGCTGAAGCTGAAGCTCTGATACTTTGACTACTTGATGCAAAGAACTGACTCCTTGGAAAAGACCCAGATGCTGGGAAAGATGGAGGGCAGGAGGAGAAGGGGTTGGCGAGGATGAGATAGTGGATGGCATCACTGACTCAATGGACATGAGTTTGAGCAACTCCACGAGATAGTGAAGGTCAGGGAAGCCTGGCATGCTGCAGTCCATGAGGGGGCAAAGAGTTGGACTATTCTTAGTGAGTCAACAACAACAACCTGTGGCCTAGACTCAGTCATGTGGTCACATTTGCTATTAAGGAACTTTGGAAATATCGTCCTCTTCCAATTGCTTATTTGCCCATCTAAAATATTTATTTTGGAAGAAGAATACAATAAAAGCTTGGGATGTTCAGTCTCAAAGGATGACTATAAAACTCGCCCTCCCCATCCATGAAAAATTCTCACTATAATGAAAGTAATCCACTAGACAAAGTGTTGTTAATTTTACTCTCTAATGAATGTGCTGGTAACATGCTACAAAATGAAGTTCAAAACCATTTCAAGACATGTGGAGCTATTTCCAAAAGAACTGTTTTGAATCATTGATGTTTAAGATATATTTCAAAATTAGAGAAAAACTGAATAACCCATGTTACAGATACCCACATCCCCAGCAGCTAGACTTAACAGATATTAACACATTTCCATCTAAGTTCTCTCTTTCTTGAAACAAATTTTTAGGGAAAATTCCAATATGCAAAGGACTATGTGGAAATGAACTGTCTGAAGATGAATGAAGGCTCAGAAAGGCTCAGAAAGGTGCACCCTTTCTTTGTGCCACTCTCTATACACCAAATCTCCAATGTTCTACTGAGTGTTAAGCTGGCAAGATCCAAGGAGGCATTGATAAAAAAAGAACAAACAAGTGCTATTTCTGAGCCTACTAGAATTAAGACTTCTACTACACAAAGTGGAAAAATGAATCTGCATGATGACATTATTTATTCTGACTTTCTTATTTCTTTGCATTCAGAGTGACTTTCTGAAAAGAAGAAATTCTTTTAGGAAATTTTTTTAGTTAAAAAAAATGCAACTTTGGCCTCAATTCTCTCTATTTGAAGATGATCCTGTATGTCTATCTATTATGCACAGTGAGATGAAGTATACCATATAAGTCATCTGTAAGAATACTATGGCTTTTGATTTTACACAACTGGTTATAAAATAAATGTTTTATACTTTCATAAAAGCAAATGCATTTAAATTTCAAAGAAAAGCAAAAATTAAATGGTGCTAAAACATGAAAACACAATTATATGATGATCAACTTTAGTCTATGACCATTTGCCTCTGAACTTGACTATGAGACACACTGAGATACCTAGTTAGATATTGCCCTGAAATTTTAAGCACTGACTTTGCCATACTAAATTGAAAGGAAGAAAATAATACATGGAATAATGAGACTCACAATTCTAAAAGAGGAATTCATCTAGAGTTTTTCTTGCCACTTTGGCCGTGATCCACTTAACAATATGGAACAGTAAAGGTGGTTGGCACGTGGAAAACACGGGTCTCAAAATGTCAGGGACAAGTGGTATATTTCCACGTAGCACAGCCATAGCAAGCATTTTATTTCCCCCTGAAAGACTCAATTTGTCTAATTTATCTGAGACATGAACCCCGGAGAGTTCCTGAACAAGTTCTATACAATGTATTCTGCACACTTCAAAAGTAAGAAATAAATATGATATGACTTACCCTGACCTCCTTTCCAGTAATTCCTGACTTCACTCAGTCCTCGTTTCTAAAGAAAGAAAAAGCCAGAAGCACTTATTGTTAGTGTACCTACCAGTTATATAATTTAATCCAGAATACAATTCTTCAAAAATTAACTACTGAATAGCAGGTCTGTTTTCTTCTTCTTTTTCTTAATCTTTGACAAGTTGCTGAAATTGATTCTTTTAAAACCATTTTATTGAAGCATATCTGACATATGAAAAGCATATATATTTAATGTACGTATATGACTTGATAAACTTGGAAATAAGTATGCACTCATGAGACCATCATGACAATCTATGCCATAAGTATATCCACCACATCCAGAAGTCTCCTCTGAAAAGTGATTTAATGTTTGCTATCACTACCATAGCACTTTACCTGTTATAGACCAAACGGGTCAGTAGACATCTGTTCAACAAACCTAGTCTGTTTCCCTTTCCTTCAGAATCCATCAGTTTCTAGATTTTGAGTTAAATACAGCTTTTAAATCTATATTTCATTTTGAAATTTAAAAATATCTTTAATTACATTGGAAAGAGAATTCACAAACAAATTTCGCCCTTTATTTACTTAGGTCAACTCCTCTCTCTGGTTTACTCACAATTCCTTAATTATTGTTTATTTCTTTAATTGTTGCATCTCTAAATATGTCTACATTAATCTGGAAGAAACAATCAGCTGGCCAAATTCAATATGTTCTAAGAAAAGTGTAATACTGGGAACTTCACAAAATGAGCATTTACTTTTATCTTTCAAAATGAACAGAAAGGGGGGCAGTGGGGGGAGAGGAGAAATAGCTGAGTAAATATTCAGATCATACAGAGTTAATTTTAAGAATGTAAGCATATGGAGCTGATAAATGGATTCTGGTTATCAGCAGTGCTTTAAAAATAATTAATCAGACAAAATGGTTTGATATCTACTGCAATTTTATATAATTATGAGAAATAACCAAAGATCAAGTTATGTTAAAACATGAGAGTCATCGTTTTTCTAATTACAATTTTATTTAAGTCAAAGTTGAACACCACTATGGGGCCCTGCTGCTATTAAAATAACAAGTTATTGCTGGAAAAGACACACTAGCTCCTTAGTCATCGGGCAAAACTGACAATAAAATAGCAGCAAAATAAGAAGTTGGCACAACCACTTCCTTCTATCATATGCTAACAGGGAAAAATAATGAAAGCTGGACCAACAACTGTACTTAAGATTAAAATGCATTTACATGAAATACATGATTCTGAGGCAATTAAGGGTTTCATTTCTAGCAGCTTGTTACCAGAGTGGTACCAACAGTCCTTCATAATTAAAGGTGTCGTTTCATCCTCAGACCCTTGGTGAGGAAAGTGAGAAATCACCTCATGTTTCTTGGGAATTGCAGCTTTCTAATCATTTTGAAACAGAGGGTGACTAGCGGAGTCACCTCCCCACTCTGTAATACAAAAGCAGCCTGTCTTGGAAACAGCTTCTGAGGAACCAAACATCCCCGCCCTCCACAATAATGTGTTTCATTTTGTACATCCTTCGTAATCCTGGCCAGGGTTCCTTTAAGGTGACTTGCCTCTTAACTTTTCAAAAGATGTGTTGTTTTACATTAACACCAGAAGCTCTATACATCAAGGGAAAAGAAAAAAAAAAAACTTCAAGTGATGGGGCTTCAAACGAATTTCTAATCTTTACAGTCCTTCAATACTTATATTTTAAGAACGGAGACATAATTTATTTCCAATGAAACTGAATTGCTTAGCTCTCTGCTAATAGGATCCTCAGGGCAAAAAAATATTGCAAGGGTGGCATCATATAAAAGCAGAAAGTGTCATAATTTTTTGAAATTTAAGCTAGAAACAATAAATTAATAAGTATGTTTGCCAAGATTATTGTATGTCTATGATAAATTGTTCTCATTTAGTAAAGGGGACAATGAACTTGAGTGGCCCAGAGGGTTATTAACAGACTGCTTATATTGGACTAAGAAGCATTGGTGAGCATTCTTATTTTATTAAGGCAGTCAAACAGCTATTTGCAGATATAATATGATTCTTTTACCCTTAGTCCTTATGTTTTTCTCTTCCTAGACTCAATTTGATTGGTTGCCAAATGACCATTGTAGGAACCTTTCTGTCTTTGCCACAAAACGCTAAAATTCCCGTCTACTGCAAATACTTTTTTGAGTCCAATCATGAAGATTTAGTTTTTCATCAGGTCACATAATCAAAGGAGTGCTTAAATACCTTAAACTATCATTGTGGAGGAACAGAGCAGCTTTCTACAAAAGAATCATCACTAAAGCAAGGGAGGTCCATCTGCCTAATTAGCCAGAGAAGAAGACTGCCTTTGGTAAGTGTAATACTAAAACTGGCTTGGTTTTTCAAAGTGTGCTATCCCATCATCTTCCCTTGAAAATAATGAAAAGGAAGCCACAGTAACAGAGGGCTAAATTGGATGACATGCAGGAAAGGCTCCGGGCAAGCATTGTGTTTCCTCCTGTGAAAAGTATCATCATTTATTATCCCTCATTAAAATTTAATTTTACATGGCATCTTTCAAAGGTCATTTTTTAAACTGGAATTTTGTAAGTAATGTTACTGATGGGTTAACTACTGTGGGAAAAAAAAAAAACCCACAAACAATTCTTCATAGATTTATTGTTTTAAGCTATTATTAAAGAGGCACCTTTAAAAAACAAATGATTTCCCTCAGAGAGAACCAGAATGTTCTCCTTTCTAAGTAATTTAGTTTAGTCAGTAATTTCAGTTGGTTTTGCACAAGAAGCATCTTGGAAACTTATTAGAAGTGAATAATCTTCAGCATATAAAGGATTTAAACCTGCAACTTAACTATGATAAATTTAAAACAAGACTAAGATAATAACATATTAATAGCACTAGAATTTAACACATCTTTCCTTTGCACTTACTGCAGTTAAAATTTATTTTTCTTCTAGTGAAACACTGTCCATTATAGACCATGGTTTTTTCAACTTCTGTTCTTAAAATGTTGCATGTTGTTGTGAAGTTGTGATAAATGTTAATACTTAAGATCAGTATAAATACTTTTATTGGATTCCTCTAAAAAGAAAAAGAACATTTTTATTGAGTACCCAGATTTCAGGCAGTATATATACATTTTACTCTTTAATTCTGCAAGGACACATCAGAATAGACACTGAGCCCTTTTTACAATCAAGGAAACTGATGTTTACGGAGATAAGTGGCCTGCTAAAACCATGCAAGAAGACAATGGTAGGATACAAAAATTAGAATATTAATCCAAATCTTCATGAGCCCACTGGGTTTTTTCACCACCTAGGCTACTTACTAAAGAAAGTGAATCTATCTGCATTAGAAGAGAGTTCAGGAAACATTTTCAGTGAAGAGAAAAAATGGCACACATTTTCTGCTTTGTAGGGCATACAGTCTCTGTAGTAACTATTTAAAGTCATAATTGCAGCATAAAGCAGCTTTAGACAAAGTATAAAGAAATGAGCTAGTTGTATTCCAGTAAAACTTTATTTACAAAAATGGTCACTGGGCCAGACTTGGTCAAACAATCATAGTTTGCCCTATACTAAGATACAAGCTATGTGAAGATACAAAATGTATTTTGTTTAACATTATACAACTCATTACCTCAAAAAGTAATGAATAATTAATGATAATATAAAAATAAGGCTAATATTTACATGGAATTCATTATGTGCTAGTCATTTTTGCATGTAATAACTCATTTATTTCTCAAAGTATCCTTATAATTTATCTACAATTTTCACCCATTTTAAAAGAAAAGGAAACTGAAGAATGAATGCTTAATTTTTCATGATAATTCAGAAAATAATCCTTGGCAGGATCCAAGATTCAGATTATAAAAGTACACAGTAGGAGCTTAAGAATCGATTAAATGAATGATTTAATCAATACAGAGAATTAGTTCTATATATTTTAAGACAGAGTTATATATCTTAGTAGTCCATGAAATATCGCTCTTCCAAATTGTCTAGGTTTATAAAGTCAAATTTAAAAGACAATAAAGAGAAGAAAAGGTAAATGAAATAAAGAAGATAACATAATAGCATTCATATAAATGCAGAATTACAAATCATGTTAATTTCTACAAAGAACTGGATAAATGCTCTGAGAGCATGCCAGTGGGACAGAGAGGTATGGGAAGGTCTCCAAAGAAAGCATATTGAAATTAAGAGTTTCTGATGAATAGGAATTATCTGAATGAAGGAGAACATTTCAGGCTGATAACTAGCCATGGTTAAAAGTCCAGAAACAGAAATGATGATGAATCAAACAAAAGAGTGAATAATGCAGCTAGGAATTAGATGCTGGCAGAAATTTACAAGTTAGGGCAAGGGAGAGAGAAAATATCAAGTGTTAATGAAGTGAGGAGGTTAAAGTTCAATAATAAAATTTTGGACATTTTAAGTTTGAGAAACCTAAAAGAAATTCAAGTAGAGTTGTTTAGAAGGCGTTGTATCTATAAACCAATCTCTCAAAGGAAAGATATGGGTGAGTGAGAAGAAATGGTAAATATGAGTATTTGGAAGACATTAAGTTATGGGTGTGGAATACCATCTAGGGAAAGTTTATATAGAGAGAAGAACTTTGATATTTTGGAATGTCTCAGTGGTAAAGAATCTGCCTGCCAATGCAGGAAACATGGGTTTGATCCCTGCTTTGGGAAGATATCCTGGAGAAGGAAATGGCAACCCACTTCAGTATTCTTGCCTGAAAAATCCCATGGACAGAGGAGCCTGATGGGCTACAGTCCATAGGATCACAAAAGAGTCGTACATGACTTAGTGACCAAACAACAGCAGAGAGAGTACCTTGTGAAGGAGGCCGAGAAGTAGTGGTCAGAGCAGAAGGAAAACAAAAACAGGAAACTGTAGTAAGGTGAAAGCTAAGAGTGTCTTCAAGAAGGAGGCTTGGCTCCTTCTATGTTGAATGTGGTGAAACGTTAAGTAAGATGAGGACTAAGAAGTATTCTTTACATGGTCGTACTGTACAGCACAGGAAGCTATAGTCAATATCCAGGGATAAATCACAATGGAAAAGAATATGAAAAGTAACATATATATATATATATATATATATACTGTATATATAACATGTATATATGTTTACTGTAGTCTTTTCAAATAGGAAAACAATTCAATTATACATATATAATATATATATACATATATATTTACATATATAGGGAGAGTATAGTTGATTTACAACTGTGTGCTAACTCCTGCTATACAGCAAAGCAATTCATTTATGCATATATGTAATATGCATAAATATATATGTATTATGCATAAATATTATATATGTATAATATGTGTGTATGTATGTATACTATATATGCATATATTATATATATAAATGAATTTCTTTTCTGTGCAGTGCAAATTAACACACCATTGTAAATCAACTATACTCCAATAAGATAATTTTGCTTAAAAGTGTTCTTTGGATTTCCAGTGTGGAAATCATTGATGTCTTTAACAAAGTTGTTTTGGAGTCAAGGATGCAGAAATAAGACAGGAGTAGGAAGGTAATTATGGCAATAAGGTGTAACAGCCCATAAAGACAACATTTATTTTTTTAAGAAAAGGAAAGCATGTGTGAAATCACAACAACACTAGGCTTAAGAAATCGTGGAGAGCAAGTGAATGAAATTGAGTTGGGGTTGCTATGAACAATGCAAATCTAAAATCCAAACAACCAATGGCTTATACTAGAGAGATTCCCTGAGATGTCTTCAAGTTGGCCCCACATAATAATTTAAGTGTGGTATAGATTACACACTCTCACTTTCTCCCACTATTTATGGGTGCAGTCAATTAAGCTTAGCAACATTACACAGTAGTAGCAAAGCCATTGCATTTTCCATCCTGTGGGGCTGTCAGCGTATAAAGTCATTTTCCAACTGTCAGGGCAGAGGATTCGCTCTCTGGATAGTGATTACAATCCTTTGAATGTTTATGTAGAAACTCTTCCTACCCAGAAGAGAAACTATTACAACAAGCACTATCAGTGAATGATACACTGCTTCTTTTTGCATTCTTAACACAAGCATAACTAAGCTACCACATAAATCAGAGAAGCATACACATTCCTTAGGAATTATTTTCTTGAATTTAAATAGCTATTGATTGGTAGGGACCAGGTCTCTACTTCTATTTTTTCTCTCTTTAAATTAATTTTTACCAAGCACTGGATTTTACTATTTATTCAATAATTCATTCAACAAAATTATAAAGTACTATTTATTAAGAACAAGAAATATCAAAATAAACAAGACATGCTTCAGCTTTCATACAACTTATACTCTAGTGGCTTCTTATATATATTTATATTCTAGGGGCTTCCCTGGTGGCTCAGATTGTAAAGAATCTGCCTGATGTGGATTCAATCCCTGGGTTGGAAAAGGCCCCTGGAGAAGGAAATGGCAACCCACTCCAGTATTCTTGCCTGGAGAATCCCAGAGGAGCATAGTGGGCTACAGTCCATAGGGTTGCAAAGAGTCAGACATAACTGAGCACACACACATATGTTCAGTGAAGCATTATTTACAATAGCCAAGACACTGAAGTAAGTGTTCATAGAGAGATATAAAGATGAAGAAGATGTGATGTACATGTGTGCACACATACACACTGGAATGTTATTCAGCCATAAAATAAAGTTTGATATTTTTCCATTTGGGACAATGTAGATAGACCTAGAGTGTATTATCCTAAGTGAAATAAATCAAATGGAGAAAGAAAAATCCTGTGTGATTTGACTAGTATATGAAATCTAAAAACAAACAAATGTAACAAAAGAGACACAGATTCATTTAAACAGAGAAGGAACTGATACTTGCCAGAGGAGCAGATGTGGGGTAGGGGATAAACTGAAGTAGGTAAGGGAGATTAAGAGGCACAAACTCAGTTTTAAAATAAGTAAGTGACAGGGATGCAATGTACAGCATAAGAGATACAGTCAATAACATTTTAATAATTTCCTATGGTAACAGATGGTAATTAAACTTATCATGGTGATCATTTTGTAATGTAGAAATTATTAAATCACTGTTACACACCTGAAGTTAATATAATATAGTAAGTTAATTGAAATTCAATTTAAAAACTCCAAAAAAAAAAAAAAAAGAATTAGTAGGACATAATGACTGACTGACTGTAGGGGGAAAAGGAGATAAAACTGAAGCCTAGATACCTGGTTTGAACAACTTCCCTTCCTGTCTGATGATGTGATGTCATATTGTGAACTGCCCTGTGAAAAGGCCCATGTGGGAACCATGCGGCTTTCAGTGGATAGCCAGAGAGAAAGACAGCTTCAGTCTGACAGCCCACTAGGTACTAAATCTTGCCATCAACCATATAAACTTAGAGGCAGATCCTTCCCCAGTCAAGCCTTCGCTAAGTCTCCAGCACTGGCTGTCACCTGACTGAGCTTTTTGAAAGACACTGAATTGGAGGACCCAGCTTAGTTGGGTTCAAATTCCTGACCCAATAAAACCATGAGATAATAAATGAACAAACAGGTGATGGGTTTTGTTTGTTTTTTAAAAGACTGGGAATTAGGTAACAAGACCTTGGGAAAATTACTTAACTATTAGGCGTCAGATTTCTAAGAATGAATCCTCTCTTGCTTGTGGCTATAAGTAAATCTATGTTAGGGGCCAGAAACATAAATCTCTACTGAAATCAAGCAGGCAACATACCAGTAAAAGAAGGCTGAGAGGCGTAAGAGAAAAATAACACCATAAGTGAGTTGATAAATGGCAACTAGGTATTAAAGAGATTAGAATACTAGAACACCCTACCTGCCTCCTGAGAAACCTGTATGCAGGTCAAGAAGCAACAGTTAGAACCAGACATGGAACAGACTGGTTCAAAATTGGGAAAGGAGTGAGTCAAGGCTATATATTGTCACCTTGCTTATTTAACTTATATGCAGAGTACATTATGCAAAATGTCGGGCTGGGTGAAGCTCCCACTGGAATCAAGATTGCCAGAGAAATATCAAAAACCTCAGATATTCAGATGTTGCTGCTGCTACTGCTAAGTTGCGTCAGTTATTTCCGACTTTGTGCAACCCCATAGATGACAGCCCACCAGGCACCTCCATCTCTGGGATTCTCCAGGCAAGAATACTGGAGTGGGTTGTCATTTCCTTCTCCAGTGCATGAAAGTTAAAAGTAAAAGTGAAGTCGCTCATTTGTGTCCAACTCTTTGCAACTCCATGGACTGTAGCTCACCAGGCTACTCTGTCCATGGGATTCTCCAGGCAAGAGTACTGAAGTGGGTTGCCATTGCCTTCTCCAGATATGCAGATGACACCATCCTAACGGCAGAAAGTGAAGAGGAAATAAAGAGCCTTCTGATGAGGGTGAAAGAAGAGGGTGAAAAACTGGTTTAAAACTCAACATTCAAAAAACTAAAATCATGGTATCTGGTCCCATCACTTCATGGCAAATAGAAGGGGAAACAATGGAAACAGTGACAGGTTTTATTTTCTTTGCTTCCAAAATCACTGCAGACAGTGACTGCAGCCTTAAAATTAAAGACTCCTTGGAAGAAAAGCTATGACAAACCTAGACAGTGTATTGAAAACAGTCACTTTGTTGATGAAGGTGGGTATGGTCAAAGCTATGGTTTTTCCAATAGTCATGTATGGATATGTGAGTTGGACCATAAAGAAGTTGAGAGCCAAAGAATTGATGCTTTCAAAAAGTGGTGCTGGAGAAGACTCTTGAGATTCATTTGGACAACAAGGAGATCAAACTAGTCAATCCTAAAGGAAATCAACCTTGAGTATTCATTGAAAGGACTGATGCTGAAGCTGAAGCTCCAGTACTTTGGCCACCTGATGAGAAAAGCCAACTCATTGGAGAAGAGCCTGATGCTGGGAAAGATTGAGGGCAGGAGGAGGGGATGACAGAAGATGAGATGGTTGGATGGCATCATTGACTGAATGGACATGAATTTGAGCAAACTCTGGGAGATGTGAAGGACAGGGGAGCCTGGTTTGCTGCAGTCCATGGGGTCACAAAGAGTCAGACACAACTGAACAACAATAACAACAACGAGGTCTTGGGAGACAGAAGTGAACAGCAGGAACTACAGCAAACTTGAAACAATGAAGCACCTTAAGGAAAAAAAATGAATAAAAGTGAAGAAACCTGGATTTGTGTACATAGCCATCTAATTAAATACACTATACTTTAAAGCTGTATGTGTATAAAGACAGAATAATAAAAATATAGTCAGGAGTAAGAGAGAGGAATAGACAGAGAGACAGATATTTGAGGCTGGAAGGCTAAATTTGATTAGAAGACTATCAGAATGAACTGTGCTGTGATTTAGTGGCCCATATGAGAAAAGCACTATATCTGGGAGTAAAAGTAAGGAAGGTAAGGAATATAGTAGGGAGAGATCAATTAGATGGCAAGATATAAATGGTAGACTTTTACGATGGACTCCTGCCATGATGGTCTTGATCAAGGTCATATAGCTGATAATTAGTGGAATCACACATATGGCTGCCAACTAAGATATCCAATTATGACTCTGAAGAAATGGCAGAGAGTTAAAGTTGCAATGCTCTTGAATTGACCTGCTGATCTCAAGTGTCAAAAGGATAGAGCTGGCCAAGGAAGACCGGTATTGGAAGTCTGATTAAAAGAGAGGTCTTACAGTTTGGACAGACAAAATGTTATGTATTAAAATGACAGGGAGAGATAAAAAATATTGAATAAATGCAATAGATGGGGTATAGGAAGATAAGATTTAAAAAAAAAAAAAGAGAGGAAGAGGTACTTATTCCCAATCTAGGTAAGAGGATAATGTTTGAGCACCAAGACAAATTTAACTAGCAAAAAGGGTACAATCAAATCTAGGGTCATTTATTTTTGCCCTTTAAAAATACACACAGATTACTGTCATTCTTCTTTGGGGAACTGGCTAAGATGATTGACAAAAATTATAGTTATAACCCTCTATTTCAATTATTTTTAATGGAAGCATAGCATAATATGACAAATAGGAAATATGGAAAAATTTTAAAGGATCCTTCAATAAACGAGAACTCCTGCTCTGGAAGCACCCACTGACCCTATTTGAAATGAAATAAAAGCCTGCTTATTAACAAAAAAAGATGTCCACCTCTCTACTCTCTTCCCTCAAAGCTACACAATAACATGGGATTCAATACAAAGCCAAATCAGCAAATTTGCAGTTCTTGTCTACTTGTACATGCTTCAGAATGCCACTATCTGTATGAATTGTAATAATTTTTACATGATTGCACACAGACTTAAATCAAAAGAAAAATGATAATATGTTTAAAAAGACAAGTGTTTGCTATTTGCATGAGAAGAAAATTTTGAAAAAAAAAATCCAGTTCAAGTTCTGTTCTATGCTGCTTAACTTATTTCATAGCTTTATTTAGGACACAGAGGGGACAGTTTCTATAAAAATATTAATATTAAGTACCCAGCCAGTGTTTTAAATCACATCTGGGCTACAGGTCACCCATGAACAGACAACATGGGGAAGAACGTCAGTGAATTTGCAAGGTCCTTTTCCCTTGGCACATCCTCCTTTTCTATCTATATTTGGCAGATTTCATCTCATCCTTCAAGATTTAGCACTAGGGCCACCTTCTGTGGAGTCTTTCTGTATACTTACATGCAAAAATTATTGCTTTCTTCTTATTTTCATAGTACTCTGCTTATGGCTCTGTTTTGATATATTTCTCATCATCTTATAGCTCTTTTATAGCTGTCTTCTACTTTAGATTATGAGTATCTGAACAGTAGTGCCCTTCTCATTCTCTTCTAATCCCTAAAATTTATCATAATATATGATTTGCGAGATATTCATTAAATAAGCACAAATTTGAATGAATGAGTGGGTGAAGTGAGTAAGATATAAAAGGCAGTATGCATTTCACTAGGTCAAGGGCAAAGCTTTTCCTCTGACATGTGAATTATTTGGGCAGGAGGCATTAATGTCTGGTTGAGCTTATTAGCTCATGGGTCAGTCTACACTATCTAGGTATATACCCACATGTTGAAATTTCCACAGTTCATGCATGTGAAGAGGAGACTGGGAGTGTAAGAATTATGTCTACATTAACTCCAGAAAAATAGTCAAGTAAGAGAACTCACTTTACTTCCCAGTAACACTCTGCCATGGCTTTCTACAACCATAATCAGATTTTTCAGGAACAAATGCCAATGTCGATTTTTAAAATTATGCTCCTATGGCTTCTAGTACTTAAATAGGTATCTGCCTTTGTACTAGAAATGCAAGAACATACCTGATGTGTTCTCAGCCTGAGAAGTAGGAACAGTGATGGTGACTGTAGTCTTGCTCACATTCATATTTTAATGAATTTAATTTCTAATTTAAAGCAACTTTACCTTTATTGAAGTAAGGGTGGGGGGAACTGTGGAACATTTTCTCTTGTGGGATAGTTGTATCTTGCTTTTACATTTATGCTTTCAAAATGTATTTTAAGATCATACGTATGATCTCATCTGTTAAACGCGGTATAAAGAATATTTTGTAAAGGCTATGTTCATATTTTCCCCATGTGTATGCATATATATATATTTAAACATTTCTATAAAGATGGGTTTCCCTTCTTTATAGAAGGGAAACGCAGATGGTAAAGAATCTGCCTGTAATGCAGGAGACCTGGGTTCAATCCCTGGGTTGGGAAGATTCCCTGGAGGAGGGCATGCAACCCACTCCAGTATTCTTGCCTGGGAAATCCCATGAACAGAATAGCCTGGTGGGCTACAGTTCATGGGGTCACAAAGAGTCAGACATGACTCAGCGACTAAGCACTGCACATCTATAAAGATATGAAGCAGTAAATGTGTGAGTCACTAGAAAATGGCACACGATTTGAACCAAGGAGTGAGAAATTACAGATCTGTGTCATTTCATGTGAGGGAAAATAACAGAAAACTGCTTGAAAAACACAGAAAAGTTGCAGGTAAATGCTGAGCAATTGCAAAAAGACTGCTATTCCATGAGACATTTTCCCTTAGTGTTTTTTATCTTTAAGCTGAATGTGTAGGGCTATGTTAATGTGCACATTTACATCTTGGCTTTTTGGATGTGGCCACTGATGCTGCCACAGGTGTTCTCTGGCAGTCTCAAGAGAGGCAGGGCATACCCAGCTGTGCGGCTGCAAGGGAGAACAATCCTGGGGGTGAACAGCCAGTACCCGATTTCTGAACAGCCACAAAACTGAGATCCCAGTGTCATCACTCCCTACACTTGTCTCCATTACTCATGCCATAGGCTTAGGCTGCTGAGAGAAATGTGCAAAATATAATGCTCTTGGTTTGAAGCACAGGAAAATCTTCATTTTGACTGTTTTAATTCCCTAGATTTATGACCTTCCCATTTCATTATATATATCTTTCAGTGTTTACAGCACAGGGCCAGTCCCACTCCCCTCATGTATCATTTTCTGATATTCACATTCTCTCTGGCAAGACTCTAATGATAAGTCCGGTCTTCTGCTGTGACACAATTCTGTTCATGTTGCTAATTTCTTAATTTCCCTGCCCCTACCCTCTCTCTTTACTGCACAGTGTCACTTGAGGCTAAATGAGACTTTTGTTGTTGTTTTTAAGCCTTCAACTGTCCTGCTTCTCAATTTCCAGCTGAAGTTATAATCTTCTGTTTGGGATACCACAGTTGATTACTCTCGAAATGACTGTAATGTTCATTATCCACCATTTGTTGGAAGGGTGAAAGAAAACTATGATTAAATAAAAATTGGCTTGGATTTTGCTTCATACTTCTACTACACTACTTTAAGGGCTTAGTCAAAATCTTGCTGTTGGTGTTTCTAAATGTTTTTCTCTAGCACTTCTCTGGTCACTATAAGGGTGGCCAGAAGTTGAATTATTGACTCCATTATTTACCATTACCAGAATTCATACCCTCTTCAGTGGGACTTTGTAGTTTCTCACACCGGAGGTTGATTATACACTTCCACTCTAACAGTGGGCTCAGTCATGTGACTTTATTTGGCCAACAGGCTTGCCACGGGCTTACATACTCGGGCTTGTCCTCCTGCACCTCTGCCATTTGTAAAAATAACCCACCTGGTTCGACATGCTGCCCCAAGGAAAATGAGAAATACAGAAGCATATTTGGACTCAACCACCCCCCACCCCTGGGGACCACCCTGGCCTAGAAAGCCAATTCTCTGCCCACCGATACACAAGAAGGACAGAATAAATTGTTGTTGGTTTAAATCGTTGAACTTTGGGACAGTTTATTATGCAACAGTAGTTGACCAATACCGCTACCCAGTATTGTGACTATGAGGAGAAAAGTGAAGTGAAGTGAAGTGGCTCAGTCGTGTCTGACTCTTTGCTACCCCATGGACTGTAGCCTGCCAGGCTGCTCTGTCCATGGGATTCTCCAGGCAAGAATACTGTAGTGGGTTGCCATTTCCTCTTCCAGGGGATCTTCCCAACCCAGGGATCGAACCAAGGTCTCCCTCATTACAGGCAGATGCTTTACCCTAAGCCACCAGGGAAGCATGTTCAGCCAGACTATGAGGAGAAAAAATATACAGTTAATTTCAGTGTATACCTTTACACAGTACTCATTGTGTGGTGAAATATGCAATCTGGGAAACCACAAAAGACACTGAAATTGTGAACTCTGCTCTGGAAGATTTTGGTTAAGGGCACGACATTCATCCTATTCATTTTTTTAATATCATTTATAGAGAGTTCCTCTGTGCCAAATACTGTGCTACAGCTTGAAAGAACAAAAATAAACAAGGTGGAGACCTGACCTCGATAAAGTCTACCAGGAGGAGACAGACTTGCAAATAGAGCAGTGCTTATAAAATTACACACAGAAGATGAATCTGAATTGTACATAGCACAGTTGTTTGAAGTCCAGCAATAAAAAGAATGAGGTAAACTTTTGAAAATGGAAATATAAATGTTTCTCACATCAATGAATGAAAAAGCAGGTTTCTGAACAGCGTGAAAGATATGGCACCATTTGTTTTTCAAAATGCACACAGAATGTATCATTCTACATGAAGATGTATACGTGTAAATGTATGGAAATGGTTTTGAATGATACCTACAAAGCGGTGGTTATTTGTGATAAAGGGACTGAGATTACCAAGCACTAAGGAAAACTTTTGCTGTATTAATCCATAGTGCTTTAAGCTTTGCAAAACTTTCTCATAGTTTAGTACATAATTGAAAAGGAATGAGGAGGACTTTCACGTTTGGGTAAGGTGGAATAACACGGACTGAATTTACATTCTCTCCTGAAACAACCGGAAACTGACAAAATGTATGAAACAAAAATTTAAACATACTGGATATCGGACAAGATCTGTAGTCCCGAGAGATGACAAATGAGATAAGGCTCATGACTACTATCGTCGTCTGTTAGCACTGCTATAAACAAAATAGCACAGACCGAATGACTGATAAACAGAACAACTTTATTTTTCACAGTTTCCGCCTGAGGCAATAAGTCTGAGATCAGGGCGCCAGCATGTTCAAATGAAAGCTTTCTTTTAGTTGGCAGACTTAGAGTTATATCCTCACTTTTGAGGTTGAAGAGGCAAGGAAGCTCTTTGGGGCCTCTTTTATAAGGCACTAAAGTCACTGTAGACTGTTCTATAGTGTTATTCACTCAATCGTGTCCAACTCTTTGCGACCCCATGGACTGTAGCACAGCAAGGGCCTCTGCCTATGGGATTCTCCAGGCAAGAATCCTGGAGTGGGTAGCCATTCCCTTCTTCAGGGTATCTTCCTGACCCAGGGACTGAAACCTCATCTCCTGCGTTGCAGGCAGATTTTTTTACCATCTGAGCCAAAAGAGATGTACACAAAGAACACCAGGATCAACAGTGCTCTTTTTAAGTATTCAGCTGAGTCCTGATCAGTAAAGCAAACGCATGAGAGGAAATTACCTGAGGCTATAGAAAGAACAACCTAAAAAGAGTCATCACACAGGGCTGGGAGTAGTACTGGTTCCAGGATCATGGGGCACTGAGTAAAGCAAATAGAAGGGCCTTGCCACAGCAGTGTTGAACAATTACCCCAAGGCTGAGGACTACTCTGCTCTCCCAACAAATCTTAAATCTCAAACACTCAAGGTTCAAAATAACTCTACCATAAAACACAGCTTAATAATATTCACAGGGAAATAAAAGAGCCAGTACTCAACAAGATAAAGTTCACAAACTGACAGCCAATCAAAACTTACTAAAAAAAAAAAAAAAGAAAAATTACAAAAATAAGTATAATAATATGGTTCATATATAGTTCAGTTCAGCTCAGTTCAGTTTAGTCGCTCAGTCGTGTCCAACTCTTTCTGACCCCATGGACTGCAGCACATCAGGCCTCCCTGTACATCATCAAATCCCGGAGTTTACTCAAACTCACGTCCAGTGAGTCAGTGATGCCATCCAACACATCTCATCCTCTGTCGCCCCCTTCTCTTCCTGCCTTCAACCTTTCCCAGCACCAGGATTTTTTCCAATGAGTCAATTCTTCATATCACATGGCCAGAGTATTGGCGTTTCAGCTTAAACATCAGTCCTTCCAATAAATATTCAGGACTGATTTCATTTAGGATGGACTGGATGGATCTCCTTGCAGACCAAGGGACTCTCAACACCATAGTTCAAAACCATCAATTCTTCTGCACTCAGTTTTCTTTATAATCCAACTCTCACATCCATACATGACTACTTGAAAAGCCATAGCTTTGACTAGATGGACCTTTGCTGGTAAAGTAATGTCTCTGCTTTTTATTATGCTGTCTAGGTTGGTCATAACTTTTCTTCCAAAGAGCAAGTGTATTGTAATTTAATGGCTGCAGTCACCATTCACAGTGATTTTGGAGCCCCCCAAAATAAAGTCTCTCACTCTTTACATTGTTTCCCCATCTATTTGCCATGAAGTGACGGGACCGGATGCCATGATCTTAGATTTCTGACGTTGAGTTTTAAGCCAACTTTTTCATTCTCATCTTTCACTTTCATCAGGGGGATCTTTAGTTCTTCTTTGCTTTCTGCCATAAGGGTGGTGTCATCTGGATATCTGAGGTTATTGATATTTCTCCCAGAAATCTTGATTCCAGCTTGTGCTTCATCCAGTCCAGTGTTTCTCATGATATACTCTGCATATAAGTTAAATAAGCAGGGTGACAATATACAGCCTTTACATACTCCTTTTCGTATTTGGAACCAGTCTGTTGTTCTATATCCAGTTCTAACTGTTGCTTCTTGACCTGCATACAGATTTCTCAGGAGGCAGGTCAAGTGGTCTGGTATTCCCATCTCTTTCAGAATTTTCCACAGTTTATTGTGATCCACACATTCAAAGGCCTTGGCATAGTCAATAAAGCAGAGATAGATGTTTTTCTGGAACTCTCTTGCTTTTTCCATGATCCAGTGGATGTTGGCAATTTGATCTCTGGTTCCTCTGCCTTTTCTAAATCCAGCTTGAATATCTGGAATTTTACAGTTCATGTACTGTTGAAGCCTGGCTTGGAAAATTTTGAACATTACTTTGCTAGTGTGTGAGATAAGTGAAATTGTGTGGTAGTTTGAGCATTCTTTGACATTGCCTTTCTTTGGGATTGGAATGAAAACTGACCTTTTCCAGTCCTGTGGCCACTGCTGAGTTTTCCAGATTTGCTGGCATATTGAGTGCAGCACTTTCACA
>NW_011495049.1:4058082-4088642 GCF_000754665.1 Bison bison bison | reverse complement strand
ACAGCATCATCTTTTAGGATTTGAAATAGCTCAACTGGAATTCCATCATCTCCACTAGCTTTGTTTGTAGTGATACTTCCTAAGGCCCATTTGACTTCACATTCCAGGATGTCTGACTCTAGGTCGGTGATCACACCATCATGATTTTCTGGGTCATGAAGTTCTTTTTTTGTACAGTTCTTTTGTGTATTCTTGCCACCTCTGCTTAAGGTCTTCTGCTTCTGTTAGGTCCATACCATTTCTGTCCTTTATCAAGCCCATCTTTGCATGAAATATTCCCTTGGTATCTCTAATTTTCTTGAAGAGATCTCTAGTCTTTCCCATTCTATTGATTTCCTCTATTTCTTTTCATTGATCACTGAGGAAGGGTGTTTTATCTCTTTGTGCTGTTCTTCGGAACTCTGCATTCATACGCTATATCTTTCCTTTTCCCCTTTTCCTTTCACTTCTCTTCTTTTCACAGCTATTTGTAAGACCTCCTCAGACAACCATTTTGGCTTTTTGCATTTCTTTTTCTTGGGGATGGTCTTGATCACTACCTCCTGTACAATGTCATGAACCTCCATCCACAGTTCTCCAGGCACTCTGTCTGTCTATCATACTAGTTAAACTAATTAATGAACTTACCCAAAACAGACATGATAATTTAATCTCCAGACAATGATATTAAACAGTTATTAAACAGTTATTAAAATTATCTTCCATATGATCACAAAATTAAGCATAGACATAGAAGATATTAAAAAAATAATTTAATGTAAATCCTATAAGTGAAAACTGCAATGTGTATGATAGAAAAGACACTGGGTAGGCTTAATGTCAGAGTACACATAGCCAAAAAATTCAAAAGAACTTGAAGGCATAGCTGCAAAATTGTCTAAAATGAAACACCGAGAGAACAAAATCAGTTCAAATCTATGTTGTTCAAAGGTCAACTCTATAAGAAAGATGCTGCAAATGTAAAGATACAACCATTAAGTTACAATTGTAAAGTGAAAGGATAACCAAAGCATTGGATAACAGATGCTCACACTAGTCAAATAAAAAGCCAAGTGGGTATTTGGTATCAGACAAATTATATTTCAGAGCAAAGATTTGATAAATAATGTTTTTCACTCGAAAATGGCAAAACATCACTGCATTCAGAAGACAAAACTGTGAAAAAATGTTATGTACCCAATAAGAGAACTTCAAGATATCTGAAGCAAAAATGAATAAACAGCAAGAAAAAATAAAGAAATTCGTAGTTGAAGTCAAAGATTTCAATATAACTCTTTCAGTCATTGATATATGTAAAGAGAAAGTCAGTAAGAATATAAAAGAATTGACAGCTAATGGCAACTAAAACAACCTTTGTGGCACACTCCATGCAACAACAGCAAAGTATACTTTTTTTTCAAGTGCAAAAGGGAAACGGACCAAGAGAGACTATATACTGGATCATAAATGTAGGTCACAATAAATTAAAAAGTATTAAAGCTACATCAATACTATTCTAATGTGAACTAAATTTTAAAAATGACATAAATATTTGGAGATAAACTTGAAATACTTCGGATTCGAAAACATCCAAAAGAGATATTAGAAAACATTTTGGAATGAAAAAAAAAAAGAAAAGAAACCATAGCAAAAAATGCTGGGATATTCAATTAATAGCACAAAAAGATGAGTGGCTTTACATAAATGATTTGAACTTCTACCTTAAGAAGTTAGAAAACCAAGAGTAAATTAAGCTTAAAGTAAGCAGAACAAAATAATAAAGATCAATTTGGAAATCAATGGAATAGAAAAAAATTGAGAAAATTAATAAAATCAAAAACTGGTTCTTTTATATGATTGAAAGTGGAATTCACTCAGTTGCGTCCGACTATTTGCGACCCCATGGACTATACAGTCCACGAAATTCTCCAGGCCAGAATACTAGAGTGGGTAGCCTTTCCTTTCTCCAGGGAATCTTCCCAGCTCAGGGATCGAACCCAGGTCTCCCACATTGCAGGCAGATTCTTTACCAACTGAGCTATGAGGGAAGCCCTTTATATGATTAATAAACTTAATAAACCTCTAGCTAGACTGATCTAAATAAAAATAGAAGATTCAAATTATCAATATCATGAATGAACAATTTCCAATATCATGAATGTCATCACTAGAACTTCTAGAAAAACATAAAAGATAATAAGGAAATATGCCAATTAATTTGACAACTTAGTAGAACAAATATTCTGAAAAACATAAAGTATCAAAGCTTACCTAAGAATAACCTAAATAACCTATATATATCCTTTAAAGAAACTGAATTTATCATCCCAGACTTAGGAGACTTCACTGGTTAGTTCTACAGGACACTTAGGAAAGAAAACAAATGCTACACAAAACTCCCTTCTAAAGAAAGGACTATATACTCTATAACTTATGAAGTCATTATTATTATGATACCAAATCTTCACAAAGACATTAAAAGAAAACTACAGATCAATATCACTAGTAATTACAGGTGAAAAAATTCTAAATAGAATTTTATAAACAAACAAATCTTAAAATTTATTTTAAAAACAATTTATAGTCAAAAAGGACCAAGGACCTTTTTTGAAGGACCAATATTGAATATTTCAATAGGTAGAGGAAAAACAGTTGGAAAAACCCAACATTAATACTTGATAATAACTGTTAGTAAACTAGGAATAGTTAGGAATTTCCTTAACCTGATAAAGTATATCTATAAAAAATTAATAGGTAGCACAATAGTAATGATGAAAGACTGAATGTTTTCAACCTAAGATCAGGAAGAAGTTAGGGATGTCCACTGTTACTTCAATTAAACACTTCACTAGAAGGTCTAGCTACTGTTATAAAGCACAAAAAATGGGACATTTAAAAAAAATTTAAAGGATATTACTGTTTGTGTTGAAAATATGACAGATTAAACAAAACAGTTAAAGGATTTATAGGTGAATTTGGCAAGTTTGCAGAATATAAGATCACTACAGCGTTAAAACATTCAGAAAACTAAGATCATGACATCCAGTCCCATCACTTTATGGCAAATAGATGGGGAAACAATGGAAACAATGACAGACTTTATTTTTGGGGGCTTCAAAATCACTGCAGATGGTGACTGTAGTGATGAAATTAAAAGACCCTCCCTCCTTGGAAGAAAAGTTATGACCAACATAGTGAAGTCGCTCAGTCGTGTCCAACTCTTTGCCACCCCATGGACTGTAACCTACCAGGCTCCTCAGTCCATGGGATTTTCCAGGCAAGAATACTGGAGTGGGTTGCCATTTCCTTCTCCAGGGGATCTTCCTGACCCAGGGATGAAACACCAGGTCTCCCGCATTGTAGGCAGATGCTTTACCGTCTGAGCTACCAACCTAGACAGCATATTAAAAAGCAGAGACATTACTTTGCCAAAAAGTGTCCATCTAGTCAAAGCTATGGTTTTTCCAGTACTCAGGTATGGATATGAGAGTTGGATTATTAAGAGAGCTGAGTGCCAAACAATTGATGTGTGTGAACTGTGGTGTTGGAGTAGACTCTTGAGAGTCCTTTGGTCTGCAAGGAGATCCAACCAGTTCATCCTAAAGAAAATCAATCCTGAATATTCATTGGAAGGACTGATGCTGAAGCTGAAACTCCAATACTCTGGCCACCTGATGTAAAGAACTGACTCATTGGAAAAGACCCTGATGCTGGGAAAATTTGAAGGCAGAATGAGAAGCGGATGACAGAGGATGAGATGGTTGGATGGCATCACCAACTCGATGGACATGAGTCTGAGCAAGCTCCAGGAGTTGGTGATGGACAGGGAAGTCTGGTGTGCTGCAGTCCATGGAGTTGCAAACAGGCAGAAATGACTGAGCAACTGAACTGAACTGAACAGTATTAAAAAAATTAATTGTGTTGTCTTGTACCAGAGATAGAAATCAAAAATTGAAGTTAAAAATGTCATTCACATTGAATCAAAATATAAAATAGAGATAAATATGACAAAAGATATAAAAGATACACATAAAACTAAAAACTATATTGTCATAAGTGAAAGAAAGTGGAAATGACCTATTATACAGAGCGAAGTAAGCCAGAAAGAAAAACACCAATACAGTATACTAACGCATATATATGGAATTTAGAAAGACGGTAACAATAACCCTGTGTACGAGACAGCAAAAGAGACACTGATGTATAGAACAGTCTTATGGACTCTGTGGGAGAGGGAGAGGGTGGGAAGATTTGGGAGAATGGCTTTGAAACATGTATAATATCATGTATGAAACGAGTCGCCAGTCCAGGTTCGATGCACGATACTGGATGCTTGGGGCTAGTACACTGGGACGACCCAGAGGGAGGGTATGGGGAGGGAGAAGGGAGGAGGGTTCAGGATGGGGAACACATGTATACCTGTGGCGGATTCATTTAGATATTTGGCAAAACTAATACAATATTTTAAAGTTTAAAAATAAAATAAAATTAAATTAAAAAGAAAAAAAGGAACACTGAAGAAATTTTAAGACAGGCAAGAACTCAGAAATTTGACTATCCATGAGATCAATACAAAATAATTACCTGAGGAATTTTCTCCAGCAAAAAGAAGAGAAATAAAAAGAAAAAAAAGCAAAATGGAAATCAAGAAAGTATGGCCATTAGCCCAATTCAGAAAAATTGAAGACAACTAAAAACAACCAAGGGTTCAGAAGTTCTCCTTTTAGGAGCCAAGTTTTATGGACATAGGCTTTCATTTTCTTGTACATGCATGCAGTCACAGTATTGGTTTCTCAGCAAGAAATTATGAGTATTGGTTATTGGTTTCCAACTTTTAGAATCAACTTGCACCCAAAGCACTAAGAACTAATAATAATTACAAAACAATCACAATAAAACTTAGTAAAGTAATATGACTTTATATGACTATATTATATATTTTAATAAAATCTGTTAAATTAAAAAAAGAAAGTGAAAATGAAAGTCGCTCAGTCGTGTCTGACTCTTTGTGACCCCATGGGCTATACAGTCCATGGAATTCTCGAAACCAGAATACTGGACTGGGTAGACTTTCCCTTCTCCAGGGAATCTGCCAAACCCTGGGATCAAACCCAGGTCTACTTCAATACAGATGGATTCTTTACTATCTGAGACACAAGGGAATCCCATTGTTATATGCAATGAAATAACAAAATAATTAGAGTGATACATTGTATTTGGAAGGTTGATATTAAGATGACAATTATCCCCGGGTAGACCTATAATTTCAACAAAATCTCAAGCAAAATATCATCAAGCTTTTGTTGAAACTCACAAACTTACTTTAAAATTCCACTGGGAAAGGCAAAGGGACTAGTATAACCAAAAAGATGTTTAAAAGAACAATTACAGAGCTAACATTCCCTGATTTTAAGACTTCTTATAAAGCTACAGATATGAGACCCAGTGCTATTAGTATAAAAATAGACAAACAGATAAATAGAACAGAGTCTTCAGAAACTGATCTACACACATGGGCAACTGCTTTTTGACAGAGGTAATGATGAATATTAGTAGTCTCCAACAAATGGTAGTTTATCTTTGAACACTACACCTGCAAAGAAAGGAACTTCAATCTATGTTTGACTGTATATCTGTGTATGTGTCTATACATATATATGCACAATATGCATTAATGTACAATTTAGAACTATAGAATTTTATAAAAATAAGAAAATTTTCTGGCCTTGCCTTAGGCAAATATCTCCTAGATATGATGTCTAAAGCATATTTCATGTAATGATACATTAAAAAAAAAAAACAAACTATACTTCACAGATAAAAAGCTTTTCTTTCTCAAAAGACATTAAGAGTATTTAAAGAAAAATTTTATCCTAGAAGAAAATATTTACAGATTGTATTTTTGATAAATGATTTATATCCTGCTGCTGTATTATTTTCAAAACTCAACAATCAAAAAAAGAAAAAAAAAGAAAAGAAAAAATCCACAACAAATGGCCCAACACGAAAATAGACAAAATGTTTTGAACATATACTTTACTAAGTATATATGCATCTATCTCTCTCTATATAAATGGGAAATAGGAATATGAATATATTTAACACCATTTTCATTAGGGGAATGCAACTTAAAACTTCAAAATCCTTACATACCTGTTAGAAGGGCTCAAACAAAGACTGACAATACCAAGTGTTGTGAGGTATGTAGGTACTACACTAGAATATATTCATTTATGCAAACCAATGGAGAAGGCAATGGCACCCCACTCCAGTACTCTTGCCTGGAAAATCCCATGGATGGAAGAGCCTGGTAGGCTGCAGTCCATGGGGTGTCTAGGAGTCGGACATGACTGAGCGACTTCACTTTCACTTTTCACTTTCATGCATTGGAGAAGGAAATGGCAACCCACTCCAGTGTTCTTGCCTGGAGAATCCCAGGGAAGGGGGAGCCTGGTGGGCTGCCGTCTCTGGGGTCGCACAGGGTCGGACATGACTGAAGCGACTTAGCAGCAGCAGCAGCATGCAAACCAAGATGGCAGCGAAAGAGTAGAGAAACCAAATACAGGAGACGCACAGAAAATGATACACTGTATTGTGGACATCTTCCTGTATCAATGGATGTGGTACAAACCACCCTTTTTCCTTTTACAGGCCTGCACCATATTCTATTCAGTGTCTTGTTTCTTAATTGAACTCATTTACCACCAAGGATAATCAATTAGATTGCATTCATGTGTCTGGTATTTTACACACTGCTTAGTGAACATCCTTACAGATACATCTTTGCATTTCAAGCTTGTTTATCTCTTTATCTTAAAGCACCAGATGGTAGTTCACTTTCTTCTCTCAGAGGACAGTGGCTAGCAATGGGAGAACAGAACAGTGTGAACACAATATACAATCATGGTACTTTTCTATACTTTAGAAATCCCTCAGTTTCCTTCTAAATATGAATTCATTCAAAACAACACTTGAGTGGCATTGGCAATATAGATGATCATTCAGTTTAGGATTCAGTTGTGGCAAATTTTATGTAAGCTTTAGACTGCTTCTGTTAGAGGATATTTCTTAGCCTCAACTCACTTGCTTGTGTTCATGCAAAAAACTCTTGTAATAATAGGTACTTTCAGATTAAAGAAAGAAAAGCAAAAGAACACAATAAGCCACCAGCAGTAACACCGTCTCTAGTACTGCCGTTTATTCTGGGCTTACACTCTTAAAAGCAAGCCATTAACTAAGTACTTCTATTATCTTATTTACTGCTCAAGGTAGTGAATGAGACAGGCACTGTTCTCTCCATTTAAAGATCACTAAATCTAGGCACACGTTAAGAAATGTCTTTCAGTCATTCAGTGGATAAGGAAAAGGATCAAAGGATTCAAATAGAGACCTTTCTGACAGGAAAGCCACATTCCTAAGCCAAGACCTTACAGCTATGCTTAATATATAATCTGTATGACGCAGGGAGCTCAACATGGGGCTCAGTGATAACCTAGATGGGTGGGATGGGGTGAAGGGTGGGAGGGAGGTTCAAGAGGAAGAGGACGTATGACGCTGTCCTGATTCATGTTGTTGTATGCCAGAAACCAACACAATATTGTAAAGAGATTATCCTCCAATTAAAAATAAATGTTTAAATAATACAAGATATATACCTGGAATTTCAATTTACAATAGTAAGGAATACATAGTATAAAGGGTGCAATATTTATATCATAAAATATTCTGCATACATTGGTGATATATATTCATAATTCATTAATTCAAATAAAGCTAAACTGTAAAACAGAATGATTCAAATTTTGTCTAAAACAGAGTGTGAGAGGAGATGGAACTAAGCCTATATTGTTCCAAATCATTTTTTTCATTTTACTTTTCCTGGGCATTTAGGAAGTCTATATTTGTCAATCTATTTTGCAGTCAATTTGGGACCATGTGGTAGAAGTAATATAAGCCACTTACATGTCTGGATCTTATAAGCATCCTTCATAAGCCTTCTGTCTTCTCTCACCCGACCACAGTAAGCTTGAAGGCCATGTGTTTCAAATAATTTAGCTATAGTATCCTAAAGCCCCCAACAAGCTGGGACTTGAGAGTGATTATGGGAAGCAGAAACCTGCCAACCTGCATTAAACATACAATGGAAAGTAGGAAAAACAAAAACAAAAAGCTTTGTCCTATTAAGCCTCTGAAATTTGGAGATTTATTGCCGCAACATAATCTAGCCAACCTGACTAATAATTTCTCCATGTTTACAAATTATGCAAAACTCCTAGGGGAATACATAAAGATGCTTCTCTTTTACTTTTGAGATTGTTATTTCTCTCTTCTTCTCTCCTGTGCATTTTAAAAATTTTCTTCTAAAAGATACCTATCTACAACGTAATTACTTAAATTATTTTTAAAAGTACTCCAAACGTATTTTAGAGCTATTAATTAGTACAGACTCAATAATTCAAGAAGAATTTCTCTACTGCCTTTTGGGAAAATTTTCAAATGTATTTGTCTCTCTCAGGTTAATGTAAGTTTTAATCTTCACTCATCTGTCCCATTATTAAAGACCTTTTGAAACTATACTAATCTTCAGTTATATCTACCGTCTTGGAATAAATAATTTTCCATTAGACATGCTACTTTAATTTTTTCATTAAATCATTTCAGAATATGTCTAATTTAGTTTGCATTTTGTTTGAAAACTGCATTGTTTTATTGCCTTAGGGTCTTGTTGGGACCTTTTGAATAGAGAAAATCCATCTTATAATTTTTGGTATTTTACATAAGACCAAGAATAGCTGTGACTGAAAATTTTCATGACTTGTGCCCATGAACATGGAAAACTTTGTCATAATTCTTATATTTAATTAAGAAAGTATCCATGTACTATATACATTGACAGCCTAAGCAAAAGGGACCAAATGAGGAGAGAGGAAGTTATTATTGACAAGGATAAGGTTGAGTCAGTGTTATATCAAACAGTTGCCAACAAAAGACTCAGAGAATTGTGTATTGATTATTGATATCTCTGAGTCAATAAATTGACCAGTGTGAGGGCTTTTCTAAAAATAACTCAAATAACCTTTCTCACTAGTCCACAAAACAGCTATTCCAAATGTTTGTTGTTTTGATGTGTTTGTGTTTATGTATCTGTGCCCATGGAAGGTGACAAGACCAGAATGGAGGGAAGGAAGAAAGGAAGGAAGCAGCAAAGAAAGGCTGAAAGAGCTCACAAACAAGATTAAGAAGTCACTTGCCAGATGGATTTCTTTTTTTACCAAAATAATAGCTCACCGTGTATAACCCTGCATTCAACTAAAAGAAATAGAGGCAGAAAAAAAAATTGTTCTCTGTGCATATTTTGGTTTATTGGAGGTTGAGGGATAATAACATATCATTGAAGCCTAAACAGGACCAGAAATCATGGGCTCTGTCTTCCTTTTTTGACATCATTATCACAACAACACAAAAACAGTTTTGGGCGGTGTCCTCTGGATTTTCCAAAATGTCTGTTGTTTTACAATTAGAAAATGAGATAGGCTTTAAAGAAAGTATGATAAACTTTTTGGAAAATGGGCTACCTTGGAAATAAGGACATTCTGAAACCCTGGGTCGGGGAGAGGAGTGCCCAATGCAGACTGTGCTCTTAGTCATTTTTAACCACAGGTTTCTGTGTTGAGTAAATCTTCCTCCTTTCAAAGCAGGCAGCTGTCCTCACCCGCTTATAATCCTTTGCACAGTTCTATAAAACTGAAAATCAACATGGAATGTACCTCATTCTTATATCCCCTAGTCCCAGAATGCCATGGTCATTTTATTTGCAATCTCTTCCTGATTTTAAGATCTTTAATTAGCTGTGTTCTGGACCTTCTCCATTTTTAATATGTGTTCCCCTATAGGTAGCCGTGCATATCACAAGAGCCCCTAAGTAGAATGCAAGAAATGACAAGACAGAAACAAAATATCCTTTAAGATGTAGTTTGCAAACTCTTCCTTGTTTGCTGCCTACTGTCGGTTTTTAAATAATGCACAAATCAACTTCAGTATCATAGAAATAATCAACACAGGATCAAAACCTGAAGTTCCTCGTAGAGCACAAATCAAAAGCTGTAGGACTCCAACAGCTGGAGCCTGTCTCATTATTTCCCTGTTCTTTGATGTGCTTTTCAGCCAAGTATCTTAGAGAATTACTCGCAGATACGTCTATCTACAAATTCTACATTGCTTACATATTATAGTTTCCAACAGAGATAAATACTGTAACTGAGTTCTCATTTTCAAAATAGAACCCCCCTCTTTTCTCATCTGCTGTTATGCACACAGTCTTGTAAATGGCAGAACCGAAAATCAGCTGCATCTAATAAGAGAACCAAGTTTGTTATTGACTCTGAAATGCTAGTTTCCATTAGATCATCCATCATAGCTTTATTATGTGATCAACTGCCTAATTAATTTTGTACTGGGGTATTTAGACAGAACACTGAATGTTTCAGCGGGGTTTTGCTATAATCCTGCACCTGCGGCCTCAGAGATTTAGATACCCTCCTATCATAAGTTTGTGCTGTGCCTATAATCACTTCTGCTTCACTAGGATTCCAGCAATTCAGTCCAGTGAAATTCAGCAATATTAATTTCAGAAACACCAGAACATTTGCATCTGTGGGTATGTTTCTTTGGACTTTAATCAGATCAAAGTCACCACAAGATATTAAGAGTGCTAGATACAATATTTTGTTCCGACAGTTTCAGTGGTTAAATCAGACACTGTTTTGATTTTCTGTGCTTATCTGTTAATATGAACAGATGCAATCATGCTATTGTATAATGACTCTTGATTGCCAGCAGTATTTGATTTTGCAACCATTCGGTGGTGATAATTAAAGATAACGGGATATCCTATACAGTAATAATTAAAGATAGCTTTGTGGGCTTTATCACATGAATAAATGCCATAGAGGAGGAATTGGTTTCCTGAAGTTCATTTTATTCAATGCATATTTTTGGAAGGCCAAGTTTGAAAAGTCTCAAAAAGAGACATTGAAGTGCAACAGGCTTAACTAAACATGAGCTGATTTGAAAATTTCACTTGTCCTGGCTGCCGTATACGGAGGCTTTATTCCTTATTTATTCAGGAAAGTACCAGCATGCATGTGCTGTTCACAAGACAGAAACATAAAAGAATCAAATGAGATGGAATTTTATATTTCACATATAAATAAGCATTCATAAATGTACATATAAAGAATCTTTAAATCTATCTTTGCTCTGAGAAGAGGAAATAAAAGCACTTAAAACTCTGCCTTTATTTACTCTTATGGAAGCGAGGTGATAATTCAAGATGCTGACAGCCCCTCTCAAAGGACAATACAACTCTCGAGACTAAAGCACAAGAAAAATATTTTATTAATTTTATTTTCAATTAATTTAAAGGGTTGTCAGTGGTTTACCAAAAAGGAAATCATTTAAGCAAAGCTGTCAGTGGGCCCAGCTGAGGTCGCCTGCCTCTAGGATTACATTGTTTATAAATTTAGGGGTGTCTTATACAGTGAAAGTGAAAAAAGGTGAAAGGATGAGTCGCTTGGTCAAGTCTGACTCTTTGTGACCCCATAGACTGTAACCTGGCAAGCTCCTCGGTCCATGGGATTTTCTAGGCAAGAAGACTGGAGTGGGTAGCCATTCTCTTCTCCAGGGGATCTTCCTGACCCAGCGATGGAATCTGGGTCTCCTATATTACAGGCAGATTCTTTATCATCTGAGCCACCAAGTAAGCCTGCCTTATACAGTACAGGAACTCCAGTTAAATTTAAATCTCAGATTTTTAAAAATGAAGTTTTTTAGTATATTTATGAGATATGAAATCTCCCATGAAATATTTGGGATATAATTACACAATAAAATTATTTGCTGTGTTGCGATGAAATTCAGATATGTACATCTTTTACTTATCTCACAAAAATCTTGCAACCCTATATAAATCTTCCTTTCTCACAACCATGCTCAGACCACCTGCTGTGCTTTAAGTGGTACCTGACAGGATAGAGCAAGGGTTAGAATAACAGTAGAAAGAAGCCTTTTCAAGGGCAAAGTAAAGCCTGATGGCTGGAGTTAGCAACCTAAGTGGTAGCCAGGTAAAGTTCCTGGGCAAGGAGCCAACCTCTCCTCTGACCAAATGTACATTTCCTTTCCTCCTGCCCACTGCCCCTGAGGGCTTCAGCAGGCAACACTGGAGGCTGATGCTATTTAATGAAAGATGGGAATGGGTGATACATTATTTTAAGTGGGTTTAATCTAGGAGTCCATCGCACGTAGGAAAGAGAGTTTATAGTTTTTATCAGCTCCTTAAAGGATAAGCAAAATGCAATGATGCCCTATTTGCCCATGATGCTACCAATCTGGAACAGTGTCTATATTTTACAGTTCCTTTCTTCACACTCCACCTCCAGACTTATCAGATTCTTGATCCAAGGAGCAGCTTTTTCTCTGAATTAAAGGACGAATAAAGATTAAGTGTCTCTATATGTGGTTTTTAACGTCTCTGGTAAGAGACACAAGAACCACATGAAAAGAAGCGTACAGGGCAATGCATCTGTTAATAAGCAGGTTGTTCTACAGTATAGAGCTATGAGTCAAGGGAGGGGGGACTTCAAGGTCTTTCCCTCTCAAATCACTTACATATACGGAATCTAAAAAAAAAAAAAAATACAAATGAACTCATTTACAAAACAGACATAGAATCCCAGACATAGAAAACAAACTTATGGTTATCAAAGGGGAAAAGGGGGTAGATAAGGTATAATTAGGAGGTTGGGATTAACATACACACACTACTGTATATAAAATAGATAATCAATAAGGACCTACTGTATAGCATTGGGAACTAGAGTCAGCATTTTGTTATAACTTCTAAGGGAAAAGAATCTGAAAACAAATGTATATATAACGTGTAACTGAATCACTTTGCTGAACACCTAAAACTAACAGTACATTATAAATAAACTATATTTCAATTAAAAATACAAAAATCGAACTAAAACAGGAAATTATCTCTTAGTGAGTGGTGCCAAAGAGCCTAAATCAGAATATTAACATAATTAGCCTTCTCTTTCTGGTTATAGGAACTTGGAGACAGTATTCACTTTAAACTATAGTGTCCACTTCTGTAAAATGGGTCTATTAACATAACAATCTGAAGCGACTTGGCAGCAGCAGCAGCAATATAACAATCACAGAGGCTTAAAGTGGTGACAAGTGAAAAGGATAATGTAGAGTTTAATGCAAGATCCTGGAATACAGTATAAATTCAATTAAAATGACCTCTTCTCATAAATAGTATTTGATAATTCTTAACAGATTCAATTTTGAAAGTGATTCCTTAGAGAGTAATTTTGACTGTGGCTCAGATCATTAACTCCTTATTGCCAAATTCAGACTGAAATTGAAGACAGTGGAGAAAACCACTACACCATTCAGGTATGACCTAAAGCAAATCTTTTATGACTATACAGTAGAAGTGAGAAATAGGTTTAAAGGACTAGATCTGACAGACAGAATGCCTGATGAACTATGGACAGAGGTTCGTGACATTGTACAGGAGACAGGAATCAAGACCATCCCTGAGAAAAAGAAATGCAAAAAGCAAAATGGCTCTCTGAGGAGGCCTTACAAATAGCTGTGAAAAGAAGGGAAGCAAAAAGAAAGGAGAAAAGGAAAGATATACCCATTTGAACACAGATTTCCAAAGAATAGCAAGGAGAGATAAGAAAGCCTTCTTCAGTGACCAATGCAAAGAAATAGAGGAAAACAATAAAATGGGAAAGACTAGAGATCTCTTCAAGAAATTAGAAATATCAAGGGAACATTTCATGCAAAGATGAGCTCAATAAAGGACAGAAACGGTATGGACCTAACAGAAGCAGAAGATATTAAGAAGAGGCGGCAAGAATACACAGAAGAACTGTACAAAAAAGATCTTCATGATCCAGATAATTACGATGGTGTGATCATGCACCTACAACCAGACATCCTGGAATGTGAAGTCAAGTGGGCCTTAGAAAGCATCACTATGAACAAAGCTAGTGGAGGTGATGGAACTCCAGTTGAGCTATTGCCAGCAAATCTGGAAAACTCAGCAGTGGCCACAGGACTGGAAAAGGTCAGTTTTCACTCCAATCCCAAAGAAAGGTAATACCAAAGAATACTCAAACAACTGCACAATTGCACTCATCTCACATGCTAGTAAAGTAATGCTCAAAATTCTCCAAGCCAGGCTTCAGCAATACGTGAACCATGAACTTCCAGATGTTCAAGCTGGTTTTAGGAAAGGCAGAGGAACCAGAGATCAAATTGCCAACATCCGCAAGATCATCGAAAAAGCAAGAGAATTCCAGAAAAACATCTATTTCTGCTTTATTGACTATCCCAAAGCCTTTGACTGTGTGGATCACAATTAACTGTGGAAAATTCTGAAAGAGATGGGAATACCAGACCACCTAGCCTGCCTCTTGAGACACCTGTATGCAGGTCAGGAAGCAACAGTTACAACTGGATATGGAACAACAGACTGGTTCCAAATAGGAAAAGGAGTATGTCAAGGCTGTATATTGTCACCCTGCTTATTTAACTTATATGCAGAGTACATCATGAGAAATGCTGGGCTGGAAGAAGCACAAGCTGGAATCAAGATTGCCGGGAGAAATAACAATTAACTCAGATATTCAGATGACACCACACTTATGACAGAAAGTGAAGAAGAACTAAAGAGCCTCTTGATGAAAGTGAAAGAGGAGAGTGAAAAAGTTGGCTTAAAGCTCAACATTCAGAAAACAAAGATCATGGCATCTGGTCCCATCACTTCATGGCAAATAGACGGGGAAACAGTGGAGAAACAATGTCAGACATTATTTTTCTGGGCTCCAAAATCACTGCAGATGGTGACTGTAGCCATGAAATTAAAAGACACTTACTCCTGGGAAGGAAAGTTATGACCAACCTAGACAGCATATTAAAAAGCAGAGACATTACTTTGTCAACAAAGGTCCGTCTAATCAAGGCTATGGTTTTTCCAGTGGTCATGTATGGATGTGAGAGTTGGACTATAAAGAAAGCTGAGTGTCAAAGAGTTGATGCTTTTGAACTGTGGTGTTGGAGAAGACTCTTGAGAGTCCTTTGGACTGCAAGGAGATCCAACCAGTCCATCCTAAAGGAGATCAGTCCTGGGTGTTCATTGGTAGGATTGATTTTGAAGCTGAAACTCCAATACTTTGGCCATCTCATTTGAAAAGACCCTGATGCTGGGAAAGATTGAGGGCAGGAGGAGAAGGGGACAACAGAGGATGAGATGGTTGGATGACATCATCAAGTCGATGGACATGGGTTTGGGTGCACTCCGGGAGCTGGTGATGGACAGGGAGGCCTGGCGTGCTGCGGTTTATGAGGTTGCAAAGAGTCGGACACGGCTGAGCCAATGAACTGAACTATTGTTTCCTTCAAATAGGATAGCCTATAAGTGGACTTGAGAAGGAAAAAAGGCAAAATTCTTAGAAACCTTTGCCTAGTAACATTTTTCAGCTTAAGGAAAAGCATGTTCGACAGAAGTATATTCTGTCCATATTCTAATTTTGATGTGACAGGTTAATGACAATTTTATGACATAATGTGCATATAGTTTATATCTAAAATCTTCTCAGAATCCAGTTGAATAAGTTTTGCTATAAGCATGTCTGGAAATGCAAATTTGGTCAAATGCAATTAAGGAACAATGAGATTAATGTGAATCATGTTTACTCCTGTGCTATTCCATGTGGGTGAAAAACGTGAATACAGAATCTGCACTTAGCTGACCCTAGCTTCATAGGAATACACAAAACACATACTCTTCAAACAGCTACCAGGCACCTCAGTTCACTGACTCAGATGAGCCACACCTGTCCTAATGTGGTGTTTCAGCTTTCCTTTGAATGTCAGAATATTAAACCGCAACTCTTTTGATATCTATTTCCATGAACAAATGTCTGCAGCTTTCTGAGATAAGTACCATCTTTTCATGCAAACATGCATTTTTAAAAATCATTTAACATCTGTCAAACTTTGTGACCCATTTCATATTAGTTTCCTGTATTTTTAATATCAATAATGCATAATAATAATAAAATAAGCCAATATTGAAGTTTTCCAGTGTTGTGCCTAATCTCATTTCCCCCATGAACCCTCTGGTTTTTATTCTATGATTTTCCATAGCAAAATGATTTTTAGAAATGAGTATGTTGTTTCAGCAGAACAGACTATATAGTGAAGATACACATTCCCAATTTTGAACTGTTTCTGCTTACAGAAAAAAAAAAAAAGATAATCATTTTTCTTTCTGAAGTTTAATTTTTTCTGTAGAATAAGCATCCAATTCATTGTCCAGTAGGTAACCTACACATGTATTCATAATTATCTCCTTGTTAATAGTTTGAGACATATTTTGAATAAGTAGCTGAATCTTGCCTAACATAAATAGTAGCTTGCTGTTTAAATATCTCTGTGGATACTTAGGAAGTCTGAATCAAATGTAGGCAGTATTTATAACCTGTAAAACCACAGTTAACAATTTTACTTTCTTCTCTCAAACAGAAAAAATCAGTTTAACAGTTTAATTTTAATAATATAAGCTAACAGTTTCCAAACTACTCCAGTTTTAAAGCTCATGATTTTTTTTCTCCCTGGACTTAATTACATAGATACTTATTTCGCTTTCAGGGCAAAAAAAAAAACAACCCAAAAAACATTTTCTCTCTCAGTGCTATTATACATCAACGTTGAATGGGCTCATGCTATTAAGCAGATGCTGCCATTTTCAATGTGGCATTAGAACACTTGTCACTACATTCCAGACTGCATGATTAATTTTGATCATGGTTCAGGATCCAGCCTAGCCAGCATCCCAGTTAGTCCACTGATATTTTATTTAATAAGTGATAAAAAAATAAAAAAAAAAAACACTTCAATGGGACCTTCATTCTGTTTAAGAAGTGATAGGTGTCATAAATCCAAAATAGCCAATTAAAGCATTGTTTTTCTTTCTTAAAGCTGCTGACTATAAACTAGATGTACCTGTTTTTTAAAAATCATACATGCTTTCCCATGTTTCTTACCACTGGGGCTTAAATACGGTCTATGCATGTATTCTGTAAGAAAGAGTAAGTGGATAATGGTACTCTCGGTGTCCTGTTCTTCACTTTGATGTTGGCTCTTAGGAAGAGATCAGTTTCTTCAGGAAAAACTCTAGAAGCATTTGTGCTGACAGTGGGCTAGTATCTTTTTATTCCAATTTACACATAATAGGGTGAAACAATTTTACGATTCCAAGTACACCCTACTGGAGTGACAGTCTGAGCCTTGATTAGCTCATCAGAGATCAAATTCTTTAGTAAGTCACCAACAGATGCAGTTTTAAACCTAGGAAGTAGGTCAGGTTTATTACCTACATCAATCTTTTAATATAGTAGGACAGAAACATAAAGGAGAAGAAAGAACACTTGTGTTCAGGAATGAGTTGACAGACACAATACAAAAATAAGTCTTATCCTTCAGAATATTCCTCATTAAAAAAAAAAAAAAAAGAACATCATATCTCAAGTTAGGGGCTGTATACATTCCAGCCTGGCCTGTATAAAGTGTGATTGTGTCACCTGTCATGATTATAAAGACAGGTTTTCAGGGTACATAGCGGGGAACAATAAATGTCATTCTTTTTATCCTAATACAGCTCTGATAACTAAATAAATACCAGTGCAAATTTTACTTTTAATATGACCTCTGATTTGAAATATACTTATATCTGCCCCTGAAAAGTAAGCCTATTATAGTTATATGTAAACCAAATCATTCTTGGAAGTTCCCACAGATTTTGAGGCTTGTCTGAAATTCTCAAGTATTTCTGTTAGATTTTCAATTCTACATTCAATCTTTCTCTCTTGTGCCCCCCAGCACTTTATTTTTCACTGTTGTTAGTAAAAATAAATTTAGTTCCCAAATAAGCCCTAACAAAATAAATAAAAAACATGCTCTAGCTTTCACTTTTTGATGTGTATTTACCTGGATTTGGGGGGAAAGAATATTACAATTAAAACTGTCCCTCTACTTCTTACTGATTAAACACTGAATGTTGGAAATAAAGAAAATAAATTATTTCCATGAAGAACTAGGAGTTTGGTATTTACATCAATAAAATATAACATGTCCACAAACATTTTCTTTTTCTTTTCTTGATCCCCTTTTGCATTTAATTTATGATAAACCACTAAAAATAGAAAATAAATGTTCCAGATTAAAACACTTAACATCTATATATGCTAATTATTAGTTTCAAGTAACTAAAATAATAAACTGAGCCAAAAACCGACATCCAAAGAGAGTCATATTTCATAATTAAAACATATGTATCCTAAATATGCTTTCTTGGCTAATCATGCCATTTCTATGGATATACCATAAAATCAGAATGCACCCATATATTCCAATTAATATTTCCATCTTGGCCAACGTACTTGGTGGATTCAGAAAGTCAGAATACACTAACAACTTCACATATACAGCATATGAGCTGGGCTCGTACTTTAACATGATACTCTTTCCAAATATTGACATACGCTCCTCATACAAATGGCAGGTATAGTTTGAAAGTAGCACTATAAAGAGCTGAAAAAAAGAGAACAGAAGTGCTATTGGATACTAATGCTCGTAAGTTTAAAAATATAACATATTTTCTCCTTTTAGATAGAAGGGGTGGTCAGGCCATACTTGCAAATGTGTGTGTGTGCATGTGTTGTTGTTGTTATTGTTCTATCCAAATTTGTCCATCAAAGTCATAAATTTGAGGGGCCATCTGTCAAAAAGTGCTGACATACCGCCATTACAAACTGAACCACAGACATTTTCAAAGCACTAAAGTAATTTATTTATTTGGGTGGACAATATTTCTTAAATACATTAATAAATTCCTATGAGTCCATCAACATCTCTAGTCTGCATTTAATCCATCTATTCTGCAAACAAATTCATGGTCTGTCAAACAACAGTTGCCAGATTAAAATCTTAGTTAAGTATCACCATTTACAAGAATGACAGGCAGATAAAAAAGACAGGGGGATGATTAGAAGTAAAGTATTTGTGGGGATTAGGGTAGATGTTAGCCCAGAGAAATATCTTTCAGGATAACATATGTTCTTAATTTAAGTTTGTCTCTCCCTCTGACTTGTTGTTTTTATTAAGCAATATGTAATTGGTTTCTAAGGCAATTGATAAATTCCCTGCCTCCACTACTGTTGCCTGGTATTTATGCCGCTTTGGTTGCTATTAGATATTGAAAAATAGAGTTTCATTTCATTCACTGTGTCTGATGTACTATAGCTAAGACAGCTTCTATTCAGCTTTCTAGAATTCAGCATTTTATTATTTAGACTTTATGGGTATGCCCAATAGTTTGCTTTACTTCTAGACCAATAACTGCATAGAAACCAGACTATTATTAACAATGGTAGCAGAATTCTTGAAGTAGAATTACATGAGGTGCTGAATAAAATGCTTATTCCTAGTTTCCAACACTGCCCTATTGAACCAGACACTCAGGGTCATAAATCTGCAATATTAACAATTTTCCCAGTTGATTCTTAAGTCCACTAATGTTTGGAGATGAGTGCTTTCAACAATTTCACAGCTCAATAAAATCTCCACTCTACATTAACAAGTAAAACCCAAATGGAGAGAATAAAGCATCATTCTATTTGTTAGTCACACTTTGGTGGAAGCAAGAAAAAATACTAGTTAAATGAGGTTTGGAATTGTGCCTGGCTTTTATTAATTCCTGCTATTTTTCCTCTATTATCATGACAAATTAAAAAAATATGACGAGCTGAACTTTGGGCCCATTATATAAACTGAATTTCTGAATCCATTTGTGGAAAACTATTTCACAACTAGTGAAGTGGAGACACACTATATGCATTTTTCCTTGTATCAACCAGATATTAAGTGCTGCATATTAGGAGTACATCAATTACTATTTTGAATCTGAGGCAAAACAAAAAGATAAAAAAGAGATAATCTGAGTTAGAAAAGCTGAGGAAGATAATCTGAGATTATCCGAGGAGGCCTTACAAATAGCTGAGAAAAGATGAGAAGCTAAAGGCAAAGGAGGAAAGGAAAGATACACCCATTTGAATGCAGAGCTCTGAAGAACAGCACAAAGAGATAGGAAAGGCTTCCTCAGTGATCAACGTAAAGAGATGAAGGAAAACAATAGAACAGGGAAGACTAGAGATCTCTTCAAGAAAATTAGACATACCAAGGGAATATTTCATGCAAAGATGTGTTCAATAAAGGACAGAAATGGTACGGACCTAACAGAAGCAGAAGATATTAAGAAGAGGTGGCAAGAATACACAGAAGAATTGTACTAAAAAGATCTTCATGACCCAGATAACCACGATCGTGTGATCACTCATCTGGAGCCCAGACATCCTGGAATGGGAAGTAAAGTGGGCCTTAGGAAGCATCACTATGAACAAAGCTAGTGGAGGTGATGGAATTCCAGTTGAGCTATTTCAATTACTAAAAGAGGATGCTGTGAAAGTGCTGCACTCAACATGCCAGCAAATCTGGAAAACTCAGCAGTGGCCACAGGACTGGAAAAGGTCAGTTTTCATTCCAAGCCATGCCAAAGAATGCTCAAACGACTGCAAAATTGCACTCATCTCACAAGCTAGCAAAGTAATGCTTAAAATTCTCCAAGCCAGTTTTCAACAGTATGTGAACCATGAATTTCCAGATGTTTAACCTGGATTAGGAAAAGGCAGAGGAACAAAGATCAAATTGCCAACATCTGTTAGTATAGAAAAAGCAAGAGGATTCCAGAAAAACATCTACTTCTGCTTTTTTGACTACACCAGAGCCTTTGACTGTGTAGATGACAACAAACGGTGGAAAATTCTGAAAGAGATAGGAATACCAGACCATCTTACCTGCCTCCTGAGAAATCTGTGTGCAGGTCAAGATGCAACAGTTAGAACCGGACATGAAACAACGGACTGGTTCCAAATTGGGAAAGGAGCATGTCAAGGCTGTATATTGTCACCCTGCTTATTTAACTTATATGCAGAGTACATCATGTGAAATGCTGGACTGGAGGAAACACAAGCTGGAATCAAGATTGCTGGGAGAAATATCAATAACCTCAGATATCTGGATGACACCACCCTTGGGGCAGAAAGTGAGGAGGAACTAAAGAGCCTCTTGATGAAGGTGAAAGAGGAAAGTGAAAAAGTTGGCTTAAAACTCAACATTCAAAAAAAGAAGATAATGGCATCTGGTCCCATCACTTCATGGCAAATAGATGGGGAAGGAATGGAACAGTGACAGACTTATTTTCTTGGGCTCCAAAATCACTGCAGATGGTGACTTTGGCAATAAAATTAAAAGATGCTTGCTCCTTGGAAATTAAGTTATGACCAACCTAGACAGCATATTAAAAAGCAGAAACATTACTTTGCTGACAAAGGTACATCTAATCAAAGCTATGGTTTTTCCAGTAGTCATTAATGGATGTGAGAGTTGGACTGTAAAGAAAGCTGAGCACTGAAGAATTGATGCTTTTGAACTGTGGTGTTGGAGAAGACTCTTGAGAGTCCCTTGGATTGCAAGGAGATCCAACCAGTCCATCCTAAAGGAGATCAGTCCTGGGTGTTCATTGGGAAGGACTGATGTTGAAGGTGAAGCTCCAATACTTTGGCCACCTGATGCAAAGAACTGACTCATTGGAAAAGACCCTGATGCTGGGAAAGATTGAAGGAGAAGGGGACAACAGAGGATGAGATGGTTGGATGGCATCACTGACTCAATGGACATGAGTTTGAGCAAGCTCCAGGAGTTGGTGATGGACAGGGAAGCCTGGTGTGCTGCAGTCCATGGGGTTGCAAGGAGTCGGACATGACTGAGTGACTGAACTGAAATGAACTAAGGAAGAAAAGCATCTGACCAATAATTCAGAAAATAAGCACAATGACTACTATGACTAGGATCTACGAAAATTGAGGTATGGACAAAGTGCTATGCAAACGATGTATTAACTTAGTTCTTGTGGGAAATAAAGAAAAAGAAAAATAGGGTCTTTTTGAGGTATGGGTTGGACCTTCTTAAGCAAAGAGTTTGTTCTGAGCAAGGGCATGAAGGTATGGAAATAGGGTGCATTCAGGAAATTGGTTAGGGTGGTTCACTTGTAAGGTACATGGGAATTCATGTTAGAAACTGAGGAGGGAAGGATCAGGTCTGCTGTGTATTTTACTGTCTATGTTTGAGCTGGGTTTAGGAAGTGCATTCACAAAAGAGTCGACTTAAAAGCTGTCTAAACAGATGAATAGGATTTTACCACCAAACAATGAAAGCACACTCTGACAGGAGAAACAGCATGAGTTAATAGCAAGAGAACATTAGACTGTCCCTTGTCACTAGGGAACAATGTAGCTCCCTAGCTCTAGAATAATAATGCAAGGGGTTGAGAATGACATTATATAAAGTTGGAAAAGAAGATTAAGGTTAAATTATAATAAGCTACAAATTATGAGCTATGATGTTTAGATGTTAATATAAATGGAATGGGATGAATGAATGAAATAGATATACTTAGTAGAATGTTTAATAAGTTAATCAAAGATTTTTTTCTGAAATTAAAAATATAGTAGTATGATAGACAATGGAATGAACCCAACAAGAGACTTTCACTTCCAGAAATGGTTTATTAACTATTTAGAAAAGCTGTCCTCTGAATAAAATATACATACATATTTATAATATTTAACATATATACATATCTATTTTAAAATTGCCAAGCCACTTTAGTTGTGTCTGACTCTGTGTGACCCCACAGACGGCAGCCCACCGGGCTCCCCCGTCCCTGGGATTCTCCAGGCAAGAACACTGGAGTGGGTTGCCATTTCCCTCTCCAATGCATGAAAGTGAAAAGTGAAAGGGAAGTCACTCAGTCGTGTCTGACTCTTAGCGACCCCATGGACTGCAGCCTACCAGGCTCCTCTGTCCATGGGATTTTCCAGGCAAGAGTACTGGAGTGGGGTGCCATTGCCTTCTCCGATTTTAAAATTGCTGAGGCCGGGAAGATAGAGGCTCAAAGAGGTAAACTTGGACTTGGAGGCCACATTTTTTTTTTAATTGTTTGCCAGTTCTGTGGGGCTACCCAGGTGGCTCAGTGGTAAAGAACCCATTTGCCAATGCAAGAGCCACAGGAGACTCCTGAGTCTCTGGGTCAGAAAAATCCCCTGCAGGAGGAAATGACAACACATTATAGTATTCTTGCCTGGAAAATCCCATGGACAGAGGAACCTAGTGGGCTACAGTCCATGGGGTTGCAAAGAGTTGGACACAACTGAGCATGCATGCATGCCAGTTCTATGGCAGACAGCCATAGACTGATCATGATTTTTACAGCCCTATTGGGTTAAGTGGACATTATTGGTGTCTAAGGTAGCAGGTAGAGGAAAACTACAGAATCACCCTTGCTTTGGGGATAGATATGGAAATGCTGCATTGTAGGGTTAAGTTTAAAAGAGTAACAGGCAGGTCCTTTTCAGGGACTTGTAACTCATCCCCAAATGAGCTGAAACTAAGACTTATTTCCTACAGATTAGAAAATCTATATCCTGAGTGGAAAAGGATAATAATATCAGATACCTTAAATTGTTTCTGCAAATAATTCTGGAAAACAAGGCCCAACAATAAAAAAAAATAACCAGGCACAATAGGAGACAAAAAATATGAAGAAAATCAGCAGAAACAATAAAAATACAGATCTACTGATGATCGAGACACTAGAGTGACCACTCATAGATTTAAAAATAGCCACTTTATTATGTTAAATAGGATGAATACAAGTGGCAGAATATTGGCAGATCACTCACTTAGAACCAGACATCCTGGAGAGTGAGTCAAGTGGGCCTTTGGAAGCATTACTATGAACAAAGCTAGTGGAGCTGATGGAATTTCAACTGAACTATTTCAAATCCTAAAAGATGATGCTGTTAAAGTGCTGCACTCATTAAGCCAGCAAGTTTGGAAAACTCAGCAATGGCCACAGGACTGGAAAAATTAGTTTTCTTTCCAATCCCAAAGAAAGGCTATGCCAAAGTATGTCACATACCATACAATTGCACTCATTGCACATGCCAGCAAGGTTATGCTCAAAATCCTTCAAGCTAGGCTTCGGTAGTACATGAACCAAGAACTTCTAGATGTTCAACCTGGATTTAGAAAAGTCTTTAGAATTTAGAAAGGATTTAGAAGCCTTCTAAATCTCTGGATTTGGAAACCAGAGAACAAATTGCCAACATATGCTGGATCATAGAAAAAGCAAGGGAATTACCAAAAATAATCTACTTGTACTCCATTGATTATGCTAAAGCCTTTGATTGTGTGGATCACAGCAAACTGTAGAATATTCTTAAAGAGATGGAGATACCAGATCACCTTATCTGAGAAACCTGTACGCAGGACAAGAAGCAACAGTTAGAACCAAACATGGAACAACAGAATGGTTCAAAATTGGGAAAGGAGCATCATGGCTCTATATTGTCACCCTGCTTATTTAACTTATATGCAGAGGACATCATGAAAAATGTTGGGCCGGATGAATCACACACTGGAATCAAGATTGCTGGGAGAAAGAGCAACAACCTCAGATATGCAAATGATACCACTTTAATGGCAGAAATGAAGAGGAACTAAAGAGCCTCTTGATAAAGGTGAAAGAAGAGAGTGAAAAAGCTGGCTTAAAACAACATTCAAAAAATGAAGATCATGGAATCCAGTTCTATCACTTCATGGCCAATAGATGAAGAATATGTGGAAATAGAGTTGCATTTCACTTTCTTGGGCTCCAGAATCAATGCAGACGGTGACTACAGCCATGAAATTAAAAGATGCTTGGTCTTTGGAAGACTAGCTATTACAAACCTAGATAGTGTATTAAAAGCAGAGACATTACTTTGCCGACCAAGGTCTGTACAGTCAAAGCTATGCTTTTTCCAGCAGTCATGTATGGGTGTGAGAATTGGACCATAAAGAAGGCTGAGAGCCAAAGAATTGATGCTTTTGAACTGTGGTGCTGGAGAAGACTCTTGAGAGTTCCTTAGACAGCAAGTAGTTCAAACCAGTCAATCCTAAAGGAAATCAACCCTTAATATTCTTTGGAAGAACTGATGCTGAAGCTCTAATACTTTGGCCACCTGATGCAAAGAACTGACTCATTGGAAAAGACCCTGATACTGGGAAAATTGAAGGCAAGAGGAGTAGGGGGCAACAGAGGATGAGTTGGTCAGATGGCATTAGTGACTCAATCAACATAGTTTGATCAAACCTAGGGAGATAGTGATAGATAGAGAAGCCTGGCATGCTGCAGTTCATGGGGTTGCAAAGAGTAGGACAAGACTTAGTGACTGAACAACAACAGCAGCAACAGCAACAACAATAACAGAAATTGAAAAAAAAAAAAACCACTGGTGAAAATTTCAGGATATAAAAATACAGTAATCAAAATGAAGAATGCACTGATGAGATTAACAACAAGTTAAACAGAAATGACAAGATACTTAGTGAACTAGATGAATAATGAGAGTAATGAATGAAGCAGAGAGCTTTACGGAAGAAAGTACAAGGAGGGTAACAGCCGTATAATTATAGTAAGAAAAGAATATTTAGAAAGAGAAAAAGGCAGCCATCATATGTGAACAGATAATAGCTGTAAACCTTCCAAAACTAATGAAAGTTATCTGGCAAAAGATGCAAGAAATTAGTTATGAATGGACATTTCACAAAAAAAGACATGCAAGAAGCAAATAAAAATATTTAAATTTATTACTTATGATTATACAGATTAAAGTCACAGTGAAATAATACTTCATATGCCTAAGATTGGCTAAAATTAAAAATACTTTCACAAGCATTGTCAAATATGTGGATAAATAAAAATTCTTATACAATGATTGGGGTATAAATTGCTACAACCTCTTAGAAAATGTTTTTATATTATCTGTTAAAATGGACATATAACTGCTAACGTGTATCCCATTGCCAGAAACTCCATTCTATAAAAAGCACCCAATATAAATGTAACTACATGAACTTGAAGAAATATGTATACAAAAGCTAAGAATGGTATGATTTAGAATCAATAATGTAAATAATCCCCATAGTCATTAATATTATAATAGATAAATACATTGTATCATATTCATATGTGGATTATTTTGTGGTGGTAGTTTAGTTGCTAACTTGTGTCGGACTCTTGCAATCCCATGGACAAAGGCTTCTCTGTCCAGGGAACCTCCCAGTATTTATACTGGAGTGGATTGCCGTTTCCTTCTCCAGGGGATCTTCCTGACCCAGGAATCAAACCCATGTCTCCTGCATTACAGGCAGTCTTGTATTGCAGGAGGATTTTTTACCAACTGAACCAGTGTGATTACAATTGGCAAAATGAATGAGATATAGCTTCCCACAACAATGATGGATCTCACAACTACAATAAGTGAAAGAAGTCATATATTTCTATTAGGACAAAATTAAAAGAACAGGAAAAGCTAGCCCAGGATTAGATGGTAAAACCAAGGGAGCGATAGTAGTAAATGTCAGGATGTTTCCTTTGGAGACACGGAAGAAGTAGTGATGGGGAGAAGGTAGGAAGAGGCTTTTAGATTGCACATTCTGATCTATTTATTGATTTGAGTGGTAGTCACATGGATGCTGGCTTTATGATAATTCATTGTTTTGATTTTTGTTTTGTGCATTTTCTCTGTGTTATATTTCATAGGCAAACATAATGTTAAAGAATGTATTGGTAACAGAGTATTTTTCAGACTGAGAGATCAGTTCCATGTTTAAATCATTTTTAAATGCCATTTCAACATTTCAACACTGTCAGATATGAGGTAGATTTAAAATCATTTCAAATAATCAAAATAAGTTTACTTTTGCTTACTAGGCAATCATTCATTTAAATTATGTATATCTGCTTAAGGAATTTTGTTAAAGTTTGTTGATTTTTTTCATGTCCATTAGAATTTCTTTTCTTAAATGATTTTTTGTTATTTCTAATAAAATTTGCATTTAACATGCTAGGTCAGCCTTTTTTTTTACTCACTTGCCTTTGACTTTATCTAGCAATCCCATGTAGTTTTCTTGCTCTAAAGGTCTAGGTATTTTGCAAACTTGTTTTTAAAATTACAATGAGTAATGAAGAATTCAGATATTCTATTTCAAGTTTAACTACAGAAATGTCATTTTTTTACATTAATCCTAAAACGTGGTTTTTATATGGTCATTCTTCTGCTCAACATTTCACCATGGCTTGCAGAGTAATAATACGTTATTATATCACCAAAGAACTAAACAAGATCTTCAGATCATCCAGCCCACCTCCATCAGTTCATAGATATGATAACTGAAATCCATAGATATTATGAGACACAAGGTCTTGGATGTCATGGGAATAGTATAGAAAGTGGGTTGTCCTTTTTCTGTTCCTTTGTACTATACCAAAAAGCAAATTCCAGGGTCTAGTATTTAAAACCTTCCAAATCCAAAATCCCCCACTACTTTTTTTTTCAATGTCCCACCCCCACCAAACACATCATTTCCACATAATACAACCACCTATATCTACTCTATTCCTAATGTTTTTGTCCAAACAATTATTTCTTTAGCTTATCTATTGGATGAAGGTTTTGATGTCATAGTATTAGTTAATGTTCTTGAGCCACAATAGAAACAATTAATTTTGCTTAAAGTGAATATATTGGAAGGAAATAGAATAGCTCCCCAAATAAGGGAATCCTTTACAACCAACTCTTCATAAGAACAGGATTTAGGACTGCTTTAGTAATGTAAGAAATAAGAAACCCATAGGAATTCTCTTCAGCTTTTCACAGTGTTTTATCAGGCCCAACCATTTTCTATCCCTATGTCTCTTCTTAAAATTCAAACACAGCAGAAGGGCAGTCTTATTGGTGTAATTTGGGTCACATGTCTACCCACTCTTGGCTCAGGAAGGTGAGTTACTGCTATTGACAGTCCCAGGAAAACTGCAGAAAAGTGGGGTTGAAGGAAGACCATGGTTCCCTAAAGGAAAATCAAATGGAGGAGCTTCTACCAGAAGGAGGAAGAAACACTGAGAGTCAAAGTTAACAGATGTTTATACAAGTCACCTAATCCAAACCAATGAATGAGTTCTACTGTGTATTTCCTCCTTAGAAAATGCCAGTTTAGAAATTACAATTAGCCAAGCCCTGTGATTTACACCTTGGTAAGTCTTATTATTATTGATTACACATTAGCCTAATGGATGTAATGCAGTTACAGAGACCAGGAACAGACACACATTAGTTGAAAGCTACACCCCTAAGTGATAACGTATCTTCTCATAGTCTACTACAAAAGTAAGCTTTAAAATAAGTGTAAGAGAGAAAGAAAAGGAGCTCTTAACTTTTCAGATTAACACAATGAGGGAGATTCTTTGCGGGTTATCCCCTCCTGACCTTTGCCTTTAACTTCTCACTGCAGATACTTGGTCAATTCATTCACCTCCTGTTTCAGTGGGTGAGAATCCCACATAAATCACAATTGCCTTGCACAGCTGCTCCTGCTTTCTGATGCTGGGCTTTGGACGCTGTCCTGTGCAGTCCACAGCACTCCAGAGGGTCTGGGAAGTGTGCCACAGGCCTCGCTCACTAACCCAACATGATTTTATGGCCTTATGTGGGAGCATTATACAGCACTATAGAACTGCGATGACACTTTTTAGTCACAGTAATAATGACATATGGCACTGTCTTCATAACCCTTCCATTTGGGAGAAAACAATTTTCTACTTATTTTCTTAAAACATAGGGGCTGAGTGACTGCTGCAGCTTCTGAAATGGACACTCAACATTAATGAGCTCTAGCCTATGGTGACCTATTCAGAATGGAAGGCTCACAGTGTGACATTCCGTTTAAGTGGGCTAAATGATTGGACATTAGTCACAGGAGTTTAAAGGTCTGAAGAGATGGCAAAATATTATTAATTCAATATCTCTTTAATGCTAAAAAGTATGGCCAGAGGGACCCTTTGACAATTTCTTGGGCTATCAGAATACCTAATTGGAGATTAATCTCTAATAACCTCTTAATACCATTCAGAAGTTTAAATGAAGCCCAAACAAGAAAGAAATTGTGAGTTCAGCAGTGTCATTTACAGCTAATGCTATGGAAAACTATTTAATTCATTACAGAGGCAGAGAGGCCCACTTTCAATTTCTGCCCTATTTCTGTCTGGCCAATTAAATATAGTGCTGGCTAAACACGAAAATTGAAAAATGGGAACTCCTGCACCAAGCATTAACTTCTTTAAAGACGTTCTAGACTGATGCTTCAGGTTTCAGGCTAGCCATCAGTCCCCTGAAATCCACCTTCCTTGGCACCCCAGGCTAAGATAGAACCTAGTATTCTTTATAGCACTTAATAGAACTGAAATTTTTCTTAAAAAAAAAAAAAAAATCTGTCACCTCCCACAAAAACAAACTCCATGGGAACAAGTGATTTAACTTGCTTCTCGATGTACCATAGCATATGGGAAAGTACCTGAGTTGCTAAATAGGTTCTTATTCACTGGAAAAAAAAAAATGAATGAAAAAAAATATGTGAATGAATGAATGAATACACATGAAGGCCTGATTTTGAAATCTATCATGAATGTTTTATAATTGCTCCTGCCCTACAAATAGTGATACTCTGCTAGCACATAGTTTTAGAAGAATGAAAAGATCTTTTACACCTAGAGGGTTGCAGCCGTTTAGGAAAGCTGTATCTGAGAGTCTTGGAGGTCCATCATCACACTGCTCCTCTATGTGTGATCCCACATTTAGCTCAGGATGCAGCCATGAAAGGAAGGCAGGGACCTTAATATTTGTTCTCCAAGTTTGTTTAGTCAGTCTGGTTTCTTAGCACCCCTTGCTTCATCTTCATTTAGTCTCTGAGGAAGCTGTCTGGTTTCTGGAGTAAGAAGCCCCTAGGCATTCTAACCAAGCAGGTAAAGACCAATGTAATAGAGTTTGACCCTATTTTGGGGTATTAGACTACTGACTTTTTTTTTTTAATTGAAGTACTGTTGATTTATAATGTGTTAATTTCTGCTGTACAGCAAAGTGATTCAGTTATACATATATTCTTTTTATAATGGTTTATTATAAGAGATCGAATATAGTTTCCCATGCTAGTTGTTTATTCATTCCACATATAGTGATTTGCATCTACTAGTCCCAAGCAAAACAATGGAATACTTCATGAATCTTCATGTCATCCTTATGCTGGGGCCATGCTAATATTCTAACTTTACTATGAAGTATGAAAGTGTTTGGAGAAGGCAATGACACCCCACTCCAGTACTCTTGCCTGGAGAATCCCGTGGACGGAGGAGCCTGGTAGGCTGCAGTCCATGGGGTCGCTGAGGGTCGGACACGACTGAGCGACTTCACTTTCACTCTTCACTTTCATGCACTGGAGAAGGA
>NW_011495049.1:4028422-4057982 GCF_000754665.1 Bison bison bison | reverse complement strand
GCAACCCACTCCAGTGTTCTTGCCTGGAGAATCCCAGGGACAGCAGAGCCTGGTGGGCTGCCATCTATGGGGTCGCACAGAGTCGGACACGACTGAAGTGACTTAGCAGCATCAAAGTGTTAGTCACTTAGTAGTGTCTGACTCTTTGTGACCCCATGGGCTATGACAAACCAGGCTCCTCTGTCCATGGGATTCTCCAGGCAAGAATACTGGAATGGGTTGCTATTTCTTTCTCCAGGGGATCTTCCTGACCCAGGGTTAGAACCTGGGTCTCCTGCATTGTAGGCAGAATCTTTACTGTTTGAGCCACTAGGGAATGCATTTTAGTATATGTGCTGTCAAAGAAAGCATACCACTGACTTCTTTTAAACCTCAGTTTCCCCTTTCCCGTTAGCTCCACATCCAGACAGGTTGATAATAAAGTTGGTACACGTGCCCTGCTGTGGCCCTCTTGGAACATTCCAACTTCACAAATCACAAACCAAACCTAGAAAATGCCCTAATCTTACTCCTTAACCATAATAAAGGCCATTTCTCTGGGACATTTCTGTGCTTCCCCTGCCCTTCCCAGTAATCCCTTGTATGACTAATAAACTTTCTTTCAATTTCCCTAAGTTCTCCATAGCCTACCTATTAACTGGAAGACGGTCCAACCCATGTCCTTGGGTGATCACAAGGTAGCCAGTCTGACATAAACTGCTTTCACCATTGACCTGCTTTGTACCTCAAAATAATTTGGGTACATTTGTGATGAGTTTATCACCAAGAAGCCCTTGCTAAAATACAGACTGGACTTAATGACTGTATAACTGTTGGCTTCATGGAAAGAAATTCTAAAGGAAAATGTTTTAAACAATAAAATGATAATCTAACACATGGCTAAAAGACCCGTGGGTATCACCTGGAGCTGGAACCTGGGTAGATGGGAAAGGCTGTGCAAAAAGATATGAATGTTGTCAGGAGAGGAGTAAAAAGGAGATAGGAGGCAACTTCCTCAATTTACTGTCTTGCCCTATCTATCCCTAAATTTGTGGCTCAGCTGGTAAAGAATCCGCCTGCAATGAGGGAGACCTGGGTTCGATCCCTGGGTTGGGACAATCCCCTGGAGAAGGGAAAGGCTACCCACTCCAGTATTCTGGTCTGGAGAATACCGTGGACTGTATAGTCCATGCGATTGCAAAGAGTCAGGCATGACTGAGCGACTTTCACTTTAATGATATTTTGAGGGTTTATATTAAAGGTCTGATTTCTGATTACATGCTAATATGCATACTTTCCTTCTCCCTTCCTTCTTCTCTTTCACCCTTTCTTTTATAATTTTTTAATTTTCAAGTTTGACCTAGTGTTCAAGTTTTAGAATGATAAAGAAAGTATGTAACAATGGCACAACATGAAGCACTGACCAAGGAGCTTCATGTACCCTTTGAGGATCAGCAAATTTTTGACTTGTTGCCTGGCCTTCATGAGTCCACTGTTTCCTAAATGGAAGTTGCTTTGGTGGGGACAGAAAATAAAAGATGTCAAATGTGAGACTCAGTGTACAAAAGCCAAAAATAGAATTAAGGAAAAAAAAAACAAAAACTTTTGAAGAATATTTACCAAGATATATACTTCAGTGTACTTCAGCTGTGATTCCTCTAAGACAGTCTAATGTCACCGACATTACATGGGACCTGCTGCTGCTGCTGCTAAGTCGCTTCAGTCGTGTCCGACTCCGTGAAACCCCAGAGACTGCAGCCCGACAGGCTTCCCCGTCCCTGGGATTCTCCAGGCAAGAACACTGGAGTGGGTTGCCATTTCCTTCTCCAATGCATGAAGGTAAAAAGTGAAAGTAAAGTTGCTCAGTCGTGTCCGATTCCTAGCGACCCCATGGACTGCAGCCCACCAGGCTCCTCCGCCCATGAGATTTTCCAGGCAAGAGCCCTGGACTGGGGTACCATTGCCTTCTCCACATGGGACCTGAGCCCTGCCTATATGTTCTTTGCTGTCTTTGTTCAGTTGCTCATCTATGTCTGACTCTTGGCAACTCCGTTGACTGTAGCCTGCCAGGCTCCTCTGTCCATGGAATTTTTCAGGCAAGAACGACGGAGTGGGTTGCCATTTCCTTCTCCTGAGGATCATTCTGGCCCAGGGACTGAATGCACGTCTCCTATGTCTCCTGCTTTGCAGGCAGTTTCTTTATCACTGGATCACCAGGGAAGCCCCTATCTACCGTAGAAGGCACCAAACTTGGCTGAGAGTTTCTAAAACCAAGATGGTTTGGGAGGATAGAGCACGGCTAACCAAATTATCCCCAGTCTATGTAACAGGGCAGGTGAGCTGCTACTTGTTTTCCTGTGGAACCAAAGATGGTGGTGTTCTGACATTGATTATTAATAGCTGACAGGTAGAAATTTCACATGTGGCACAAAGATGCCAAAGAAGAAAACAACACATCACTGTGGATGGAAAATAAATTGGAACAAAGAAGGTTTAGCAAATACTGACAAAATGTTTAGAAAGTCAGATGAACCTAGAGGAGATGCTGGTAGAAGTGGAGGGAGTGGAGTAAGTACTGAATTAAGTAGTTTAATCCTAAAATAAGTGAGTCCACATAGAATGGACTAAGACTGTATGTTTGGACCTCAGGGAAAAGGAAAGCTCAAGACAAGGTTGAATTGTAGAAAAAAGAATCACATTTTTATTCCTGCATATTTTAGTGATTGAGAAATATCAATTCCTACATCTCCAATTAACATCTATGTTAGAAACTAGCTTGTTAACTTTGTCTTAGAGAATTTTTTCAACCAAGAATTTACTGAAATACCACTGACTATTTTACTAAATAACATTCTGAAAGCAAAATGAGCAAGTCACCAAGGACAAATCTTGTCCTCTGGTAGATTCTGCATAAATGATTTCTGTTAGCTTCCTTTCATCAAGATTTTTGCCAATTAATTCATAAATATTAGCATTTCATTAATTGCACCAATATTAACATTGCATGTCAGTGGGGATTTTTAAGCAAATTTCTAATTACATTCAAAAAGTAAAACAAAGAAAAAGTTTTCTAATAACGTTGGTATTAGCAGGCACTAGAATTGGTTTTGTCTTGAGTACACATACATTCTAGTAAAAAAATCTATTGCTCTGAGTTTTAATGATCGATTTTATGGGTATTTTATGAATAACACATACTGAGTACCATTAATTGGATAATGAATTTCAATGCTTGGGATGAATTTAAGAAGCAATTTATGCATCTTATGAATCTCTCTTTTTTAAAAATCAACAGAAAATCAATTTCTAGGAAGTAAAATATTTTCTACATGTTTATTTAAGTACTAATCTATAATGCAAGTGAATTATAGGCATAATTCAAGTATACTTTTGTTTTAATAATTTTTTCCAAAAGAAAAAAAAAATATGGTCTAATAAAGGAGGGAGATTTTTTGAGAAAACATCTTATTTTTAATTTTCATAAGTCAAACACTTTTACTATTTTAAAATTTGATGTATAATACTGAACTTTATGCTAATTTACCATAATTTAATTTGTTTTACATGTAAATTGTTTTCACACTAGCAACATGCTACAGGAACTAAAATAAGAATTCATTTGTTTAATAATCCCTTTATAGAAACTCCTGAGGTCTAATGAGGCGGGAATCTGAGAAGTAGTGACTTTGGGGCTTCAATTGGCATTTTGTTTGTTTATTTTATCCCTTGTCAGACTCATTTTAATTTCCATGGGGAATCCTCATAACTTAAGGGAAATTGTGAAGATGAATAACAAACGTAAAGGTAATTTGTGGATTATATCTGTGTTTGACCTAAATCCTTATTCATTCTTAAGAGTATCAAGTTACTTTTGTATCATTTTTTCCCCTTAAATTTGTGACATTTTCCTGAAATTTAAAAATCAATCAATAGAAACTAATTAGAATTTCTTTCTCTTAAGACATTTAAAGAACATAAATATCCTTCTGAAATCCCCCTCCCACATCATTTCATAGTAGCACTGGCCTTCCATTCATCTAATCTTTGAGTATTTGAGGTCTTTCTAACCTTAAATCCCTTACACATGCTATTATTTTCCTCCAGCTAATTCCTAATTTTTAAAACCTCACGAGGGAAATTCCCCTTCCTCAGAGTCTTGCCCTAACTCTTTCATTTGAATTAGATAAATCTATCCTTCTCCTTTGGAGAAGGCAATGGCACCCCACTCCAGCACTCTTGCCTGGAAAATCCCATGGACAGAGGAGCCTGGTGGGCTGCAGTCCATGGGGTCGCTGAGGATCCGACACGACTGAGCGACTTCACTTTCGCTTTTCACTATCATGCATTGGAGAAGGAAATGGCAACCCACTCCAGTGTTCTTGCCTGGAGAATCCCAAGAACAGGGGAGCCTGGTGGGTTGCCTTCTATGGGGTCGCACAGAGTCGGACACGACTGAAGCGACTTAGCAGCAGCAGCATCCTTCTCCTTGATGACATCCTGTTCTTTTTCTTCTTGGCATTTATTAAATTTGAATTTTATATTTTTTGTGTGTATTTATTCTATCTGTACCTACCTCTCAGACTAGACTAAATCCAAGAAGACAAAGACAATGCCTGATTTGGCTCATTGATTTTTTTGTTGTTGTTGTTAGGTTTGGCAAATAAGTGGAATTCAGAGAATGAACAACTGAATGAAAGAAATGGTGGCTTATAACAAGACATGACTTAATGAAATTGCATAGAATCCAATACAGCATCATTATTCCATAACCATTAATGGATAGTCACAGTGATGTTCTGAGCTCTCTAGAATAAAGTTAAATTATATTCAACATATTTTAAGAAGGCAGGAAACATACATCTAAAATAATGTTCAAAAATTTTAAAAATAATAACAGGGAAAATGTATATACTGCGATATATATACATACAACTAACCAGTTCTATTTGCATCTCACATTACTAGGATCATTTTGCCCCATAGAATCTAAATACTGTCTCCTGAAGGAGATGCAGTTAACAGTATACAGCTCAGAAAGGTCTTCCTGAACTTTAATTTTAGTAGCAGTTTATTAGGTAGCAGCTCCAGAGAAGACTAGAAATTTACAAACAATAATTGAAACTTGTCACCTGGTCAAATACTGCAAAACCTAACACTTCTAATTTTTTCCCCATTAATTATTCCAGATTTCTTATGTAGGAGGAGGAAGAGATGCTGAAAGCGGAAACCCCATGCAGTGACTGCCTCCTTTGGAACAGTTCTTTATGAAAAGTTGGTATCTGCCATACTGATTGACTGAGAGCAACAGAAAACCCCCCAAGGCCTTCTGGTTCAGTTGGGATTGTAATGATAGACTAGCAAGATAAAAGCCTGCCAGAACCTTAGCTTCAACTGTATGACAATGCCCTCCCCAAGAAGATACGATGCTGTGTGGATGAATATAGATTGAAAGCGTGGATCCTGACAGCAGCACTGATTTCACTCAGAAAGCCCATGTGCGGAGAGGATGCTGTGTCTGCTCAGGATGAGGATTCCAGCAATGTGTGAAAAATTCGTTTTCTCAGCTGGAAATGCTCATGTGTCTAGTTGTACAAGTGGTAAATTTGGGGTCCATACTAATGCTGAAGTTTGAGAGAGAGAAAGAAAAAGAGTTGTGTGGATATCTACCCCTGTTTGGAATGAGTGGATTCTTTTTGGCCTAATACTGGGGCATGGGGAGAGGATCACACACCACTCAGAAATAAAATTTCTTTCCAGGATTCCTTGAAGTCCTACTTTCCAAATGCACCCTGATGCCATGAAGTAATTCATTTTCCTCTTCTCTATAGAACTGACACAGTTGTCATCATTTTTATTATTTCTCTGACTGATTCTCTCCTTCTGACTCCACAGAGCAGAAAATTTACCCTCCAGAGGTGCAGAGAGAATAGATTTCTGTTATTTTTTTTATTATTTCTCCAGATTTTTTTTTTTCTCCTTGAGGGTGAAAAAAAGATGATGACAAACTTTGATACCTTTGCATTAGAGTGGTTAATAACATTGACTTTGAAATTAGCCTGAAAACCTGTAGGATTTTTCTAACTATGAGAACTTAAGAAAGTCACTATAACTCTCTGAGCCTCATAGGGCTGTTGTATGAACTTGATGGGATAATGATAATAAAGTCAGGCACATGGAAACTCCCCATAAATGTTTTCTAATGGCATTATTATCATAAACACAGTGGAAACAGCATATTTCAGTCATGCTTATTGATATGTTATTCTATGGACTTAGCCAAGAATCAAGCGAAAGTGTGACAATTCATTTGCCTCCTCCTTTTTTTTGGAGAAAAGGAGTTATGAGTGGCATTCATCTTCACCTGAAAAATCTTTCTCAAAATGGGATGCATGAATTTAAATCTTTACCTTAGAGAAATAGTAAGGAAATGTCCTTTCTGTGACATGACTTTGAAGACGTTCTGACATCTGGGATGAAATAAAATATTTTCACTAAAAATGTAACCATCATTGTACTCGGTACCTATGGGATATGTGTAATTCAGTACTAAAAATTCAATAATAATTTTTAGTCTTTATATAATATAAATCAAATCTTTTGCATTTCTCCCTCTCATCCAAGTTGAACGGCTTGCTTTTGTCACCACAAAATAGCTGAATAGCTGGGAAAAGCTGAATAAAACATAACTTTCAGTGTTTGCTGATAACTATTTTTTGATGGAATAAAAATGTGATGATATTCTGACATCATATAACAGATACAAAATTCATAGCATTTCCTCTCCAGTATGTAACATTGCTAAACTGGTTGTAAGTGGAAAAAATTGTTTGAGTTCGGCACTCTAGGATTATTTAGAATAGAAGATCATAAATGATAATCTTTCTTTTAGGGAGTTAATATATGTTATCACTATTTTTTAATTTACAATATTTCAGCATTTTATTTATTTTGGCTTCTCTGGCGGCTCAGACAGTAAAGAATCTGCTTTTAATGCAGGAGATCTGGATTTGATTCCTGGGTCAGGAAGATCTCCTGGAGAAAGAAATAGCAACCCATTCCAGTTTTCTCACCTGGAGAATTCCATGGACAGAGGAGCCTGATGGGATACAGTCTATGAGGATTTATTTTTCATTTTTTTCTTTTATACTACTCCTGTAATAATTCAGTCTATGACCTCCTTGCCTTATAGAATTAAAAGCTGAGAAATGTAATGCCATTTTATTTTTATGCAATATCTCCTTATTTTAGAAAAGTCACTAATATTGTTAGACAAAAATTATTTGCCCTCATCTCATCATGAACTGAAATATGAAAATTTAAAAAGAGAAAGATAATGAATTTGGTTTTGAACATATTGTATTTTACATACCTACTTAGATATCAACCATCTGGAGGCACTCGACTTGCTAAGATATAAATCTGGACCACATTAGAATGGCATGTACTAAATATGTAAGGATTATCAGCAGAGGAGACAGTTGAAATCAGGGATATAAGTTACAGTACTACTTTTTCTCAAGCTTTAATGTGTATGCTGAAGCTGAAACTCCAATACTTTGGCCACCTCATGCAAAGAGTTGACTCATTAGAAAAGACTCTGATGCTGGGAGGGATTGGGAGCAGGAGGAGAAAGGGACGACAGAGGATGAGATGGCTGGATGGCATCACCAACTCGATGGACATGAGTTTGTGTGAACTCCGGGAGTTGGTGATGGACAGGGAGGCCTGGCATGCTATGATTCATAGGGTCGCAGAGTTGGACATGACTGAGTGACTGAACTGAACTGAATGTGTATTTATAGGAATCCACCTGAGGATGTTAAAATGCAGATCTGTGATGCAGTGTGGGGCTTCTTCAAGACTGAAGAGCTCATAGAGGCTCATGCTGCTGGTTGACAGATCATACTGTGAGTGGCAAGATTTAGACCACTCAAGGGAAAAGTTAGACTGAAAAGAATAAATAACTAGGGAGATGATCCTGGATAACACATCAGAAAATAATTCAAAGAAAGGCAGTGAAAATGATTAAAATAAATGAATTAGAATAAAAAATGACCAAAGAAAAAGAACAACAACTAGGACAAATCACTTTTTAAGAAGTGATTGGTCAAACAGGGGCAAATGATGTGAAAAAGGAAGGCACAGAAGGAAGAAATGAAAAGTCTATATATTTAATAATTAAAAGATCATCAGTTATTTATAGATTGCTCATTCAAGTACTTGTCAGATATATTCATTTTGAATATTTTCTCTCAGTCTGTAACTTGCCTATTCTTTTTCTTAATGGTGACTTGACGATGGACAGGGAGGCCTGGTGTGCTGTAGTTCATGGGGTCGCAAAGAATCAGACATGACTGAGTGACTGAACTGAACTGAACTGATGTGCAGAAGGATTTTATTTTGATGAAATCTGATACACCAGTATTTTATTTTATGGATAGTGCTTCCTCTGTTCCCTCTAAGAAATTTCTGCCCATGCTGTTGAGATGTTTTCCTAAGAATAGTATGTAATTTTTATAATTTTTAATGTTCCATGCCATACTTCATTTGAATTGATTTCTGTGTATGGAATGAGGCATGGGTTTCCTACAAATACATAAATAATAGTAATATACATAATAATAAACTACTCAAAATGGGCAGAATTCTTGAACAGATAGTTCACAAATGAATAATAAAATCAAGAAGTGCTCAAGATCTTTAGTCATTAGGAAAATGCAAATTAGTATCACATGCAGATATTGTTCATACATGCTAAAATAGTTATAATTAAAAACACTGAAAACACCAAATATTGTTAATATATGCGGTTATTAGAACTTTTATTCATTTCTGGTAGGACTAAAAAATGGTGTGTCCACTTTGGAAAACTGTTTGAAGGTTTCTCATAAAGTGAAATATATATCTACCTTATGATTCAGCAATCCTGCGCATTTACAAAAGAGAAATGAAAACATGTTCACAAAGAGACATGTACAGGTATGCTCATAATAGTTTTACTCATAATGGCCCTGAACTGGAAACAATCCAAATATACAAAACAAAATAATTAATTAATGCAGTGCAGTATGATTATTTAATAGGAAGCACCTACTAGTTATACAGGGCTTCTCTGGTGGCTCAGATGGTAAAGAATCCACCTGCAATGTGGAAGATCTGGGTTTGATCCCTGGGTTGGGAAGATCCCCTAGAGGATGGCATGACAACCCACATCTAGTATTCTTGCCTGGAGAACTCCCTGGACAGAGGAGCCTGGTGGGCTACAGTCCATGGGGTCACAAAGAGTTGGACATGACTGAGTGACTAAACACACACTAGTTATACTACTAGTGAAATACAATGAACTTCTGTTATAGATGACAATGTTGATGAAACTCCAAAATGTTATGCAGAATCAAAGAAGCCAGATACAAAAGACTACACACTGTTCGATTTCATTTACCTTAAGTTCTACAGAAGGAAAAAATAATCTACGATGAAAGAAATCAGAATGCATTTTACATTCTGCCAGAGGCAATAACCATTCTGATTTTTTTCATCACACCTGCAAGGTGGCATGAGGGAATGATCTGGAATGAGGCAAACATAATATATCTACAAAGGTGTATGGTTTATTCAGTGTACACATTGTCAAAAATATTTAGGACTCTGCTTTCCCAGTGAATAAAAATTATACCTCAACTTAGTGAAATAAGGTTAAAGATGAATCATTAATTATATTTGAAAGGCATGCTTCAGTAAAGGTGGAGGGCAGACCTCTATTTCAAAGACTGAAGGAATATATTGCAAAAAATGTAGTACCTTCTTTTGAGAATTTTAGCTTTAAAGAGAGATACAGAGATGCCACAGTTGTTTGAAATTGAACATAGTGACTTTGTTGTTTGATATTCATTTTAGGTTAAGGTCTGATAAACTTTTTAACCTAGGAAGAGGAATATGTAAAGAGGATGGAGAAATAAAAAGAGTTAAATCAAGAAAAAAAAAAAAAAAGCCTGATAGTAATGCTTATGAAATGAGTTCTTAGCTTCCCTTCCCCATAATATCTACAGTCTGCATTATTAGAATTAAAAGTTTAATGTATATCTGCTTAAAGTCATTTGAAGAGTTTTAGGAATGCTTGTGTAAATATGGCATTTAATACAATTTCGTGTGTTTCCTTCATTTTTTAATTTGGTTAAACACTTGTTAGGGGCTAAGAAGATGAAAAAAAATTTTTTTATCTGCTCTCAAGGAGCACAGATGTTGTGGAAGTTTACATTTAACGTGAGATAGGCTTCTTGGGCTTTCCTGGAGGCTCAGTTGGCAAAGAATCCACCTGTAATGCAGGAGACCTGGGTTTGAACCCTGGGTTGGGAAGATCCCCTGGAGAAGGGAACAGCTACCCATTTCAGTATTCTGACCTGAAGAATTCCAGGGACTGTACAGTCCATGGGGTCACAAAGAGTCAGACACACTGAGTGACTTTCACTTTCAGGCTACTTAAATAGGCTTGGAATTTTGCTCTCAAGTTCTTAAACTAGTGACCTCAACTTTGTTGCTGCTGCTAAGTCGCTTCAGTCGTGTCCGACTCTTCGTGGCCCCATAAATGGCAGGCCACCAGGCTCCCCCGTCCCTGGGATTCTCCAGGCAAGAACACTGGAGTGGGTTGCCATTTCCTTCTCCAATGCATGAAAGTGAAAAGTGACAGTGAAGTCGCTCAGTCGTGTCTGACTCTTAGCAACCCCATAGACTGAAGCCTACCAGGTTCCTCCGTCCATGGGATTTTCCAGGCAAGAGTACTGGAGTGGGGTGCCATTGCCTTCTCCTTCAACTTCGTTAGGATTGTCTTAATAATTTTCACAGCAGAGGTTGGTTTTCCTGACCAATCTGAATTAAATAATGGTCTAGGACCTACTGTATTTTAAAATAAAATATTACCTAAAATTATATTTCAGAATTGTATGAAGGCTCTTGGGATAAAGAAATAGCTTGGGTGAGGCAAAGATAAATACACAAAATAGAAAGAGAGATAAAGAACCTCTGTATAGCATGAAGCATCTTTGGTGTTGCTACATCTGAGATAAACAGTAGGAAAGCTATTTAAGTTCTATATGTAGCTCTAATCTATTTGGATGTGATACTGTTGAACCTAGGCTGTCATAGGCTACTCTGGGGCTTTCTACAATGAAGCTAATATAGCAAAAGCCATTTGCTAATATTTTTCATTGGCTCAAGCTTTAATCTATTATATGTTTTATTTCCCAGTTTTACGGTATTCTTTTATGGGGGTTGAGTGGATTCATGGTGTTCATTTCTATCTGTTATTATTTTATCTGGATTTGTAGATGTTAAATTTATTGTAGTTGACACAAACAATATCACCTTATTCATCCAAATTTACCATTTCTTAGAATGGATTAGAGGCTTTGAGCAGAATGGGGAGACTGATATATGGAAATGACATACGGGATCACACAAGAGCAAAAGAAATGAGTGTTCCCTAACTTCCATGAAAATACAAGAGGGTTCTGTCCAGGAAAGTTTTTCTTGAAAATGGGAACCTGGAATTTTTGACAGCAATTTACCACACAGTGGTTCGAGCACTGACTCTGAAGCCAGAGTGCTGTGACTCAATTTACTCTTCTGTGAAATGAAGTGTGTAACAGTTATGTGAGCAAAAATAACAGCTGTGAGAGTAAAGGAGGTAGTATAAGTAGTGTTGAGAATAGTGGGGCACTCTCAATAAAATTAGACATTATTACTGGAGTGAAAATAATTTCTCGCTTCTAGTAGTTTCTCATACCTTACATACATATACAACACACAAAACCAAACTCTGGCTTTATGGTCCAAGATATGTCCAAATTCACACAGTCATTGCTCTGGATTCATGATCTCTCGACATAGAATTCTAGCTACACAGTGCCATTTTCTTCTTCTATAATCAACTACAAATTCATTTATCAATTGCAGGCCGGAATCCCTATGAGACTCAAGTAAACTTTCACATTTTGAAGCCCACAGCCCACCTTGTTGTCCCTGTCTGTTCTCTGAGAATGCTTTCAAACCAATCTCCTTTTCTGAAATACTAGAAAGGGACTCTTTATTAAATACCTTGGTTCCTATTTTCTTCTTTATAATGTGGCTACACTTGCTATTTCCAGGAGCTCCCCAGTTCTTTATTCAGTGCAGAGATAGGCTGCCCTGAAATGTTTAATTACTGATCATACCATCCTCTTAATCTTCATTCCTTCTTAATCTATTCACCCAAGGCTGACTTGTGTCTTCTGTCAAAGTCCCTATAGATTAAATTGCTTTCTCAATTAACATATGTCTGTCTGTCCCTCCACCCACTGATTTAGGGGAAAAAAAACCCAACACCCTCCTATTCTGTAAAGAATGCCACTTAGAAAGGCTGTTAATCACTACATGCTTGTTCTGAATTGTATTGTTCTGCATTGTATTATGCTGCTCGATTGTAAGCTCCACAGGGCAGAGTCTTTATTTGCCTTGCCCTGACTATTGTTCAGTGCAGTGCACACTGATGACACTATAGAAAAAACAAACAATGGCTTTTTCCACGTTTTTCCATTTTAATTGTCAAATGGGGTGGTATAAAAGCCCAATTCACAGGAGACTTGAGTACACAGCCTCTGAAATTGCTAAAATAAGCTACGTGAGCTTAGAAGCCAAGTCTGTCTTTTTAAAAGAGTCATTTGCAACTCTTGTTCATTTGTCATTATTGTTCCCTCAAAATTACCTGAAAGTTAAACTTTCTATTTAAATGATTACAGGTACCCTCAACTCATTTGATTTAGCAGAGAACTTTCTGGGCACTGAACATAGTACCTGAATACACTTGGCACTGCCAAAATTGTAAAGACGAAAGGCAGTGTCTGTCACAGCCTTTTCACAAACTGACCCTATAACAGGTGCCATTTCTCGGTAAAGTTCACAGCTAGTACCACTGTCAACAGTCGACACATATGAACCAGTGGGAAGTGATTAAAAAAATAATAAAGATAAATAAATGTTAATCTCTCGCCAGAACACAGTTTACCTCATCTCGAGGAAATTCACACAAAGGCAAGCATAGTTCAGACAGTTGCCAAGTATTTTCACTGCTTCTGCCTGACATTAGCTCCTGCAGCATATCTCAGAAGGGACTGTTTCTGTGCATCTCTGGATTCAATATCTTACTAAATAGAATGTTGATTGAATGGTCAAAGCTCTAGATGGACTCTAAGAAATGGCAATATTACAGAAGACAGACGTATAAATACCATAAATATAAAAGCAGATTCCAGGAAAATTGACTTATAAATGGACACTGCACAGGTCTCAATGCAAGGCTTCCCCAAAGTCTCACATATAAATACAGACAATTTAAAAATAAACTCATAAGGATACATCTTAGAAACTTTTATACAGCCTTAAGTGATAAGAAATGGTTTTTGATCTCTGAAGACAGAATTGTAGAGTACAAAGTTTTCCATATTTTTGTATCCTAAGAATTTCTCAGGGGACTTGTCAAAATGCAGATTCTCATGCCCAATACCATTGCTATTAACACAGGTCTTTGAAGGGAGAATTCTGGGTATCTGTATTTTTATGAGTTTTCTCAGTTGATTCTGATGATCACATAGTAAGTGCCAGAATGGTAAGATGGGAAAATGAAATTGGAAATATCAAGCACTCATCTCTTGTTTGGATCATTTGTATGCTGTCAGATACCTTCTTGGGGATCTTACATCAGTTGTTGTAGCATTCTGAACCTCTTTCTTCTCAAATAGCAAAAGAAGGGTCTAGAATGAATACTCTATCTAAAGTACTTTTTATTTTTTTTAACTCTAACATTCATTTTATGATTCCAATTAAGAAGATGAGCTGGTTCATATTGTTTTTCTGATTCATCTTTACATATCTGAGAGATTAAGTGAGCTTGCTAAGAACAAAGCACATTGGCTTTGTTGTTTCTCTCGATACATATAACTCAAGGCTAATTTCCCCACTGCATGCCAATGTATTAACACTAATGGAGAAAAAGGTTTCCTTGAGAAATTTGAATTGTGAGGGTGTTTGGAAGGGGATAAGCAATAAGTAAAAGTGTGTGATGCAAAGACTAAATTAGATTTTAGAAGAGTCTTCTAAGGCTCTTTAAACATCTATTCATGATGGTCACAAGCCCCCCGGAGAGTCAAATAAATTACCCTAAAGATTCTTTCATAAGATAATGGAGACTAATTTGAAGAAGTAAATAGTAATTGCAATATTAAGCAGTTCAAACTACCTTGATGGCTATTTTTGGAATTCCCCATGCTGACAGTTGTTTTTTTTTTTTTTTGGTGCTAAGTCCTTTTCCCTCTTCCTTGAAAAAAGCATTTTACATAATTCGGCATTACCTATTTTATGTATGTGGCATTTTGCTTAGCATTAAAGTAGTTTATTTGGAGAAGATCTTTTCCACACTATTCTGGGGAACAGGCTGCTACCCTCTTCAAGTAGCAGCAAAAGATGCAAGGAGGCTCGTTTAAATGTGGCTTCTCTTTAACAGCTTGTTGGGATGAGGAACAGAACAAGAGCATAAACATTATTAAAATAGACTACAGTGCCAAATGCGAGGAAGTGCATGCCAGAAATTCTCCAAAAGTAGCATGGAACTGACAAAGAAGGCATACTCCAGTATTTACACTCTTGCTTTACTACGACCTACCAGGGTTCATGCACCAGCCACGTGTTCTCATCTGTATGCTGTGGCTGCACCCCTTCCCTGCCCAATGGCTCTGCAGAGAAAACAACAGGTGTTTCTAGTCAAATAACCTCGTGGAACACAATCAGTAAAGACCCCAATGGGTCTAGTAACCAACAGATTTGCTTTAAGATTTTCTTCTAATAGTCTCCTTTGGTTTTCTGGCCTTTGGGAAACACACACACATGCACATTCACATAAACATACACAAGGTTGTTTGTTCAAAACCTGTCCCACTCCCCCTCCCACCACCATTGTTTAACAGAATTCAACAGTGTTCCCAACCTGACAACAAAGGCTCAAGGTAACAAAGAATAGAGCAGACACATTTTGTGGCCCTCTTAATAAGAATCCAAACATAGGGGTTTCTGATAATGCCGAGCACTTGAAATGTAACCGCCCCCGCCCTTCATAAAACACTAGCTGCTCTATGCCTGTGCATGGACAGAGTTCAAATGCAGAGCTGAGACAATAGCTAAGTCCTTGGGATTCTCTTTTGAATACTGTGTACAAGAGTGTGGCGAGTAGCACGGAAGCTGTTTCTGCTAAGCATGAATTTTAATCTGTACCCTCTGGCCTCTTGGAGGTCTGAAGGTTTTGTACGGATGAGGCAGGAATTTACTCGTGCCTTGAAAAAAGATGATATTGTAGGCTGTTTTTCCCTGACAAGATATGTATGTGGTCTCTCCAAGGATACTAACCCTGCCTGACAGCTTGAGTCTTACGTTACTTGAACTGGTTTTCTGGTGGTTAATCCAATTCCAGGCATTAATTGGCAGTGGCTAAACATGACAGAGCTATTTTGGTTTTTGCTTTTTTACTATAGAATCTGGAAGACTTAAAAAAAAATTCCTCAGGTTGCAAGATAGCTCATTATGAAATCGTCACTGAGATATAGGAAATTTTGTTCTCTGAGATTTTTTTGGAATCACTGTCTCATTGTTAAGACTAAAGTCTTGGCTGTTCTAATTTTCCACATGCTTATCCATCATATCCCACTGCCAATTGTGGAAATACTGTTATATAGTGACAATATCTTAAATAGATTTTAAGATTTTATAAGTTGGATCTAGCATACTTCTGGACACATAGTTAACATATGTTGAATGAATACATATTGGTAATGGGAATAATATTAGTGATTAATATTTTTTAATGCTTATTATGTGCCAGGTACTATGTTACATATCTTATTTGCCTTATTTCAACTAATCCTCAAAACATCCCTTTAGGTTAAACATTTTTTGTAAAAAAATAGTCAGCTTCATGGCTCTCTTTCTCACTGCTTGGAGTCTTAAGTAGTGGGATTTTAGTCCATTATATCTAAGCTGACTTATTTTCACGCAGGGCACCATGGGGATAGACTGGCTGTCCGTTAGTGCCTTCTGATTTTTGTGAAGTCAAATAATTACAAAACAAAACAAAATAGCAGAATAAGTAATTTGCTCAAGATCATAAAACACCAGTAAGTAGGAAACTAGTCATGTCTTGCTACTTATTCATTACTTGCAGCATAAAGTACAATACAGATGGAAAGATAGTCATTTTTAAATATTTTGTTTTATAGTACAATATTCAGCAAAAGAGCAAGGTATACTATAATAGATAAATAATTTTTAAACACTCACATACGTACACATATGTATGTGTGTATTTGTTGTTTATTAACTACATTGTGTCCAACCCTTTTGCAACCCTATGGACTACTGCCTGACAGGCTCCTCTGTCCATGGATTTCCCGGGTAAGAATATTGGAGTGGGTTTCCATTTCCATCTCTAGTGTGTATGTGTGTACTTATATTTCTTTACTGTTACATATATTCTTATATGGAAATTAAGACCAAAGCTTTCTTCTGACTGATAAAACTTCAGGGGATTGTTTTTATTCTTTTTGCTTATTCTAGTTTACTTTTCAAATTTATACATATGTTAATTGTACAATAAATATTTTAAAATATCTTCAGCAAATTAGAACCCTGAGAATGTAATTAATGCAGGGATTAATGTAATTAATGTAATTTAACCCAGGCAGGCCTTCATGAAGGAAGACAATTGAGTTAGTCTGAAGAATCTATCAGATTTAGGCAAATGGAGAAGATGCAGAAAGGCAGCTAGAGAGAGAAGGAAACCTTTCTGGCAAAGCCAGAGGCAAGAAAAAATATAACATATTCCAAGAACAGACACAGTCCAATTTTCTACACCAAACACAGGCCAGTATATAACAGAGAATGGGCCATATAGGAGAGGTGTCTTTAGGGTGAGGATATTCAGCCTGTTCTACACTATCCCAAGAAGTCTGGATGTATGTGAAGCCACATAAAAGGTAAAGTTGAATTCATTTCAAAATTGTATGTCAGTCTTTTCAGTCAAGGCCCACTGTATACACTTTGCCCTTTGTTCAACTGTTATGTGGCACAAAGGTCCTAATAATTGAAATCTAAGCCAAGTTACACAAGGGTTTGAAAACATTCAGTTTTGACAATAAAATTCTGTTTCTTGCAAAACCGTCCTGACAGTTGAAACTTCCTAGGGTTGGGATGATAAATACATAGATGACGGCATGAAAAGGACTCAGCAGAATGTCAGACACATGAAAAGTATTCCATACATGGTAGCCACTAACACTTGTACTCATTAGTTCTGGAGAAAACCCAAGTGTATAGTCACAGACAGAAGTGATTGGCAAAGTGTTGAAAGCCATCTCATAGAAGGATATTTTCTCCATCATGTTCAATATCGTCTATATACAATGTACAATTTCTACCATTAGCTATCTTGTTGATATAAGTGGTAAAGGTTCCTACTTAGATGAAATAGGACTATTTAAGAAAATAGAAGAGAGGAATGAAACAAAATATTGACCAATAAACTGATATTACCCAGGCACTGTGCTAGGCACTTCACACACTTTTCTATATTTAGGCTTCACAAAAAACCTGTATAGTATCTGTTTTTAACCTCATTTCAAAAATAAGAAAACACAGGCTACAAAAGAGTACCTAGTTTATTAATGATTATTATTTGGATAGAACATGGGAAAAAGGAATTCAACCTGTGATTCTGAAATTCATGGTCTTTCCGCGAGAAGCCATGCTTAATTAGAAAGAAGTAAAGCGCGGGTAGAGCAGCAAGGGTATAAGAAACACGAATGCTGAGCTCACTAACCATTTCTTAACTTCTGTCAGATCATTTGATTTTCTGTTTGTAGGTGTATCAAATATTCAAAAAAGAGATTCAGTTCTATGACTGCTACAGGCTCTTTCTTATTTGAAATTGATCAAGATTATGATCTTATTATTTTTTAAGTCTAATTATTTAAAGCAATTGACAAGGGATATTTTATAAAATAAGAACTAAGGATTACATATGCCAACAAATTTGGAAAACTCAGTGGTGGCCACAGGACTGGACAAGGTCAGTTTTCATTCCAATCCCGAAGAAAGGCAATGCCAAAGAATGCTCAAACTACTGCAGAATTGCACTCCTCTCACACGCTAGTAAAGTAATACTTAAAATTCTCCAAGCCAGGCTTCAGCAATACGTGAACTGTGAACTTTCAGATGTTCAAGCTGGTTTTAGAAAAGGCAGAGGAACCAGAGATCAAATTGCCAACATCTTCTGGAACATTGAAAAAGCAAGAGAGTTCCAGAAAAACATCTATTTCTGCTTTATTGACTATGCCAAAGCCTTTGTGTGGATCACAATAAACTGTGGAAAATTCAGAAAGAGATGGGAATACCAGACCACCTGAACTGCCTCTTGAGAAATCTGTATGCAGGTCAGGAAGCAACAGTTAGAACTGGACATGGAACAACAGACTGGTTCCAAATAGGAAAAGGAGTACGTCAAAGCTGTATATTGTCACCCTGCTTATTTAACTTATATGCAGAGTATATCATGAGAAACGCTAGGCTGGAAGAAGCACAAGCTGGAATCAAGATTGCTGGGAGAAATATCAATAACCTCAGATATGCAGATGACACCACTCTTATGGCAGAAAGTGAAGAACTAAAGAGCCTCTTGATGAAAGTGAAAGAGGAGAGTGAAAAAGTTGGCCTAAATTTCAACATTCAGAAAACTAAGATCATAGCATCTGGTCCCATCACTTCATGGCAAAGAGGTGGGGAAACAGTGGAAACAGTGTCAGACTTTATTTTTCTGGGCTCCAAAATCATTGCAGATGGTGATTTAGCCATGAAATTAAAAGACACTTACTCCTTGGAAGGAAAGTTATGACCAACCTAGACAGCATATTAAAAAGCAGAGGCATTACTTTGCCAACAAAGGTTCGTCTAGTCAAGTCTATGGTTTTTCCAGTGGTCATGTATGGATGTGAGAGTTAGACTATAAAGAAAGCTGAGCACCAAAGAATTGATGCTTTTGAACTGTGGTGTTGGAGAAAACTCCTGAGAGTCCCTTGGACTGCAAGGAGATCCAACCAGTCCATCCTAAAGGAGATCAGTCCTGGGTGTTCATTGGAAGGAATGATGCTAAAGCTGAAACTCCAATACTTTGGCCACCTCATGTGAAGAGTTGACTCATTGGAAAAGACTCTGATGCTGGGAGGGATTGGGGGCAGGAGGAGAAGGGGACAACAGAGGATGAGATGGCTGGATGGCATCATTGACTTGATGGACATGAGTCTGAGTGAACCCAGGGAGTTGGTGATGGACAGGGAGGCCTGGTGTGCTGCGATTCATGGGGTCTTAAAGAGTCAGACACGACTGAGCGACTGAACTGAACTGAACTGACTAGATGGACCTTTGTTAGCAAAGTAATGTCTCTGCTTTTCAATATGCTAGAATAGGCTTAGTAAGATATAAAGCTCTATACAAACATGAGTCATATTCATAATTATTAATCTTTTACCTTGTGGGCTCATCTTTTCCAAAAATGTGCAATCACAAGAGATGACTGGTAAACCTTGTAAATCTGTGATAAATTGATTATAGAAATTGCTGCAATTCTTGGCTACTCCTATATGAAATCAGAACATAAATATACAGAAAAATGACCACTCTGGTAGGAATATAAAAAAGAGATTGGGGTCCTCTGTATATTTATTTAGAGATACGACTTTGAGTGATTAAACAAAAGAGTAGCATAAGGGAACAACTGAAATGAGACTTTCAGGCAAAGGGAAGAACATATACAAAGGCTCTGTGGCAGCAGGCATTTGGCTGACGAGGACTGGAGAAGTAGAAAATGATTAGACCAGACACTAGGCTGTATTGCTGCTGCTGCTGCTAAGTCGCTTCAGTCATGTCCGACTCTGTGCGACCCCATAGACGGCAGCCCACCAGGCTCCTCCGTCCCTGGGATTCTCCAGGCAAGAACACTGGAGTGGGTTGCCATTTCCTTCTCCAATGTGTGAAAGTGAAAAGTGAAAGTGAAGTTGTTCAGTCGTGTCCGACTCTTAGCGACGCCATTGACTGCAGCCTACCAGGCTCCTCCATCCATGGGATTTTCCAGGCAAGAGTACTGGAGTGGGGGGCCATTGCCTTCTCCGAGGCTGTTAGGGAATTTTTTGTTTTTGTTTTTGTTTTCACCAAGAGTAATGAGAAATCATGAAATAGTGATAAGTTGAGGAATGACATGACCATATTGGTATTTTTAAATACTACACTGGATCTTTTCCCTTTTATTGGGTTGGCCAAGAAGTTCGCTCAAATTTTTCCATAAGATGTTACAGAAAAATCCAAATGAACTTTTGGCCAACCCAATAGATATCTCAGGCCCTCCCAACCTGATATTTTACTGTTTTTATTATTTTTGAATTATAACGTTAAAAACACAACAATTGTTTTTAAGCTCTTAACAACTCTGCTTATTTTGTGTTTCTTAACTTTTACTTGAACTGTGAAATTTGCTAAATACTAACCCCTTTTTCATCAGGGAGAGAGTCTTGTCACCTCTGCATTGTAACAAGTAAAGGTTGAATCTAACAGATTCCTGAAACCCTCATTTAAGGAAGTCCCTCATTTAAAATTAAACTGCACTCACATAAATATTAATATACATGTATCTGATTCTTGCACACATTATTAGAGTGTATTTACTAATCGCAAATGTTTATATTTAAAACATATTCTGGACTACTTAGCAAATTATCACATAAAATTATTTTTGAGAATTACTGCAGAAGCATTTGCTCTTATTCAATACTGAAATTAGAATGATAAAACATGGGCACTTCTATCCACTAGTATTACTTGACATTAATTAAGACAATATCACAACAAATAGAACTATAGAAATCCCCAAGGAAATTCAGATTGGTAACAGAATGCTATAGTACAACCAATAATGTGTTTGACTATATAAGCCCTTAGTCTAGATAAGTAAGAAATCGTTTGTTACATTATTTTTACCCAGATTCTACTGTATGAACTTTACATCCTTTTAAAAAATGGGTATTTTTTAATGGGTTTAATTTGGGTATTCTGGCAATATTGTTTGCAGCTGTTTGACACTGCCCCACCTAAAATCACAAATTCGACACTCCCACATCATCTCGGTGTTTCTCCACTGACACTTCTGAAACACATGATTGCTATTGTCAGCTACATTTACCACCCACTGTAGAGGTTTGCTGAAACTGATTAGCTAGTGAAGGGATATATGTTTTAGAAGCTTTGAGATAGAGCAAACTATACGTGTAATTCACCATATGATGTTTAGTTTGTATTCCAGTTTAACAGAGGACAGAAAAGGCAAAAGATAGAGACAAGCAAGTAATAAGGAGAGAGCTTCACAGACATAAACTCATTTTCAGCCCACTGTGCCAGCTGTGACCTCTGTTCCCACTTTGGCAGGCATGCACTAGGGGAAGAGTTCCCAGACTCAGTACTGTTGCAATTCTTTGTTGTGGGTGGCTGTCTTGTGCACCGCAGGATATTAGGACACTCCCCAGTCTAACCATTACATCCTCCCTTCAATTGTACCAAGCAGTATGTTCTTCAGGCACCTTCAAATGTCCTCTGGGAAGCCAGACAGCTCTTAGGTGAGAGCCACTGCTCCAGGCTGTACAAGTTCAGAGCTATGATAACATGCTTACTTCTTCTTTCTTCCTGAAGTTGATTATCTAGTTGCGCTGTTGTTCCCTAGCAAATAAGCTCTCGAGGAGCTCTGACCTACTAGCCCTGATACCCTCCTGACTCTTATTCTGCCCTGCACACAAATTGGCTTATTTAATAAGAATTCTAGTAATAACAGCCTTAAGAAAATTAATAATAGCTACTACTATAAAATATTTATAATGTGCCAGACCTTGTTTCTAAGCAAATTATAAACATATATCTTATTGAGTCTTTATAAAAACCTCATGAGGCTAGGTAATATTATCTTAATTTATAGCTGAGTGAATTGGCATTTAGAAAGGTTAAGCAATGCTCTCAGGAAAAAAAAAAAAAATAATCCAAAATTCTGACATTCCTTTCAAGGCCCTTTAGGATTTGGTCATAATTTCCCCTTTCAGCCCACCTTCCAAGATGTAGATCTCCTAGGTTTTGCCTCAATTTCTCAAACAAATAGGCCAGTCTGGAAGAGTCCACATATGCTGGCTCCTGCTCTGGCATATTTGCTTCTCTGAATTTCCCCCTCCCAAATGGGCCCATTCATTCTTTGGTCAACCTGGACATCTGTTCTCTTAGACCTCCTTCATTCAATCCACATGATTAGGATTTTCCTTTGGAGGTTCACTGTACTTACTACTTAAGTGCCTTCTCTGTTTCTTACACTTGTCTGTGATCTCTCTTAAGTAATTCACTTTGCTTAATCCACTGCTGTTTCAGTTCAGTTCAGTTGCTCATTTGTGTCTGACTGTTTGCGACCCCATGGACTGCAGCACACCAGTCCTCCCTGTCCATCACCAATTCCCAGAGTTTACTCAACCTCATGTCCCTCAAGTTGGTGATGCCATCCAACCATCTCACCCTTTGTCATCCCCTTCTCCTCCCACCTTCAATCTTTCCCAGAATCAAAGTCTTTTCTAATGAGTCAGTTCTTTGCATCAGGTGGCCAAAGTATTGGAGTTTCAGCTTCAGCATCAGTCCTTCCAATGAATATTCAGGACTGATTTCCTTTAGGATGGGCTGGTTGGATCTCCTTGCAGTCCACTGCTGTTTACCCAGTGCCTATAACAGTGCTGGGCTCAAAGTTGTTATTGTTGTTTAGTCGCTAAGTTTTGCCTGATTCTTTGTGACCCTTCAGACTACAGCCGGCCAAGCTCCTCTGTCCATGGGATTGCCCAGACAAAAATACTGGAGTGGGTTGCCATTTCCTTCTCCAGGGGATCTTCCCAACCTAGGGATAGAGGGTGCATCTCTTGCATTGCAGACAGATTCTTTACCACTGAGCCACCTGGGAAGCCTTGGGCTCAAAGCTACCAATGTGTAAATGTTACTGGTGCTGTTCAATGCTTTTGAACTGTGGTACTGGAGAAGACTCTTGAGAGTCCCTTGGACAGCAAAGAGATCAAACCAGTCAATCCTAAAAGAAATCAACCCTGAATATTCATTGGAAGGACTGATGCTGAGGCTGAAGCTCCAGTATTTTGGCCACCTGATGTAAAGAGCCAACCCTTGGGAAAAGACCCTAATGCTGGGAAAGATTGAGGGCAGGAAGAGAATGGGGGTGACAGAGAATGAGATAGTTGGATGGCATCACCAACTCAATGGACATGCATTTGAGCAAATTCTGAGAGATAGTAGAGGACAGGGAAGGCTGGCGTGCTGCAGTCCATGGGGTCATAAAGAGTCAGACACAACTTAGAGACTGAACAACAAATGTTACTGAGGACAGAATGAATGAATATCCCCAAAACCATTTAGTCCAGAAGTTGTGGAACAGGGATATTAACTAAAGTCTCTCTGATTTTGATGGCAGTTTCCAAATTCTTGGGCTTATTAGAGCACACTTGTTTGAAAAGATTTCCTATCCTGCTGGCTTCATTTTAGCCCTTTCCACCTACCAACCACACCCTTGTATAAAGCAAACTCGAGATACTTAGGTATCATGTGATCTGATTTCAGAAATAGAAATGACTAATACTATTATTTGTGATTTCATAGAACACACACCTAGAAATAGCAAGTGGACTATTAATTTTTTTAAAAAATCAAAATTAAATGACTTCAATAAAAATCACAACCAAGAATAAGCCATGAAAAAAAAAACAAAAACCCTGTACTAGATATATCAGTTCACATGGCAATGAGTTTAATACTGTGGTGGAATTTCAAATACCACGTATCACCTTCTGTAACTGTTAACAAATGGAGTTCCTCCATGTGTGAAAATTTCAGCATAATAAAATCTGTGCCTCCCAATATATTTCAATAGTAGCAAGTGATTATGGTTAAGATTCTTCTAATCAGTCTTCAGATTTCATTGAATTTCACTATGATTGGATGACCTCCTCAAATCTCATAACAGGTAGTGGCACAATTCTCTGCAAATGACCAAATGGATATGTTTACAATATCTAAAGTACCTTGCAAACTATGTTTAAGTATGCATAGGTTAACAGCTGTTAGTTTAGTGCACTGTATATAGGATGAGATACTCAAGTGAGAAGGAATATTTGACCTATTAGAAAAGTATATTAAAGACAGTTACTTTGTAAACAGCATTATGGAGCTAGATGCCAAATGTCAACATTACAAATATACGAATAACTGCACTTTCTTATCTTTCCTACTACTGGTGGTTTTGTGATTAGTCTACTAGGCAATGGCAATATTATGAGGCTATTAATATGAAGTCATGATTTTACTCTATGTGGGGAAAAAGTAAACCTCTCAGCTGGTAACTAAAACTTAAATTCTGAACCCAACTTAACAAACGTATAAATGAATTTTAAAAAAGAAAGAGACAAAGATAAACTGACCTCCTTCTCCACAAACAACAACAAAATCTGTGGAAGGTTTGATCCAATAACCTTAATCCTAGGGAATCTGAAGTTGTAAATAATAAAGTGGCTATGAAAATAACTATAATTATTTCACAGTAACAACAATGATATGCATTTCTATAATTAGATTATATATTGTCCTATATAAAGTTTTTTGTACCGTTTTTTCAAATTACTTGTGTTGCTGGCCACTGCTTGGATCTTCTTTGGAAGAAAAGTTGGTATATCATATAATTTTCTGCTTCAGTATATATATGCATCAGATCAGTTCAGCTTGGTCACTCAGTCATGTCTGACTCATTGCGACGCCATGAGCTGCAGCACGCCAGGCCTCCCTGTCCATCACCAACTCCCGGAGTCCACCCAAACCCATGTCCATCGAGTCGGTAATGCCATCCCACCATCTCATCCTCTGTTGTCCCCTTCTCCTCCTTCCCTAAATATTTCCCAGCATCAGGGCCTTTTCCAATGAGTCAGATCTTCACATCAGGTGGCCAAAGTATTGGAGTTTCAGCCTCAGCATCAGTCTTTCCAAGAAACACCCAGGATTGATCTCCTTTAGGATGGACTGGTTGGATCTCCTTGCAGTCCAAGGAACTCTGAAGAGTCTTCTCCAACACCACAGTTCAAAAGCATCAATTCTTCAGTGCTCAGCTTTCTTTATAGTCCAACTCTGACATCCATACATGACCACTGGAAAAACCATAGCCTTGACTAGAGGGACCTTTGTTGGCAAAGTAATGTCTCTACTTTTTAATATGCTGTCTAGTTTTGTCATCAGAGAAGGCAATGGCAGTCCACTCTAGTACTCTTGCCTGGAAAATCCCATGGACGAAGGAACCTGGTGGGCTGCAGTCCATGGGGTCGCTAAGAGTCGGACACGGCTGAGCGACTTCACTTTCACTTTTCACTTTCATGCATTGGAGAAGGAAATGGCAACCCACTCCAGTGTTCTTGCCTGGAGAATCCCAGGGACGGGGGAGCCTGGGGGGCTGCCTTCTATGGGGTGGCACAGAGTCGAATATGACTGAAGCAACTTAGCAGCAGCAGCAGGTGTGTCATAACTTTCCTTCCAAGGAGTAAGCGTCTTTTAACTTCATGGCTGCAGTCACCATCTGCAGTGATTTTGGAGTCCAGAAAAATAAAGTCAGCTACTGTTTCCCATCTATTTCCCATGAAGTAATAGGACCTAATGCCACGATCTTAGTTTTCTGAATGTTGAGTTTTAAGCCAACATTTTCACTCTCTTTGTCTTTCATCAAGAGGCTCTTTAGTTCTTCACTTTCTGTCATAAGGGTGATGTCATCTGCATATCTGAGGTGATTGATATCTCTCCCAACAATCTTGATTCCAGCTTGTGCTTCCTCCAGCCCAGCATTTCTCATGATATACTCTGCATATTAGTTAAATAAGCAGGGTGACAATATACAGCCTTGAGGTACTCCTTTTCCTATTTGGAACCAGTCCGTTGTTCCATGTCCAGTTCTAACTGTTACTTCCTGACCTGCATACAGGTTTCTCAAGAGGCAGGTCAGGTGGTCTGGTATTCCCATCTCTTGAAGAATTTTCCACAGTTTATCGTGATCCACACAGTCAAAGGCTTTGGCATAGTCAATAAAGCAAAAATAAATGTTTCCTGGAACTCTCCTGCTTTTTTGATGATCCAGCGGATGTTGGCAATTTGATCTCTGGTTCCTCTGCCTTTTCTAAAACCAGCTTAAACATCTGTAAGTTCATGGTTCATGTATTGCTGAAGCCTGGCTTGGAGAATTTGAGCATTACTTTACTAGCGTGTGAGATGAGTGTAATTGTGTTGTAGTTTCCGTGACTTCACTTTCACTTTTCACTTTCATGCATGGGAGAAGGAAATGGCAACCCACTCCAGTGTTCTTGCCTGGAGAATCCCAGGGACAGCCTGGTGGGCTGCCGTCTATGGGGTCGCACAGAGTCGGACACGACTGAAGCGACTTAGCAGCAGCAGTTGAGCATTCCTTGGCACTCCCTTCTTTGGAATTGGAATAAGCTGTCTAGGTAGGTCATAACTTTTCTTCCAAGGAACAAGCATCTTTTAATTTCATGGCTGCAGTCACCATCTGCTGTGATTTTCTGAGCCCCCCAAAATAAAGTCTGTCACTGTTTCTACTGTTTCCCCATCTATTTGCCATGAAGTAATGGGACCAAATGCCATGATCTTAGTTTTCTGAATGTTGATGATTAGAAAAAAGGAAATCAGGAATAGGTCTTAATTGAAGACTTCGTATGTGACAATCACAATGGCATCATTTTAAAAAAATATATAGTGCATCATGTAATCATTACTTAAGTTCCATAAAATAGGAATTATTATTATCATGATTTTGTTTTCCTGGAAATTCAGTATCATTTAACATACCCGTGAATATCAACTAGATATGGAAGAAATTAAATCTTAAATCTATGTTTTATTTTGAGGTCTATGTACTCTTTGTATATTTTGGATAATATAACATTTATTAAATATTAGGTGCTTTGTTAAATTTCATAGCTCTGCACAGCTCACAGTTTAAAAGAGGATGTAAATTAATAACCACATAATTACAATAGGCAAAAAAATATAACAGAAGGGTACCCGATAATACAGATGTACTAAGAAAAATGTCTTATTTTATCAAAATGTTCAGTTTGTTACCTTAAAATAGAATTTGTTACTATTTTTAAATATAGAGAAATAACAATAAGAAATTGAAATGACCCATGATAGCATCAACCAGATATTGATGACTTTAGAAATTAGCAGAACTATCAAGAGGCATACAACACAATGTGAAAACCCCTAGACTGTCTTCCCCAAACCCTGTTAATACAGAGAGCTTCCTCTGTGTGTACACATACAAACTTACAGGTGGCCTGATGGATCACTCTATAGACATTTCTACATCTTGCATTTTTAAAAATAATATACTTTGTGACAATTTATATGCTAATGCATTAAGATCTATGACATTTCTTTTAACAGCTGAGTAGTCTTCTATTGTACAGAAGTACAAGAATTGATCTAATTAATCTCTATTGATGAACATTTAAGTTATTTCCAGGATGCGCTATTAAAAATGCTGCATTGAACATCCTGTGCATGTATTTAAAGATGAACCTTTTAATGTACACTGACAAATTCCTAACAGTATAATTGCTAGATCAAATATTAATTTATAAATGACAAATTTTATGTATTGTTAAGTATCATCTCTACTCTCAAAGTAAATAATGGTGACAATTAGGACTAATTTAAGGTTTTATTTCCCCTAAAGTCAGCTTAGACATCAATCCAGATTTATCACATTCCTTGATTAATGATCAAGGCAGTCCAATGCCTATTTGGCATTAGAAAAGAGTGAAGAATGTATATTTTGAGTTATTTAAAATGATTTTCAAAAAGGATTAGAGCTATATGAGTTCTGTGATTTGTTTTGGTTTCCCTTTAAATAGCTGCAAAATACAAGTCCCATAGAACCACCTAGTTTCCTTAATAGCTCTACACTGAGTAAGGTTTTACATAACCATATTTCTCTTATTACTTTTCAAAGTAAAAAATGATTCATCAACTCTTAGTTTCTCTTGAATCATGCATTACTTTCTGGTTAAGCAACATTTTTCAGAAAACCAAGCAATACAAAATGAGAGCTAACAATAATTGAATATTTACTAGATGCCAGGCTCTGTTATAACTAATCGGACAATACTAATTCACTTAACCCTCATGGAAATGCCATGGAGAAATTTCACAAGTTGGAATTTGAGTCCACAATAAAGCTGGGTAGTGTCTCTTCAGAATGTATGCTATTAAACACTACACTACAGTTTTCTGAAGGATAAAATGTATTCATATCATGGAACAATACTAAAAAGAAGTTTATGCTGTTAAGATGATCTAGATTGAAGGCAGGAGAAGGGGATGACAGAGGATGAGATGGTTGGATGGCATCACTGACTCAATGGACATGAGTTTGACCAAGCTCTGGGAAATGGTGGTGAACAGGGAAAGCCTGGCATGCTGCAGTCCATGGGGTCGCAAAGAGTCAGACACAACTGAGTGCTTGAACTGAACTGAACTTGGCTCAATGAAAAGTGATGTACATGCATTTTCTACTGCAGTTTAAACTCTTCTCTTTTAGATTAATCTACTTATTTAGATGGACTTTCTCATACCCAGGAAGCCAAACTAATAGTAGAATTTTTTACAAACAAAAACACAAGATTCATCTTAACTCATCTAAAGTTTACTAGAGACCAAAAAAAAAAAAAAAAAAATCCATCTTTTTGTTGAGAATCACAGAAAATGCCAAACATTTGAAGACTACATATATATATATATATGTATATAATATATGCATAATGTATGTATACATATGTATATTACAGTTTGTGTTATTTATGTTTATTTCATGGCTTAAAGAAGTTCTGACATAAGAGCAAAGAATTATAAGCACACAAAGAAATGGTATTTATTGTGGTAACTTATTCTGTTGTTGAATCATTGTACTGAGCAATGGCTGCTCGGCTTTGGAAAGTCTGCATACCAAGTAGTAAGTTCTCTAGGCTAATGTTTACAATGGGATCAGACCAAGTAGAGGGCAGGGTTTTGCTGACTGAATTCTGAACAATACTTGTATTCTAATTGTAGAGAGGATCATAGGAAGACTGTATTTTTTAATCATTAAAATAATACATTGGTTATTTATATTACATGCTTAGTGATCCTCAGAGAATCATTCAGCATATTAATATTAACATGTAGCATCTCATATAATAGTTTTAGAATCTATTTATGCTCAGTGTTAAGTCCACTTAGATAGTGAGTTTTTCATACCTCTGACACAAGACAAAGAAGTACATCAAGGCTGTATACTGTCACCCTGCTTATTTAACTTATATGCAGAGTACATCATGAAAAATGCTGGGCT
>NW_011495049.1:3976930-4028322 GCF_000754665.1 Bison bison bison | reverse complement strand
AAGCACAAGCTGGAATCAAGATTGCAGGGAGAAATATCAATAACCTCAGATATGCAGATGACACCACCCTTATGGCAGAAAGTGAAGAAGAACTAAAGAGCCTCTTGATGAAAGCAAAAGAGGAGAGTGAAAAAGTTGGCCTAAAGCTCAACATTCAGAAAACTAAGATCATGGCCTCCAGTCCTATAGCTTCATGGCAAATACATGGGGAAACAATGGAACCAGTGAGAGACTATTTTTTTGGGCTCCAAAATCACTGCAGATGGTGACTACAGCCATGAAATTAAAAGACGGTTGCCCCATGGAAGAAAAGCTATGACGAACCTAGACAGCATATTAAAAAGCAGAAGCATTACTTTGCCAACAAATATCTGTCTATTCAAAGCTATGGCTTTTCCATTAGTCATATATGTATGTGAGAGTTGTACTATAAAGAAGGGTGAGCGCCAAAGAATTGATGCTTTTGAACTGTGGTGTTGCAGAAGACTCTTGAGAGTCCCTTGGACTGCAAGGAGATCCAATCAGCCAATCCTAAAGGAAATCAGTTCTGAATATTCATTGGAAGGTCTGATGCTGAAGCTGAAACTCCAATACTTTGGCCAGCTGATGTTAAGAACTGACTCATTGGAAAAGACCTTGATGCTGGGAAAGATTGAAGGTGGGAGGAGAAGGGGGTGACAGAGGATGAGACGGTTGGATGGCATCACTGATTCAATGGACATGAATTTGAGCAAACTCTGGGAGTTGGTGATGGACTGGGAAGCCTGGTGTGCTGCACTCCATGGGGTTGCAGAGTTAAACACAACTGAGCGACTGAACTGAACTGACACAAGACAAACTAATACCTTGTCCTATCTAATTCTCAAGGATTACTTGACACAAGAAGGCTAAAATGCTTACTGAAGAAAACATCTTTGGAGGAAATGATGTTAGCATAGATTTTAAGCATGGTGGATTAATAATACTGCTTTGAATATGAATGACTAATGACAGCAATAATTATGATAGTACTTAATTTTATTGGGCATTTACCATGTCAGAATTTGTACTAAGTCATTTACATACAGTATTTCATTGATTCTTCAAGACAACACTCTGAGGGAGGTACACTTATCATGTCTATTTTGCAGAGAGGGAAACTAAGGCAAAGTGATTTTAAATTACTTTTCCACATTGCTGGTGGTAAAGCCTGGGTTAAAACCTGGACAGTAGTTAATGTATCTTAAGTAGTTGAAAAGACTAAAGTATGCAAAATGAGAAAGAGGGATGCAACTGCTCTTAAGTGTATACATTCTTCATGGCAAACATGCCAGAAGGGCATATTCAAGTATTGATGTCCTTTATATTTATCTAGTTTGAAAATTAAAAATTCCAAGTAATACCAGGCTAACATGGAACTTAGAAAAATATACATAACTTCAAAGTTAAAGTAATCTGCACTTTCCCTCCAACTTCATCCTGCTCTCTTAGGAATTTTGTATTCTATATGTCTTTACCTTCTTGTATACTTAATATCTCCCTTAAAGTTAGATCCTTATCTGTGATTTTTTTAACTGATGTGAAATTCACATTATATAAATTTAACCATTTTGTGAACAATTCAGTAGCATTCAGTACCTTCTCAATATTGTACAATCATGAATTCTATCCAGTTACAAAACATCTTCATAATTCCAAATGGAAAACTTATACTCAATAATCAGTTGTTTGTCATCCTCCCTCCCTGGACAACCAGAAATATTCATTTGTATCTATGTATCTACCTATTCTGAATATTTCATATAGACAGAATCATACATATTGTAATCTTTTACACAGTGATTCTTTTACTTGGTATAATGTTTGGATTATTCATTCATGTTATAGCATGTATCAGTACCTCACTTGTTTTTATGGCTAACAATAACCCGTCATAATTATTTATCACCATTTGTTTATCCATTCACATGCTGATATACAGTTGGGCATTTTCCATCTTTTAAATATTAAGAACAGTGCTGCTATGGACACAGAAGTACATACATTGTTTCAGTATCAGTTTTCAGTTCTTTTGGATGTATACTTAGGAGTGGAATTGCTGGGATTTGCTTTTTTTTTTTTTTTTTCATAGACACTCAAGTCATTCACATTTTAAAGCTATCTTAATTCAACCAATGAAGCACTCCTCACTACAGCTCGATCTATTTCCTCCCTTCCATCTGCCAACTTCTAGGGAAAGCTGTCTGTATTTTCTGCCTTCATTTGCTCACTCTTGACTTTTCCCTCAACTCATTCTATTCTTGTGTCTGCCTTTATTTCACACCAACTTATATCTTGCTAGCGGAGAAGGCAATGGTACCCCACTCCAGTACTCTTGCCTGGAATATCCCATGGACAGAGGAGCCTGGTAGGCTGCAGTCCATGGGGTCACTAAGAGTCGGACACAACTGAGCGACTTCACTTTGACTTTTCACTTTCACACATTGGAGAAGGAAATGGCAACCCACTCCAGTGTTCTTGCCTGAAGAATCCCAGGGACGGGGAGCCTGGTGGGCTGCCATCTATGGGGTTGCACAGAGTCAGACATGACTGAAGCAACTTAGCAGCAGCAGCATATCTTGCTAGAGTCACTGGCAATTTCCAGTTTCCTATTATTAAAGTTTCTTGTTGCCTCAATAGCATTCAGCACTCTTGATCAATTCTTCCTTTTGGAAACACTATATTCCCTTGAATTCTATATTCCCTTGGACATTATATTTCCTGATTATCTGTCTGGTTGTCCCAAGATAAACCCCTCTACCTAGACTTTAGGTGTTGGCGTATCTTAGGGTACTTCTGAGTACATAGTTTTGTTTCTCTCTAAGTGATTACATCATGTCCTATAGCTTTAAGTGTACTTTGAGAAAGCCATTTGTTGATTACTAACTATACTTCCAGTCCTTGTTCTTGCCCTTTCTGCTCTAGTTTCACTGGATTTATTTCAGTTACCCATACCTGTTAGACTCCCTCCTGTCGGAGGGACTCTGACATGTTGCTTCTTTCGTCTACACTTCTGTTCCCTTCTACCTCAATCACTCGTCTTTCAGATTTCTGTTCAATTGTCACTTCCTCAGCAAAGTCTTATTGACTTCATTAAGTCAACTATATGCCATCATATGTTTCTTTTTTAAAAACTTAAAGTGTAGTTGTTAACAATATTGTGTCACTTTCGGGTATACAGCAATATGGTTCAGTGCTAACTGCCCCACTTGCTGATATGATCCTCAGGAAATAAGTCATGATCTACAACAACTTCTATTTCTGGTTTGCACTGTAGGACATACATACTCTTTGTAAGGATGTATGTCTAGTGGTCTCTATTAGCAAAAATGTCTCAGACATCTGTCTTGATGACAAAACATTTCTGTTCATCTCAAATATGACTCTCTCTGATTTTATGTTTGATTATTTAATGCATTTTCTAATGAAGTTATTCTAACAGGGCACTCTGTGAGACAGAAATTGTGAGTTACTTCTATAAGTAAAGGTAGAAAAAACATTCTGTAAAATGCCAATTGGATAGAAATCCATTTTTCAAAGGAGAGGATATAACAATGTTTGACAGTGACTTCCCCTATCCATAACCCTACTGGGATATAAAATTGTTGGGAGAAAATATGATCAATTTGTGTAAAAGTCAAGGAGACCTTTAAGAGCAAAATAATAGAAAAACTGACTTTTTTTTCTTAAGGTTCACCTTCAAAATAGGTAGGTTCTATCTGAAGTCAACTATAGATTTTTAAAATATATTGGTCATATTTCTATGAGAGATATATTTTAGTTTACTCTTATATAGTTACTTAATATATAAGTTAGCTGTCAACATTTAAGAAATAAGGGTTCACACAAAAATCAGGATGTCTGGTTCCTCTTTAAAAAAAAATAATGGCATACTTGTACCCTTATTCTTATACAATAGCAACGATCGAGGTTGGGTCAAGTGTTCTTCAATTCATCACAGACCCCTCCTGGCTTACAACGTTGCATTAGTTTCTCAGTGGTTCAGTCACTCAGTCATGTTCGACCCTTTGTGATCCCAGGGACTGTAGCCCACCAGGCTCCTCTGTCCATGGGATTCTCCAGGCAGGAGTGCTGGAGTGGGTTGCCATTTCTTTCTCCAGAGGATCTTCCCCACCCAGGGATCAAATCTGGGTCTCCTGCCTTGCAGGCAGATTATTTACCAACTGAGCTACAAGGGAAGCCAAAAGTGGTGTGTTTATGATTGTGGAATGGCAGACCATCCAGGATTCTAAAGGTTATCTTGGTAGTGGTTTAGTCACTCGTCCTGTCCGGCTCTTTTGTGACCCCATGGATTGTAGCCCACCAGGCTTCTCTGTCCATGGGATTTCCCAAGCGAGAATCCTGGAGTGGGTTATCATTTCCTTTTCTAGGAGATCTTCCCCACCAAGGGATCAAACCTGGATCTCCTGCCTTGCAGGTAGTCTTCTGCATTTCAGGAGGATTCATTACCTACTGAGACACCTGGGAAGCCCTGCATTTGCTTCTACTCTATATAGCAAAGTGAATCAGTTATGCATATAACCACTTTTTTTCAGATTCTCATTCTGTAATGACTCTTTAAGTCATTGAATAGAGGTCCCTGAGCTATATAGCAAGTCCTTATTCGTTATCTATTTTTTATATAGTACCATGTATATGTCAGTCATAATTTCCTAATTCGTCCTTCCTCTCCTTCCCCTGCTGATAACCATTGTTTCCTATATCTGTGACTCTATTTCTGTTTTGTAAATAAATTCATTTGTACTTTTTATACATTGTACATATAAGTGATGTCACATAGCATCTGTCTTTCTCTTATTTCACTTAGCATGCTGCTAAGTCGCTTCAGTTGTGTCTGACTCTGTGCGACCCCATAGATGGTAGCCCACCAGGCTCCCCGTCCCTGGGATTCTCCAGGCAAGAACACTGGAGTGGGTTGCCATTTCCTTCTCCAGTGCATGAAAGTGAAAAGTGAAGTCGCTCAGTCATGTCCAACCCTCAGCGACCCCATGGACTGCAGCCTTCCAGGCTCCTCCGTCCATGGGATTTTCCAGGCTAGAGTACTGGAGTGGGGTGACATTGCCTTCTCCGTTAGCATAATGTCCTCCAAATCGATCCATGTTGCTGAAAATGGTATGATTTCAACCTTTTTATGGCTGAGTAATATTCCATTGTATATATGGACTGCATCTTCTTTATCTATTCCTCTGTTAATGGACATTTATGTTGCTTCCATGGCTTGGCTATTGTAAACAGTGCTGCAATGAACACTGGGTGTCATGCATCCATATTATATTTGTGGGCCTTTGAGTTTACAACTTGTAAGCTGGAAAAGCAAGATGGAGCCTGGTTCCAGCAATAGTGAGTTGCAATACTACCTTTGCATTATGTATATACTGTTGGAAGAAATCTAAGAATACATGTTTGGTATTTTACAAAGAGAGCCCAGATTTGGACTGACTAAACTTCATGGAAAGAGAGAAAGAGAGATGACCTCATCTTCCTCTGTCCCAGAGAGACTATGAGAGTTTAGAAGGAGCAGTGTAACTCAAAACATTCCCACAATCCTCTTTAAACAATTAGGAACCATAGACTTTCTACAAGGATGTCTACAAGGTACGGTCAGGAGTAACAACAGCAGAGAATAGAATCAACCAGTAGAGATACTGTATTTTCTAGTTTTCATATTAACAGGCAACTATAACCAGGAGGGCTGATCATCTGGATTGACTATACTCCCAGAAAAGGTGACTTTTTTTAGGGCTAAGAGATCGCAGGGCAGATGGAATGATACCTGATAATCTAGAGTTTACAAAGAAATGGTATCTTATTTTTGGGCCTTCAAAATGTGAAACAAAGTAAACTAGTTATATGATGAAAACATTAAAAATTTAAATGGAAATGCTTATACATTTGGATTAATATTTAAACTGTCTGCCAAAAGGTTTTATATTGCATACAGGAAGCATATTGAAAAGTGCCCCTGGCATTCATTTGAAGGTGATATGACCATATTTATAGCAAAATGCAATTTAGCATTTTGCCAGCCAGAATTTCCCTTCCCAGTTAGGCTGTATTCTAAAATTATACTTTATGGAGTTGTATATCCCTAAATGTATACATGTGGATACGTGCATGTACATGTATGTGTGTGTGTGGACTTGCATGCTCGCACATTGATGAGACATTATTCACATATACATTTTATGGAGTCATTGAAGAAGCCATATTAAAAAATCACCACTGGAACTGAGTGGAGTTTCTCAGGCATTTTAAAGAGTGACACTTCACTGATACTTGTTGCCCTTCAATACAAACACCATTAGAACAATGTGTGACAACATCTTTGCAGAGAATGAACTTTTACTGATTGCTGCCAAGACTTCTTACCAAAAGTTCTCATAATGGAGGAGGTGGGGATCAATTCTGCTAATGATAGGAGGTTAAGCTTGTTTTAATATATGTTTCACCTCTTTCCTCTCAAACCTTTTTTTATTAATATATTATGACAACATGCTTTTAAAAATACATGCTTGCTTTTCTCCCCCAAATTATAAAAGAGCCCTGAATTGTTCCTATTTTTACTTAGAAAATTAATTTTAAATTATACAGTCTTTAAAGGAATCTAGCATCTAGTGATATATGTATGTGTGTGTATATATATATATATACAACTTCTAAACAATTCTACTGATGCTATTTTATGAAAGCAACTTCTATTATCCAATAATTTTACAAATTTATATTCATGGCTCAGATGGTAAACAATCTTCCTGTAATTAGGAGGCCTGGGCTCGATCCCTGGGTCAGGAAGATCCCTTGGAGCAGGGAATGACTACTCATTCCAGTATTCATACTTAGAGAATTTAATGGACAGAGGAGTCTGGCAGGCTACAGCCCATGGGGTCACAAAGAGTTGGACACTACTGAGGGACTAACATACAGAGATGACAAGAAAACTAAACACCCTAGGGTCTTCTGAAATATTTCTTGTAAACTGAACCCTGGCTCCTCAGCATGGCATGTTAGTGTCTGCAGCACTGGTACAGGATTATTTGCTCAGACTCTGTATCTACCCCTTCTCCCTATCTCAACTGGTACCTCATAATTCTATTATCTGGTAGATTTTGCTCATGTTTTCTAACTGACACTCTTTTTTTGTGTGTGTGTGAAGTTGTTCAGTTGTGTCTGACTCTTTGTAGTCTCGAGGACTGTAGCCTACCATGCTCCTCTATCCATGGAATTTTCCAGGAAAGAGTACTGGAGTGGGTTGCCATTTCTTTCTCCAGGGGATCTTCCTGACCCAGGGATTGAACCCAGGTCTCCCACACTGCAAGCAGATGCTTTACCCATCTGAGCCACCAGGAACTGATGCGCTAACAATCCCTTTTATAAAAAGTGAGATTACACTGTTAAGCATTATGTGTGGTTGCTTTTCTTTCTTTTTTCTCCTTTTGTTATCTCTGAGATTCAACACGCGGCATAATGCAACATAAAAAGACTGATGTGCGCTTTCTGTGATAGGCAGCCTCTAAGATGGCCCACAGATCTCCACTTTCTGATACTCATTCCCCTGAGTGTGGGCTGGAACACCCAATATCTCACTTCCAATGAGTAGGATACACAAAAACAAACAAACATACAGAAAAAGCACTGGGTTGCCACTTTTGAGATTAAGCTATGAGAGAAAATGGCTTCCACTTGACACACTTCTTGTTCCCTCACTCTGAGGAAAACCAGCTGCCATGTTGCAATTTACAGTAGGTGGGAGTACCAATGGGGAGGAAAGAAGAGTAGTCTACAGACAACCAGTGGACCCGACCTACCAGCCATCACAAGAGGGGCTTAGAAGCAAGTCTTCCTCTAGTAGGGCCTTGAACTGACTACAACCTCAAGATCCCTCCATCGCAGCCTTGAGCAAACCCAGAGCCTGAGGTTCCCAGTTTGGCTGCACCAAGGTTCCTGACCTACAGAAACTGCGGGAGAATATTAACACATCTGTTGTTTAAGCTTCTAGGTTTTGAAGTAATTTGTTAAGCAGAAATAATAACTCATTTTGTTGCTAGGAGAAATAGAAAACAAATATATTTGCTTCTCTTTGCATGAAATACATTTTAACCTAAGGTTACATCCTTCTTATATTTTCAGTCTTAAAAATGACCTCCATTTTATGATTTGATTGTGATAATATATTCTAGTTTTCTAAGCATACAGTTGGCAAAATAAGTCTATTTGAGTCCCACATAAAAATTGTTTTACAATTTTTGTGTTTAATGAAATGTACAAGTTTAAGAACTTATGCACCACACAATTTCCATACCATTTATATTCTTCTGTCATTACTATTTCATGTAAAATAATATAAATGTTTATTTACATCTATGTTATCTAAATAAACTGGATTTCTGAGGTACAAGGACTATTGTTACTCATGCTCATTAGCATTGAGTGTAGTATCTGTTATAGAGTATAGAGGCTACAACTGTGTATTAAATGAGTGAATGAGTACAAGTATGGATTAATAAAAACATTAATTACAACACATATGTCAGAAACTCTTCTGAAATAGCCTGGCTTTATAACTCACATCATTATAGTATGAGAATTTTAGATACAATGGAAGATATATACCATATCTTCTAGATCACTTCTATACATATGTTTCTTTGAACTAAAAAGTTGGAATAATTAGAATGCCCATTCTCTTTTCTGTCACACCACTATTTCCATGCTTATATTCTATATATGACTCAGTTGAATATTGATTCAAATTTTAAGCTTTCTTTTCTATTCCTATCATTATAAAAATATAGTACATGTGAAATACTTATTTGTATACTGGGCCACTGATGATAACAATGACAAGTGTAATTAGATATAAAAAACTGCCAAAACATAAAATTCTTAGATTTACACATGACGAGACAAACAAAGATTCAGGAAGCACTCATGGTCATGTCACCCAGTCAATCAACTTTATGCAATCAGAAATATAAAAATTGGATTTAAGAGGAACTGAGAACTGTTGTATTAAGATAATATCCTCAAAATTATGCTAGAAAAAAAAAAGACTGGTTATATAGTACATGGGGAAAAATGTGGAAATTCTTCTGTATGTTCAACTGCTTAGCAAACTGTGAGCCCTAAAGTCACTGACATCCCAATAGAATCAAGTTAAATGCATTCGCATCTTAATAGAGGACAATGACTGATCAGCTGATTGTCAGTGTGAACCTTTTACAATATTGCACCATAACCAAACAGAAATCTCATCTCTAGCATGTCTAAAGCACATAGTATCATGATTACTGCAGTGTGTTGCACTTTTTAAAGGAACACAATGCTGTGAAACTAAATTGACAATGAGGTGATTTCAATAATAAATGTATGTGAAGTTTCTCTCAACAAGAATAAAGATGCCATTGTAGAAAATAGAATTGTGAGGGAATGGGAAAGTGAATGCTATGTTGTTTCCTGTCTTACCAATGTCACTGTAAGGTAATTTGATGATTAAGCTACTGTATGATATTGAGAAGTGAACAAAACATGGTCAAGTCTACTGTAGAAAGCATACTCTGACCGACCCCAGGTATTCATAACCCTGTGAAATCATTTCTTCTTGAATGTGGGCCAGGCTACTTGACTTGCTTTCTAATCAGTAGAGTATGCAAAATGCGATGGGATATCCCTTCCAAGATTAACTCATAAAAGACAGTAACTTTCATTTTGCTCATTCTCTGTCTCTCCCACCCTCTGCTTTTCCCTCCCTCTTGCGTGCCTACCTGGATGAAGGCAAATGTGATATGGAGAGGTAAACGAGTCAAGAAACTGAGGGCAGCCTCCAGTCAATAGTCAGTGAGAATCTCGGCTCTCTGTTCCAATTTCCTTAAGAAACTGAATCATGCAGACAGTCACATAAGTGACTTTGGAAGTAGACCCTTCCCCAGTTGAGCCTTGAAATGAGACCACAGATATTGCAGACATTTTGACTATAGCCTTTGAGAGATTCTGAATCAAGGACCAGCTAAGCCCTAGCTGTATTCCACACCTACAGAAGCTGTAAAATGATGTGCTATTGTTCCAAGCCAATGAGTTTGGGGGTATATTACATAGCAATGGATAGCTAATGTACCTCTCAATGCCATACATGGCTAGGAAATGCTAAGAAGACTTTTGCTATAGTTACATTAAGAATTTTTTTTTCTGGGGTCAAATTTCTCTAACAAATGCTAAATGAAAGCGTGTGAGTTGCTCAGTCATGTCCAACTATTTGCAACTCCGTGGACTATAGTCGCAAAGGCTCCTCTGTACATGGAATTCTCCAGGCAAGAATACTAGAGTGGTTTGCCATTCCCTTCTCCAGGGGATCTTCCTGACCCAGAGATCAAACACAGGTCTCCTACATTACAGGGGGATTCTTTACTGTCTGAGTCACCAGGGAAGTCCAAATACTAAATATGTTTATATTAGGAACACTCATAGATGGACAGAGTAAACATCAAATTTTATTTTGATAATGAGTTTGAGATTTGGAAGGAATTTGATCAAAGTGAAACAGAGCAGGGCCCTATGGTCCTTTCCCCCCTTCCACCACCATGTCTTCCACCTGCCTTCAGTCTGTGCAAAAACTTTAGCCAAGAATAAGCTTAATCAGAGAAAGGAGAAAATGCAGAAGGAAAGCAGTTGAATAGAAAAAATAAAATAGTTCAATCATTAAACAAAGACAAGCACCTTTAGTTCCTCTTCCAGGACTATAGGCAATATTCTGAGACACATCCTTTGAGCTGACTTATAGACACTGAAACCCTCACCAAGTGGAAGAAGTTAATGACATGATGACCTGACTATAGTCATGACACAAGCTGCCACAATTCTGAGAACTGGCCTCAAAGAAATGGGAAGAAACCAACCCTGGGACTAAAGACTAACAGTAAAACAATCAAAATGCTGCTGATCAGACCACCACATGACCAATTTCACGATGACTGTCAGAGCTGACTGACTGTGCTGTTTCTGCTTGTAGCCCCCTCCCTCCACATATGAAAGTCCTTACCCAATGACTGTCAGTAGGGAAGTTGGCCTTTGGACAAGCGTCTGCCCTCCCCCACTCTCCCCACCAGGTTGCCAACCTTCTAAATAAATCAAACTATCCTTTCCACCAGGCTTGCTTCTCACCTATTGTCTTCTGCTGCTGCTGCTGCTGCTGCTGCTAAGTCGCTTCAGTCGTGTCCAACTCTGTGTGACCCTATAGACGGCAGCCCACCAGGCCCTGCCATCCCTGGGATTCTCCAGGCAAGAACACTGGAGTGGGTTGCCATTTCCTCCTCCAATGCATGAAAGTGAAAAGTGAAAGTGAAGTCGCTCAGTCGTGTCCAACTCTTAGCGACCCCATGGACTGCAGCCTACCAGGCTCCTCCATCCATGGGATTTTCCAGGCAAGAGTAACTGGAGTGGGTTATCATTGCCTTCTCTGATTGTCTTCTGAGCGGTAAACAAAGTTCACTTTCGGTAACAAAAGGAAGCAGGTACTAAGCTAGGATCAAGGAAATCAAGTCACGTCTAAACCAGGGCCGAGAAGAAAGCCTGATGTGGGCTGATAATGGATGTGCAGGAGTGTGGTGTAGATGGATACAAAGTGAGTGACATGACTGGTTTCTGTGACTAGCCCTGGCAAGGAACCATGGGAGCTTGGTATTCCTGGCATAAATGGGAAAAGCACAGAAGTCACAAGAACTCTCAGCAAGAGTCCCATAGGCCATCTAGGTGTTACAGTTTCTTGATTCTTACGCTTATTTCTTCATTTCCCAAAATCATGGAATACATCAGTTTTAGACATTGTTGGTTTTAACAAAAACCAACAGAGGCCTGCTTAAGCAAAACATTATTGGAAATGTGTGAAGAGGCTTGGAGGTTTTAAGAGAAAAGTTGAATATCTAGGCCTTGAGAAGAACAGTTTGGAGGAGATAATGCAAGAACTAATGGCTAGCTATCAAACATTTATGCCTTTGTCTTTGTACTCAGTATTGAAATTATCTGGAGAAGAAGTCTGATTGAACTAGCTTGATCTGTATGCTTGTCTCTGCCTTTCTTGCTGTGGTCAGTGAGGGTGTGTCCACATTTGGTCTAGTGTGTCATGTCCACCTTTGGGACAGTGGTTCAGTCCTACATGGAATCACGGAATGAGACTGAAAAGCAGTGGCTACCTAAAGGGAAACAAGGGTGCTGTTAATAAAAAATAAAGGACACTGGGTTGCTGCACAAGTTAAAACAGCATGCATTCATGATAGAAGCCACTGTGCAATCAGTAGAGCTGTCTCAGAATCAAAGTAATGTAATTCCTTTAACTGGCATCACTTTTAACAGGCTTGATGCATGTACTGACTAGTGCCTTAAAGGCACCATCTGACACTTGAAATACATTTGATGCTAGGTACAGAAGAAATTGCCTTTCCAGGGAAGGTGTGATCCACAGCTGCAACTTCATATCCTCTTTAAGCCGCAAAGAAAAATTCAACTGGCCCTTCAGATGAGGCTGCCCCAGGGCGAGAACTGTAGCAATTCATCCCATCTGGCACTTCCTGATACATAAGACTAGAGATGTTCAATGATGTTATACTAGTTTACAAGGAACTTTAAGCAGTTGCTCACTTCTTAGCTGCTATTTCCATTTATAATTACTAAATTGATCACTACCCTATTTATGTATGATAGAACATGACATAATGCGATTAAATGACTTATCCAAATGCATGCAAGATGGCATAGTTGAAATCAGAATACAGATTTCTAAGATCCTGTCAAATGCTCATTTTACTACACGTGCTACCTTATTTTCAATGCCCCATCACTACCTGATGGCATGTAATCACATATTCAATTGACAAGAAGCTGAAGGAATAACTACCATATTGGATTTCTGAAACAGAATCCAGAAAAGTCATGTTAAACTGGAATGCTGAGCCAAGTCAAAAATTCAGTAAGGATAAATGTCAAACCCTGTACAAAGGAATGTGGAGTAAGTACAGGTAGGTTGACATATAACTTAACAGCAAATATTTAAAAAGGCCTGAAATTTAGTGAAATATGATAAATACAGGAATGAAAATGTGACTCAATTACCAACAACACAAGTCCACTCTGGAAAGTATTGACATGTATGTGTTAAGGGTCCTTCCTTTACTAAGTTCCCCAAACTGGAGTCATAAAAGTATCTGTACAATTTATTTTTGGAAACTTGGTCTCTTCTAAATCCTTTTCTAAACTGATACAGACAAGAAAGGACTTCCCTGGTAGCTCAGTGGTAAAGAACCCACCTGTAATGCAGGAGACAAAGGTTCAGTCCTTGGGTAAGGAAGATTTCCTGGAGAAGGAAATGGCTACCCACTCCAGTATTTTTGCATGGGAAATCGTATGGACAGAGAAGCCTGGTGGACTAGAGGCCATGGGATTGCAAAGAGTCAGACATGACTTAGAAACTAAACAACAACAACAGAAATTTAAGAAAAGAAATTTAAACATTTGTTTTCATATTTTTTAGAGCTTAAAAGAAGCCTTAAACAACCCAGGTGTCGCTTTTGTATGTCTCTAACATGGTTACCTCCTATAGAAATTTGTTTTCTCAAATTCCAGGAAGCTTTAAGTTGTCCCCTAAGTTGTTGCAGAAATTTGGAAGATGCCCTGTCCTGGTCTGGAGCCATCTACTTTCTCCTGAAACGGTCTGATTCTGATCTAGGAGTGAGCTTCCAGGTATGTTGTTGAATAATATCAATCCATGTCTCTAGACTCTCAGCTCCAACTGCTTATGGGGGGAGAATACTTGCACTAACCTGTGTTGGGACAGGTGGCCGATCTCTTCTTAGATTTGGAATTGAAACTAACGACAATCGGTTGGTGTTAGAAAATCTTAAAGCAAACGTGTAAAAGTGATAGCCAGGAATATTTTACAAGCCAGTCTGCAGAGAGAGAAAAAGGAGAAACCAAACCAGGTCTGTAGAGGAAATAAGAAATAAGATGGATACTGAGAAAGAGAAAGAAAAAGAGAAAAGAATGAAAGACAAACTTTATGAATGTTTTAAAACTCTACAGATACTTCTTTTCTTTTTTTTTTTTTTTGAAGGTTGGCTACATTTCTAGGCTTCATTTGCAAGAGACACCTCTGAATATTCATAGTCTCAATATTACAGAGTCACTGTTTGACTTAAGCAGGATACATACCAATAGTCCAAGATCTGAAGGAAGTCTATAGACCTTTCAAGCCCAAAGCACCAGCCAAAGTTCACAACCCATAAATCCCTCCCACTCTTTGATTTTATAGTTTCTTTCAACTTGTACCTAAAAAGGAAACACAAATTGTTGCAGTCAGTGTTACTTATCGGCGATGGCAATATCCATAGATTTAGACAAGATCTGAAATGATAACACACTAGGAACTACAGAAACCCCTCAATTACCAGCTTGGGAAAGAAATGACTAGGAAAGGTAAATGATCTGTCTGCAAAGAATGTAAAGAAACATTTAACTTAATGTTTCATGTAGGATGACTTTTTCTTAATGCAGGACCATTAAAATGAAACGGGTTCTTCTGAAAGGTAGTAAGTTCCCTGAAACTGGAAATATGCCAGCAATACCTAGATGTCCTCTTTGCAGTATCTGTAGGGGAAACTATCCAAGCATCAAATCAAATGAGTGGTTGTATTTGCTTATCTCTAAATTCTCTGCCAACTTCAAGATGCTATGATTCATCAATTTATCCCAAATGCCCATAAGATATAATGTAACTGTAAAATGTAATAAGAATCTCTATATGGCTAATAACATCTTGTTGAAATCACAATATATAGTACTAGGCAAAACCTTCTGATGGACAGGTATTATGAAAATATTCAAGGCGATAGTATTTACCAATCATACGACCTGATCTCCAAACAAAGAAGAAATGACATTTCTCCTTTACAATGACATTTAAAGGTAGACTTTTGTTTAAGATCAACTGTGTAGAACAACGGCAATAAGTATAAGGTGGCTCAAATACACATTCAGTTTTGATGACATCATTTCTGAATTGTGTCTTCAGTTGAATCATCAAGCCTGAAGTACTGTGATCTCACGCTTCTAGAAAGCTTTACAATCGCATGTTTGCTATTGTCGTCAAGGTCACAAATTAAGCTCATTAGAAGCTTAAAGTTTTTAAAGTGCCTTGTTCCTCTTTTTCAAAAGTGTTTACTGGATAATCCAGACATCCTCAGATGGGTTCTTCTATTTTTTTATAAATTTATAATGCAGTAACTGCTACTAGGGCACATTACAACAAAAAGATTAAGCCAGTTAAAGCACAATTACTAAATCTCGTTCAGCCGGATTCTCTGGTAGTCTTTAAGTACTCTTCTCTTTCAGACAATGGCGAGGGTGATGAGCAACGGGGTAACTGTGCTGTGCTTCCCACAACTCCTTCCCTCCACACGTGTGCTGAGCACAAATGTGCTCAGTCACTCAGCTGTGTCTGACTCTTTTCGACTCCATGGACTACAGTCTGCCAGACTCCTCTGTCCGTGGAATTTTTCCATCAAGAATATTTGAGTGGGTTGCCATTCTTCCTCCAGGGAATCTTCCTGACCCAGGGATCAAACCAGCATCTTCTGCATTGGCAGATGGATTCTTTACCCCTGAACCACCAGGGAAGCTCTTTCCCTCCCAAAACTCAGAGCCTATATGATATCAAGAATCTCTTCTCCTTCTTTATATTATTTAGGATTATCCATATGTACTAGGTTTAATGGTGTTATCCACAACATGCTTATGTCCTAATCCTTGGAAATGTGAATATTACCATATATAGTAAGTATTATCTTCTATGGCAAAAGATGCAGTGAAATTTAGGATTTTGAGAGGAGATGATTACCCTGGATTTTACAGGTGGGCCCTAAATGTTTTCATGAGTGTCATTCTAGGATAGAGGCAAGGGAGATAAGACAGACATACAGAAGAGGAATAGACAATTTGAGATGGAGGCAGAACTGGAATGATGCGGTCTGAAGCCAATGATATTATTAGTAACCACCAGAAGCTGGAAGTGAGAAAAATTAGAATCTCCTTAGAGTCTTCGAAGGAAGGAGATCTTGTTGACCTCCTGGTTTCTGGCCGCTTGTTTATTAAATATTTATTTATTTTTTGCATCTGTTGTTGAGTTAGGATGACAGACTCTCACTTCAATAATGTTATTTTTAAAGACATGTCCTGCATAGACAATCCATACAGAGAGATATAAAGAGGTTCTATAAACATATTAAAGTATATTAATCTCCATTCATGGTAAGGAACGTAGAATCAAAACTACTCTGCAGTACCATTTCTAAACTATCAGGCTGGCAAAAATTCAAAGGCTTGACAATTCCCACTGTGCTGGATAGCCTGTGGAGAAGCAGGCTTTGACAGTACTGGTGGGAATGTAAAATGGTATAACACTTATGGAGAGGAATTTGAAGATATTTTATCAAACTACATTATATTTGTCCCTCAATCCAATAGTCCTACCTCCAGGAATTCAACCTGAAGATATAAATAAAAAACATAAAAATGCAGTAATAATATACATATGAATAAAATGAATCATTGAAGCATTATTTGTAGTTGCAAAAACTGGAAACTTACCCAAGCATTTTTAGGAGAGTGTATAAATTTAGCAGACTGCTATGCTGCTATAAAAAAGAATGAGGGAGGACCTTATTAACAAAACATATTGTTAAGTGAAATGGCAAAGTGTAATACAACATCATAAACATTATAAAATGGGCTTCTCTTGTGGTTCAGTGGTAAACAATCTGCCTACCAATACGGAAGACATGGGTTCTGTCCCTGGATTTGGAAAATCCCCTGGAGAAGGACATGGCAACCCACTCTGATATTCTTACCTGTAAAATCTCATGGACAGAGGAGCCTGGCAGGCTACAGTCCATGGGGTTGCAAAAGAATCGGACACAACTTAGCAACTAAATAACTGTTAAGTGAAACTGCGGAGTGTAAAATAATGTACATGTAAGGCTACATATTGTATAAAAAAGAATAGAAAATAAGAAAATGCATTCACTTCCTTATCACTTCAAACAACACAAGAAGCATAAACCTGAAAAAATGAAGTTGTTTAACTACCCAGGGTGAGGTGGAGGAAAGGAAAAGAGAAAGAATGATACTTCTTTGAGTATACTGTTATGAGTAGTTCTGACATTTGAAGCATGTTAATATCCTACATATTTTAAAATATTAGTTAATATGAATGGGAAGAGAAAAAAAAAACTGCAAGCACACTGAAACAAATGAGCCTAATCATATGCCAAGTGAACATCACAATTACACTGGAAGGAGAAAAAAGAAAGAACCCATCTAACTACTTGTGAAGAGAGCATTTAGCTACAGACCCTTAGTCTTGGGCAGAGTAGGCTTTAGGATGGAATGGCAGAATGCAAATAAATCCTAAATACTTTTCAGTAGTTTTGTTTATAATCGAAAGGACAAAGAAGAGAAGAAAAGTGAAAGAAAAGAAAAGAAAAACAATAATTATACAACAAAGAAAGAAATGGGCAACGCCTTGAACAGATGTTAAACTTAACACCATTCATGAGGACAGATGGACATTGTGTGGCTCCAGATGAAGCGCAAGATCTGTCTACTCAGTAGCACAGCAGTGAGAATGCATAAGCACAGTCTAGTCAACAAGCAAATATCAAACCAACATGCAATGAGAAATATTCTATTTTTTAAAAAGGGGGAGGATTTTGTTTTCAAAAATGCAAAAGTCATTAAAGACAAAGAAAGGATATGTAAAAGATCCAGATTAGGGGACTAAAAAGATGTGACTAGTAAATGTAATATCAGATCCTAAATTCGATTTTGTACCCATAGAGGGAAAAAAAAAAATGCTATAAAGGAGGTTATTAGATCACTGACCAAATTAAAGGTGGATGGTAGTTTAGACAAAAGTATTGTATATATGTAAATTTATGAAGTTGTCAACAATAATGTGGCTATAAAAGAAAATGTCCCATTCTTTGGAAATCTTACACTGAAGAATTTATGAATTTATGAAGAATTTATAAAATCAATTTATGAATCAAGGCCATGATATATGAAATTTATCTATATCCATCTATATATACATATATATATACAGAGGGAATGAGAGAATATAAATGATTAAGCAAATGAAATAAAATATTAAGAATAGGCAAATTTAAATGAAAGGTTTACAGATATTTTTTGTACTATTTTGGTGATATTTTACAAGGTTAAAATCACCCCAAGCAAAAAGGAAATCTAAAATATATCCAAAACCAGAAAAGTTTTGAATCTTGAAATTGCTCAATGCCAACATAAAAAGTTATTTCTACTTAACATATTTTATAATCATGATACATCTATCCACTATCCTGCCCTGTCCCCGAAATGTACACACAAACATCTCAAGTCTCACAGAGCTTAAAACGTAATTGAGATATTGAAAAATGTCACTTAAGAGTAAAATAAACAACTCAGGTCTCACATATCAATAAATGCTAAGTGAAAGGTACATGTAACAGCTACTTTGGACATTTATTCCTTATCTAATTGAAATTCTACTTTTTATAATTTCTGCTCTTTCTTTTTTACCCAGTGAGTTGCTGAAAAAAATGGTTTTACTTTTTGCTACATAACCTTACATTTACTTGAAAACCTGTTGAAATATTCTGTATCTTTCATTCTTCAGCTTGAGGAATTCAACTTCCTCAAATTTGTTGATCTTGCTCATATTCATTTCCTTCTTCAAGTTCATTGCATGCTGATCAGCTGCCATTTATGCAAGCCTGAAGCTAACAAAAGATGCTTTACCATCAGTCTTCTGGGTCTAAGTACCACAACTTCTGTTGCTTGCTTCAAATCATAAATTTGGGGTTTGGTTGACTAGATTTTTCACCTATTATTGGATCTTTTCCCCAATGTTAAAAAGAAGCTGTGTTTTTTATTTTTTGTTTTTTTCCACCAGTAGAGCAGAAAACTCTGATACACGCTGACAAAATTTCATTTACCTACAGATTTTCACATCACATAGATTATTGCTATATTAATCACTACTATACTTTTAAGTATGTCGAAAATTTTCTGTCAAGTTATAATTTTACTCCAAAAGTATTTGAGCATAAAATTTGATTACATTAATTTCCTCCATTCATAAAATGGAATATTTTTTAAAAGTAGATTTTGCTGTTTGCAAACTGTGGTTTGTTTTTTGTGAATTAGGATAGTGGAAAAATAATAATACCTTTAAAGATAGCTTGTGTAAGAAGTCTATCTGACATTAGAACAGAAATGATGACCTTTTTAAATTACTGCATAAGCACTATGAGTAAGCCAAAGGAAGTTTTAATTCTATCCATTTAAGCCATGTCAAGGTTGGGGACTTGAAGTTCAAATATCCCTACAACAGCTTGACAATAGTTCAAATGTCTGTCAGCAAAATATGTAAACCATTTTAATATACTGAATATTGCATGAGTTTACAAGAATCTTCTTTATATTTATATTTCTACTTGTGTAACTTTCAGAATCTTATAGCCTTTTTCAATCCTTATGAATTCTTCATTCCTTCCTCTCTCCCTCCTTCTTTTCCTCTCTTCGTTCTTTCTGATTTTCCTTCCTTCTTTCCTGATGGGGGAAGCAAATGAATCATAATTTTTCACTGACATTTCACTATGTCTCAAATAAGTGTGGAAGTCTGAGATTCCAGTTTATTTCTGCAATTGTTTACTAGTCATGATTCATTCCTCCTTTTAAATATATCATCACCTTTCTTTATTGTCTTTCTTTTAGTCATAAACATGGACAAGAAAGTGTACTTTTTTAGTCATTCATCCATTATTTTTTAATTTATGTGTGTAATTTATTTATTAATTCACTTACTCATTTCTTCATGTTCCAGACACAATCAAAAGTTGACATAAAATCATAAAAAGAATTGTGTTTGTTTTTTAAGTTCCCTACCTGAGTCTCCCAATTAGAGGCAGCATCTGTTTTTTGATTTCAGGTTTGTAGCCAGCCAGGATGATCTATTTAAAGTGTACAAAGGGATGAACTTGAAAAAACAATTAAATATGTTCATTGCTAATGAATAATTTTCATGCAAGGTTAGCCCATAAGAAAGTAAAGAGATTTACACCATGGGCTGATCTTAGGAACCATCTAGTTCCCTAATTCATGTCGTGCATGCATGCTCAGTCATGTCCTACTCTTTGTGACCCCATGGACTTTAGCCTGCCAGGCTTCTCTGTCCATGGGATTTTTCCAGGCAAATATACTGGAGGAAATTACCATTTCCTTCCCCAGGGGGTCTTCCAGACCTGGGGATCAAGCCTGCGTCTCTTGTGTCTCCTGCATTGGTAGGCAGATTCTTTACTATTGAGCCACTGGGGAAGCCCAGTTCACGCTCACCCACTGGCTAAAAATGGATTCAAATGAATTCATCAGTATTCAGACTACCAGCCACATAGGAGAGATTTTCACTGTCAAGCCTAATGAGTTATTACTAATGGCAGGTAGTTTCCTGCAACAGCTGATGACATTTGTCTGGAATAAGAAAAGTATAAATGAGTTCCATGACAACTTATTCTGGCAGTAGGAAAAGAAGGAGAATGCAGAAAGGATACACCACTTGAAGGTGTAGGTTTAAAGGTTCAAGAAGACACACTTTCTATCACACACTTGCCTTGGGTCATTTGGTACAGAAAGAAGAATTTTCTGTAGATATTCAGTTAAAGATGGAGAGGATCATGCTTCTCAGTTTAAAAAAAAAAAAAAAGAAAGAAAGAAACCTTTCCAGGAATCTTCTAGAACATCCAGTAGGTATTGTCTCACTAGAGATGTCATAGCCCCATTTTACAACTGAGGTTTTGGTTTATGTCCTTTAAAATTTTTACTTAAAGAACAGAGATCATCACCCTTTAAAGACTTGAAGACCATCAGCATACTTGAGCAAGTTGTGTCTCTTGTGACCTCTTATTTTGATTTCTTCAATAGAGGGCAATGTCCTTAAAACTGTTTCTTATTCATCTTTGCTTCCTAAGGACTCAAGTAATTGATCAGTTTGATTGATACTAACTGTATCAGTCATTGGGACTCATTCTATTGTCAATCACTCTCCTACTTTTTAAATCTGAATTTTGCAATTCAGAGTTCATGATCTGAGGCACAGTCAGCACTCGGTCTTGTTTTTGCTGACTATATAGAGCTTCTCCGTTTTCAGCTGCAAATAATATAATCAATCTGACGTCAGTATTGACCATCTGGTGATGTCCATGTGTAAAGTCATCTCTTATGTTGTTGGAAGAGGGTGTTTGCTATGACCAGTGCGTTCTCTTGGCAAAACTCTGTTAGCCTTTGCTCTGCTTCATTTTGTACTCAAGGACAACCGGGTAACTCTTAACTTCCTACTTTTACATTCTAGTCCCCTATGATGAAAAGGACATCTTTTTTTTTTTTTTTTTGGTGTTAGTTCTAGAAGGTCTTGTAGGTCTTCATAGAACTGTTCCACTTCAGCTTCTTTGGCATTAATGGTTGGGGCATAGACTTGGATTACTGTGGTACTGAATGGCTTGCCTTGGAAACGAATAGAGATCATTCTGTTGCTTTTGAGATTGCACCCAAATACTGCATTTGGACTCTTTTGTTGACTATGAGGGCTACTCCATTTTTTCTAAGGGATTCTTGCCCACAGTAGTAGATATAATGGTCATCCGAATTAAATTCACCCACTCCCATCCATTTTAGTTCACTGATTTCTAAAATGTTAATATTCATTCTTGCCATCTCCTGTTTGACCACTTCCAATTTACCTTGATTCAGGGATAAGACATTCCAAGTTCCTATGCAATATTGTTCTTTACAGCATCAGACTTTACTTTCACCACCAGATACATCCACAGCTGGGTGTTGTTATTGATTTGGCTCAGCCTCTTCATTTGGAAGGACTGATGTTGTAGCTGAAACTCCAATACTTTGGCCATCTGATGTGAAGAGCTGACTCATTTGAAAGGACCTTGATGCTGGGAAAGATTGAGGGCAGGAGGTGAAGGTGATGACAGAGGATGAGATGGTTGGATGGCATCACCAACTCGATGGACATGGGCTTGTGTGGACTCCGGGATTGTTGATGGACAGGGAGGCCTGGTGTACTGTGGTTCATGGGGTTGCAAAGAGTCGGACACAACTGAGCGAGTGAACTCAACTCAACTTCATTCCCTCTGGAGCTATTTCTCTGCTCTTCTCCAGTAGCATACTGGGAACCTACCGTCCTGGGGAGTTTGCTTTCAGTGTCATATCTTTTTGCCTTTTCATACTGTTCATGAGGTTCTCAAGGAAAGACTGCTGAAGTGGTTTGCCATTCTCTTCTCCAGTGGACCACGTTTTATCAGTACTCTCTGCCATGACCCACCTGTCTTGAGTGGCCCTACATGGCATGGCTCATAGTTTTAGTTAGGCAAGATTGTAACCCATGTGATCAGTTTGGTTAGTATTCTGTGATTGTGGTTTTCATTCTGTCTGCCCTCTGATGGATGAAGATAGGAGGCTTGAGGAAGCTTCCTGATGGGAGGGACTGGCTGTGGGGAAAACTGGGTCTTGCTCTAGTGGGCAAGGCCATGCTCAGTAAATCTTTAATCTAATTTTCTGCTGATGGGTGGGGTTGTGTTCCCTCCTTATATTTTGGCCAATTCAATTTTATAGTAGTACATCCATTTTAACATGAGGCCAGTAAAAAAATATGTGACTATATTTTTCCTCAATTTCCTCTATATTTTGCCTTCTTATGAAACTATGATAATGAGAGCATAAATAGAGAGGAGGGTTAACAAAGGAGAAAGAAGTTGAAGAAGGGAAGAAAGAGGGATTTAAAGGCATTCTGTGTCTATAAGGCTATCTTTTTCTGTATACACATATTGCAACATTTGCACACATATCTAATCAAAACAGGCAGAACTTATGAAAAAAACTTAACAGATTTATACTAATAACTCATCAATATTCAAAAGCTTAAATTCTTTTTTAATTAAGTAAGCTAACTAAAATGAAAATGCCAAAGTGGAGAAAAATACTCATAAAACACTTAAAGAAAATGATAATATTAAGCTTTTACTCTGAAAATAGTAGATATATCAACAGAAACTTGGGTAAAATGATTCATAAACAAAATATAAATGACTTGTAAGATATAAAAATAAGTAAGTCACGAGAAAAATAAATGAAAGTAAACAACAAAACAGAATTAAAATCCACTGGAACAGTGTGATTTGAATCAATCTTTCTGGTGTATGTCAGTCTTGATCACAAATTGTAGAAATGTGACTTAGACTTTGACATTTCACCTATAAAAATGATCTATAGGGTAAAAAAGAAGATACATACATAATAGCAAAACAGACATAACTTGAAAGTACTCTCAAATATGTGATTTGAAAAATTAAATACCAAATATTGTATAGTCATAAGCAAATTCTGCTTTCATAAAACAAATATGATGACAAAAGCAATTGTATAGTTTATTTTATAAATATAAAGATAGGCTTTAGAATATGCAATCTGTAATCTTTAAAAATGCAAACTAATGTTTTACACCCACACACACAGTGTGAACACATTTACAGGAGTATAAACATATGTATTTGTGTGAGCAAATCAAAAAGCTAGAGGTATTTTACCAATATTAACATTGATAGACTTGTGAATGGTGTTTCATCATAAGTTTTACAGTATTTTCATCACTGATATCTATTATTTTTTATCAGGAAACAAATTTATTTAAGAAAGAGGAGATTGCTGTAATTTCTAATTTTCATCTTTGTTTAATTTTGTTGTTTGCATATGTTTTGCTTAGTCATTCAGTCATGTCCAACTCTTTGCAACCCCATGGGTTGTAGTCCACAAGGCTCCTCTGTCCATGGAACTCTCCAGGCAAGAATACTGGAGTGAATTGCAATGCTGTCCTCCAGGGCATCTTTCCAACCCAGGATCAACGCCAGGTCTCCCACATTGCAGGCAGATTCTTTACCAACTGGGCCACCAGGGAAGCCCTAATAATTTTCACTATATTATGGTATTAAAAAATAGTTTTTTATTTTATTAAAAATTTCATATTCTTTAATATATAACTATTTGGGGATATAAGGGTGGGATTTTATAAAGAACAAAGTTGAATTATTTTACTCAGTTTTTTTTAAACCAGTTCACACAGTAACTGGCTACTCACATCACTATCTGAATTCATTGTAAGAAACTAACTTTGGAAAAGTGCTTTATGAAAGTACAATTCATGCCATTTAAAAAATCACTTAACCCATTTAATGTTAGATAATGATTACATATAAGATAAAAGCTTAAAAGAGAACTTAGGGGAGATACCATGCCTTAACATTTTTGTCTCCTGAGACCTTAATATGCTAGAAAGGGAAAAAGAAAATCATAAAGAAGTTTTTGGATCTCAATTTTATTTAAAGTCGCCGAGATGGCATCTCCAGACTGCTCTTACAAAATAATTACCTTCACCAAATGGCAATTAGGGGAGATTGCATAACTCTTACCAGGCTGTTGTCACATGGGAAAATCACTTAGCTTCTACAACTTGCTGTGAAAACATCATTGGTTGTGAAAAAAGAAAAAAGGCAGAGCTGATGCTGAGGAAATGCAAGGACATCTCCTCTTACAGGCAGACATGTGGACTCTTCTACAAGGACAGCTCACAACAGCACTTTCCTCCATTGTAATACCTCTGGTCACTCCGGGATCTGAGGTGCTTTGGAGTATTGAAGGTTACAGAGAGATGATATGGGGAAGACTGTTTTAAAATTAGAGTAGGTATTTATTTCAAAGACAATTTTCAGGAAATACCTGGCTTGTTTAGGTGCCTTGGGTTCTGGTCTGGAACTACTTTTTGCTTCTCAAATGCTGTTTAGGAGCAAGTCCTCACATGTCACAGGACACTCTTCCTGTTGACAATTTTGACCTTTATTAATTCAGGTCTGCTCAGTCTCCACCACCGATCCGTCAATTCTGACACCTTGTCACACTCTGATTTTGCAGAGAGAATGCTGAAAGAGTTCACAGGCCACCACGCTGGTTGACTTCATATCAGAGAGAAAATAATAGCAATAATAATAACAAATCCTGGACCAACATCATTTGCTTTCTATGCCTAAACGCAGGCCCAATAGAAGTTGCACTGAGGATTACTTATAGGTTCCCAAGAGTTCTCAAGATGAATACCAGACATTCTACAGGGATGGTTATACTATTCATATGCTGATATAAATTGGTTTTCATGAGTAAATTTCCTGCTTTGCCCTTTTCTGCTGAAATATGTCCCTTGTTGCAGGAGACTGCAATAAAGCAATGCTGTGTGTTTTTTAATCTGTGGAAAGTTGAAAAGGTTACATGCTGTGTGTGAGTTCTCTATTCTCAAAATATACATACTCATTCCATGAAACAAACAAACAAACAAAAAAATCAGCATAATTTAACAGATCCCTGTGTCTTTGTTATCCCTACGCTATCGTTTTCTGGCAAAGAAGGTGTAAAAGTAACTTTGCAGAGAAACAGCAGTTTGTTTTTGTAAATTTCAATTGGCAATCATGACCTTAAGTCTTTTCTGTGCAAGGAAACTAAATATGAGTTATGTACCCTGAGATTAACTTATTACATTATAGCAATGACACTCAGTGATGTTTAACCAATAAAGTAAACCGTAGTTTGCTGACACGTATTTAAAACTCAGGTATTTCTGTTTTACTAGTATTTCTTCAGATTAGCGAAGAAGGCAATGGCACCCCACTCCAGTACTCTTGCCTGGAAAATCCCATGGATGGAAGAGCCTGGTGGGCTGCAGTCCATGGGGTCGCTAAGAGTCGGACACAACTGAGCGACTTCACTTTCACTTTTTCACTTTCATGCATTGGAGAAAGAAATGGCAACCCACTCCAGTGTTCTTGCCTGGAGAATCCCAGGGACAGGGGAGCCTGGTGGGCTGACGTCTATGGGGTCTCACAGAGTCAGACACGACTGAAGTGACTTAGCAGCAGCAGCAGCTTCAGATTAGCCACAACGTGACTATTATTGAACGAACATCCCTCATCAACTATGCTATCATTATGTAAGTGGTATTAGTTATTTTACAATATTGTTAATGTTTAATTTGAATCAATCACTGATTTTAGTCACTTTCCTTAAAAGTAGCCAGCGTAAGGAAAATGGAGGCTGTGGAACACACAAACTTTCTCTGTATAGGGCTAACTGGGTTTTAGAGAGGTTATATCATCAAAGTTGGAAATAGAAGTTTAAAGAAATTGGACATTGAGGAAATGCCATCATTCAACATGCCATTCAACAGATGTAAGTATCAGAGAAGCTATATAAGTTGTACAAGTTGCACAGCACATGAGAAGTGCAGTCTGTAGCCTCATTCCTTTCCTTCCATGCTGCTTATCTTAACAGTCACCTTGTTAGTTACATATGCAAACAATGTAAAAAGAAAGAGCCCCAAACCTCAGGCATTTTGAGTTCATTAACACTCCAACAGTCACTGAGTTATCCCTTGCTTTACAGAAGAAAAAAAAAAAAAAAAGAATTTTACTTAAATATGATAGAAGTTCATCTTTGAAATAGCAATAAGTCTTCAAACTTTAAAACTGAGGGATGGAGATATGAAATGGCCACCATCATATTTTTACTACTTCTTTTCCCTTCAAATCCACATATGGGTGAAAGAACAGTAGACCAAAGGGCAGGTCAGTGGATTATCACAGTAAAAGCTATGACGATGAAGGATGTACCATGTGCTAGGAGAACTTCATACTCCTCTATCACTGATTCTTGCTTCCTAATTCAGGTAGAAATTCTTCAGAGAGCATGCCACAGCAAAACAGACCTAACCTGTAAACTCTAGTTCAGAGACAAACATGTTTTTTAGTAAGCTGTAATCTGCCGTAAAATAATGTAGATGTGCACTGCTTAATCACTCAGTCATGTCCAACTCTTTGCGACCCCACAGAATGTAGCCCACCAGGCTTCTCTGTCCATGGGATTCTCTAGGCAAGAATACTGGAGTAGGTTGCCATGCCCTCTTCCAGGGGATCTTACGGACCCAGGGATAAAAGCCAGGTCTCCTGCATTGCAGGCAGATTCTTTAACATCAGAGCCACCAGGGAAGCCCAAAATAATGTAGATAATAATTTAGTAATGTAAATAAATTATGAGTTATTTTAAGAAGTAGGGATTCAGATTTTTTCATTGAATTTCACACAGAATGTTAAAAATGAAAGTACTGAAGTGTAATTTGGGGGTAATGTATGCAAAAATAGATGACCTGAGAATGCACATGTTAGGTTACAGAGAAACAAACATACAATTGTAAATATCCTTTATTAAATAACAATTACATATCTGGCACATATTCTCTCTTTTGAAAGATACTCAACTTTCCTTTCAAGGGAATATATTGCTCTAGAGCTTCCAACATAAATATACACATCTATTTATGGATATTTATGATGCTTTTGAACTGTGGTGTTGGAGAAGACTCTTGAGTGTCCCTTGGACTGCAAGGAGATCCAACCAGTCCATTCTAAAGGAGATCAGCCCTGGGTGTTCTTGGAAGGAATGATGCTAAAGCTGAAACTCCAGTTCTTTGGCCACCTCATGTGAAAAGTTGACTCATTGGAAAAGACTCTGATGCTGGGAGGGATTGGGGGCAGGAGGAGAAGGGGACGACAGAGGATGAGATGGCTGGATGGCATCACCGACTCGATGGACATGAGTTTGAGTGAACTCCGGGAGATGGTGATGGACAGGGAGGCCTGGCATGCTGCGATTCATGGGGTCGCAAAGAGTCGGACACAACTGGGCAACTGAACTGAACTGAACTGACTGATATTTACTTATATATTATATTTAAATATACTTTTTTCAGATTAGGATTATTATAAAAATACATAGAAAAAATGCAAAAAAGTACATATTTTCAAATATTCCTAAACTATTAACACACAAATATAATATTTGGACTGTTAATCCCAAACCAGAAGACACAGAAGTCTTAGGTGAAAGACCCCTGGAGAAAGAAATGGCAACCCACTCTAGTATTCTTGCCTGAAAAATCCTATGGACAGAGGAAACTGATGGGCTATGGTACATAGTCTCGCAAAGTTAGACATGACTGAGCACACTCACACAAATCCCCAACCAGTATTATCTTTTCACTGAAGCAATGTTCTAAATATGCAAATTTGACCACTTATTTCTTATTAAGATATTTAAAGCAATCAATTATTTGCTGTATTATTTGTTTTGCAAAATTTAACCTATTTGAAAAGGAAAGTGTTAGTCTCTCAGTTGTGTCTGACTCTTGTGTGACCCCATGGACTATAGCCTGCCAGGCTCCTCTGTCCATAAGGATTGTCCAGGCAAGAATACTGGAGTGGGTTGCCATGCCCTTCTCCAGGGGATCTTCCCAATCTGGGGATTGAACCCGGGTCTCCTGCATTGCAGGCAGATTCTTGACCATCAGAACCACCAGGGCAGACCTCAACCTATTTGATCACAAACAAACAAACTTCTTTCATGATTTTACTGGATTGGTCAAATATGTCTTTATGTGTATGAAAATGGAAAAGTCACTTGCAGTAGATACATTGATCCATTTCTTCTAGCACAGGTACTACTAGAAAACTTAGTTTACCAGATGTGTGTTAGTGTTGGAAGGAATGTCTACTACTTCCAACAACATTAGGATTTTATCTATTGCTTTTTACCAAAGATTTTATAATTATAGTTGATATTTAATGCAAAAATAAAGCACAACAGTATGTGATATGTCAGTATGATCATAATCATACCTGCAGACTTCGTGTAAATGTATCCATTTTCTGGAAGCTCTCTTCAAATTAAGGACTGCAGTGTAAGTTTGTTGTATGGATCACTTAAAACAGCTTGCCCCACATGTGTTCCAAAGAAGCTGACTTGCTAATCTGCTACAAATAGCCCTCAGAATTCACCTAACTTTGAGAAATATTCCCATTGTAGACTCATAATGCACCCTCATATGTTAAAGATGCTTCGATGTTGAGATTATCATACTTAAAGATAATTTCTCCTTTTTTCATCTTACCACATGCCAGGGTTCAGTATTAGGAAACACATCAATAGGGCCCTGGAGAAATCTAGGAAGGAGGTCATCAAATAAGTATAAAGAAAGGTCATAACACTCTTCAACTCATGTAATTCCTTAAACCTCTGCAACCTCCCAGTAATTTCTCACCACTGGGGTAAAATAACAAAAATTTTTTTTAAAGCAAGAAATAAATCCAGCCCAATATGTGTTATTTCTTTTATCACAATTATTCAACATTGTTTAATTATTGTATGTAGTAGGATAGGAAGCAGGAATTTGCTTTAAGTAATTCATGAAACTGTCCATATATCATCAAGGTCATCATTCCTGCCTTTATATTCTGTACTCTGCCTTTCCCCATGCAGCGGAACATGGCATTAATAATAATGTCTAATTAATGGATACCTATCTATTTCACTGAAGAAAGTTGGATGGCACATTTCCAGAGTCATAGGAGTGCTCTTTTAGAGCGCTGAAAGCTAATCTCGATTTTTCAATGCCAGTGTCAAAGATGTTTGCCACCGTACCATATTGTGCTCAGTTGAAATTTCACATACAAAACTTCTCACCAAATCAGAAATAAGGAGAAATTATTTGCAACATACATGCAAATAAACAGAAGAGGATTCCTTTGTCTCTGACTTCTGTGAAGTCATTAAAAATATTTTATTCTACACTAAATAAATGTTACTGTCAAAGTTTTCATTTGATTTTTTCACAGGTCTTCAACGTGGAATAATCAGGTGTAAATATTAATATGACTACTTGGGAAAGATGGGAAAAATAATGAAGTCATATGGAGGCAATTGACAATGCTTAGGAGATGAAGAAATTTACAAAATGAGGTCTGCAGCCACTGTATCACAAAGCTTTCTCTTGGGAAAAGCCTATGCTTCTGATAAAAGTATGGGCTTTCTTTTCTTTAGACATAAAATATATAAACTCATAGAATTTGTTTAACAAGAAGAACTATTAGTAATCATCTATTGAAAAACAAATGGAAAAAATAAATCCTTTTTCTGGATTGAATGTATATGTCCCCCCTACCCTGAAATTCATATGTTGAAATCCTAACTCTCAGTGTAATGGTAACAGGAAGTAGGGCCTTTGGAGGTGATTAGATCATGAGGGTGTGGTCTTCATGAATGGGATAAGTGCCCTAATAAAAGATGACAGAGAGCTGCCTTACCCCTTCTACCATGTAAAGACACAGTGAGAAAATGGCAATTTATGCACCAAGAGGAGGGATCTTGCCAGAGACTGTATCTTTAGCTCCCAGATCTTATATTTCTCAGCCTCCAGAACTGTCAGAAATAAATGCTTGTTGTTTAAGCTACTCAGCCTATGTTTTTTTTGTTTGTTTGTTTGTTATAGCAACTTGGAAGAACTAAGAAACTGGTACAAACTGCTATATTTTGTAAAGACAGTATCAAGACAACTTGTTTTGAACTGAAAAAGTAATGTATTTAGAAATAAAGTATACGGATATCAGAATTATTTTAACCACAAGAACCATTAGCAATCATCTATTTAAAAACAAATAGAAAAAGTCTTCAAATGCATATGAATAACCTGGACCCCTATGATATTATAGGATTGGCTAAAAGGCACACAGCTGGTAAATTGCAGATTTACACAAACCACCAGATTTTCTGATTCCCTATACATAACTATCCCACTATCCATAAAATTTAACTGATTCTGGAAAGCTAAGTGTCACTATATAAAATATGAGTTACAATTTAAAAGAATGCATTCTACTTAAACACTACAACTAAAAGTAAAGAAGAAAATATAGTATCAGTTCAGTTCAGTTCAGTCACTCAGTCGTGTCTGACTCTTTGCGACCCCATGAATCGCAGCACGCCAGGCCTCCCTGTCCATCACCAACTTCGGAGTTCACTCAAACTCACGTCCATCGAGTCGGTGATGCCATCCAGCCATCTCATCCTCTGTCGTCCCCTTTTCCTCCTGCCTCCAATGTAAACTATACAGATTTTATAGAGGGAAGAATTAAGATGACCCAAGTTATGGTTCTCAAATTTATTAGCCTATGCTTGAGTCTCAGTTTTCTTTTCTATATATATTACAGTGATGATAAATCATGTAGCAGAGTGGTTCATGAGGATTAAAAAAAAAGAAAACTGATATAACGCAATTTTGGTATGCTCTAAATACAAAAAGTTATAGGAAGCACAATTATCTCCACTGGACTAATGGGGGCGGGGGGGATGTTAAGCTGATAAAGTATCTGACCAAGTGATCAGTTCCCAGTGCATTTACCAAACACTGCATAAGGAGAACTATTCTGACTACACCTTCAAAACAAAGAAATTCCTGATTTGCCTCTTTTTGCCGCTTTCATAATTATGAAGTGTAGACCATGAGGGAAAAAGCTTCCAGTTAAATGTAAGTTTTCTGGTTGACTAGATTTCACGCAGCTGAGAGCAAGGAATTACTAAACTGATGTGGTCAGTGCTACAAACCAAGGTTAGTGGAGTGTCCTGCTGGCTCCTGCCTCTAGAATTTTTTAAACCGCAATAGATATAAACTCGAGGGTGGGGAAAGGGAAAGTGACACTTAAAAGCAGCCAAGTGGTTTCTAACTCTCAAGTGTCAGAAACTTCAATGCCTTATTTCTTTAGGCAGAATGCTCCTTTGTTCTGTGAAAACTATCTAACTGAGCCTTTTAGTTATGCAAATGTAAAGCAAATACTCTCCTCTGAAATGGAGATAGAATTCTAAAGATCAAAAACTGCTTCTTGGGTAAGGATACAAAAAGTTGTCTACTTGGGTTGTCTTAGAAAATGCCTTACGAAGAAATTTGCCTGGCTCCTTGACTGAGCCTCAGTGATTGGGGCTGAAAGGTGAAAATTCTTTTTATAAGATAATGTATCATATTTTGGGTTCAGGAAATGAAGTGTCCCTCAGAGTAGTTACTTCCAATTTCTATCCAGAAGCTATCCTCATTCTTGTATTCTATTCTACTGCTATTATTTTGTCATTGTATTTTCTGAGTTATTTTTGTAACTTTAAGAACTGTGTTCTTCATTTCTAAATCACTTTTGTTCTTTTTCAGCTCTTTCTGCTCCTTTTTATAGTCTCTTTTTGGTTCCTCATTTTGTGATTTGATGATATATTTTATATATTTATATATCTTATGAAATATGTGAGCATTTTATACTCTGTATCCTATAATTGTGAGATATGAAGTACTTGGGGTTCTAATTTTTTTTTTTCTCTGCTAACTTTCATGACACTCATTTTTTTCTGTCACATGTGGGGATACATGAATAGAAGCTCATATTTGTTCTCATCTGTGAGATATATGAATGCTTAAATTCATGATGCTTTTCTTCAGATGTAGGTTGTTTGTTTCATGAACCAAGGATGCCTTGGATCCGCTTGAGTTCTATTCTTGCTTCATCCTGAAATTTATGACAGACAGACTAAAGGTTCATAGCCACCCAAGACAGTCAATGAATGTGTTCACTATTCACAGACTGTTTTCATTCACTGTTAATTTCTGTTCCTCTTTCCTTTGTCCTTTTGAGAGAGTCAGTTCCTAGGCAGGTTGATAAGAATTCTGGGGTTCCCAAGGAGGAGAGATGGGTCTGGGCTCTCAAAGAGGAGATAGGGGTCTGGAATTCTCAAGGAGGAGGAAAGGACAAACATCTTTTTTCCCTCTACATTCCTTAGTCTTAGTCACATAAAATGTTTTTCTTTAAGCCTGGTGCTGATGTTTACACAACAAAACAACTCAACTTAAATTCTGTACTAAGGATTATGTAACAACAATGTTTCAACAGTACTTGAACCCTGAACTTTCAGATGTTTAAGCTGGATTTAGAAAAGGCAGAGGAACCAGAGATCAAATTGCCAACATCCGTTGGGTCATCGAAATGGCGAGAGAGTTCCAGAAACACATTTACTTCTGCTTTATTGACTATATCAAAGCCTTTGACTGTGTGGATCACAACAAACTGTGGAAAATTCTTCAAGAGATGAGAATACCAGACCACCTGACCTGCCTCCTGAGAAATCTATATGCAGGTCAAGAAGCAACACTTAGAACTGGACAGGGAACAACAGACTGGTTCCAGATCGGGAAAGGTGTGTGTCAAGGCTGTATGTTGCCACCCTGCTTATTTAAATTATATGCAGAGTACATCATGAGAAATGGTAGACTGGATGAAGCACAAGCTGGAATCAAGATTGTAGGGAGAAATAGCAATAACCTTAGATATGCAGATGACACCACACTTATGGCAGAAAGTGCTGCCGTAAGAACTAAAAAGCCTCTTGATGAAAGTGACAGAGGAGAGTAAAAAGTTGGTTTAAAACTCAACATTCAGAAAACTAAGATCATGGCATCAAGTCCCATCACTTCATGGCAAATAGATGGGGAAACGATGGAAACATTGACAGACTTTTATTTTTGGGGTGCTCCAAAATCACTGTGGATGATGACTGCAACCATGAAATTAAAAGACATTTGCTCCTTGGAAGAAAAGTTATGACCAATATAGACAGCATATTAAAACACAGAGACATTACTTTGCCAATAAAGGTCTGTCTAGTCAAAGCTGTGGTTTTTCCAGTAGTCCTGTATGGATGTGAGAGTTGGACTATAAAGAAAGCTGAGCGCCAAAGAATTGATGTTTTTTGAACTGTGGTGTTGGAGAAGACTCTTTAGAGTCCCTTGGTCAGCAAGGAGATCCAATCAGTCCATCCTAAAGGAAATCAGTCCTAGGTATTCATTGGAAGGACTGATGTTGAAGCCGAAATGTCAATATTTTGGCCACCTGATGTGAAGAGCTGACTCATTTGAAAAGACCCTGATGCTGGGAAAGATTGAAGGCAGATGGAAAAGGAGACAACAGAGGATGAGATGGTTGGATGGCATCACTGACTCAATGGACATGAGTTTGGGTGAACTCCGGGAGTTGGTGGTGAATAGGGAGGCCTGGTGTGCTGCAGTCCATGGGGTCACAAAGAGTCGGACAAGACTGAGAGACAGAGGTGAACTGAACAACAATGTATCCTGCTTGAAGACAGCTTCTCCTTCTTCAAACCCTTCTGACTAATCCTGTTATCTTAATATGTATATTATGGGAGTGGCTCTGGTAAAATCTTTCTATTGTTCTAATCCTGTCCTTAAAATGTAAATTGTGGGAGTGGGTCTAGTAAGATCTTTACAATCTTGAGCCTTCTTTTGATTTATTGTAATAACCAATTTAAAAAGTATATAACTCCCTTGCTTAGACTAGCGAGGGGGGCACTCTCCATCCCCCTTCTGATGTCTATGTCAGAAGTTTCTCTGTCCCTTTTTCACTTGAATAAAACTCTGCTACACAAAAGTTCTTGAGTGATCTAGCCTGGTCCCTGGTCCCAAAGCTAAATCTTCAGAGATCACGAATCTGACATTGTTCATTGTAAGCTCTCACTTTGGCGATTCCCTTCATGTACTTAATCCCAGCAACACAATTATGATATTATTTTATGATCCCATCTTGATTTTTTTAGGATGACCTCTCAGGATATCTGCTTTGCCATATCACTGGAAAAGATAGTTTTTGTTTGTTTGTTTGTTTTTTCACTGCTAAAATGGTTCTCTGTTCTCCTTTCAAGCTGGATATGAACATGTTTACAAAAAGTCAATAGTAAATGACCACAATGTTTAAGTATACCTTCCAGGTACTTCCTTAAAGACAAGTTGCTTGCCTTGGACTTCTTACCCAATCAGGCCCTGACCTCCTTTCAACTGTCTAAAAGACAATAACAAATGAAGCACCAGTCATTCATCCAGTGAAGGAAGTTATGTGCCAAGGAGGTCAGAATCTACATGACCACGTGAAGTAGTGAGCCCCTGAAAATGAAAGTGTTAGTCACTAAGTCAAGTCAAACCCTTTGAGACCCTATGGACTGTAGCCCACACCAAGTTCCTCTGTCCATGGGATTCTTCAGGCAAGAAGTAGGAGTAGGTAGTCATTCCCTACTTCAGAAGATCTTCCCAACCCTTGCAGGCAGACTCTTTACCGCCTGTCCCCAAAGAAGCCCACTTTTACTCTGGCCTGAATGTCGCATGAACATAAAGTCCCAAATAAACTCCTCTACATTCTATGGCTTCATACAGCAGTCAACCTACACCATCCTAACACATATATGTCCTTGTTAGGGATGGCATGACAAGATATCCTAAAAACTAAGCTAAAGGAAGGAAAAGGTCAAATTCTGCAAACAAGTTCTTTAATCTTTTGACTGAAGATTGCAATTGAAATGAAAATAAAGACACCAGTACCTAGTGGAAGAAAAAAGAACATAGAGAGAAGGGGACATGAAGAGTTTAAATATGACAGAAAACTGAAAAAAAATAGTGTATCTTATCTTATGCCGGGGGGTGGGTGGGTGGGAGTTGTAATTACCCAGTAAGATAAAAGCTGTTGAATTTGTAGCAATGGAAATATTAAGACAAATTAAATACCAAGCTTATCTCTGCTCTGTGCTATCAATATTTTATACTAAACATCTGTTCCTTGTATCTCATCTCAGAAACACTTCTACACTTTATCAGCGCAAGCACAGCTTTTCAAAGCAAATTAAGCTAAACCATTTTCACTTAATCACCAATTGATCACAACATGCAGAATGCCACATATTGATCTCTAAGAGCCCCATTTTTCCCAATTCAGAAAAGCATATTGGAGGAAACACTTGATTTGCAATCAGCGTAAACTGGGTAGGCTTACACTTCTGACATATTTTAAGTAGGAAGTATTTCAGTGATTAAAAGGATAAAACAACAAGTATTTTCAATGAGAGGTGAAAACTAAGCAATTTCCACCTTTTCGTTTACAGGGTCTTAGAGCTACAGGAGATCTTTGAGATCCTCAAAACTTTAATAAGTCTCCATTGGGCATCCCAAGGAGAAGATAGACATATTTGTTTTACAGGCTATTATGATATCCATACCTGGGTGCAACTAAGAATCAGAGAGAAGCAATATTTTCTTCCTAAAATTTGCTCAAGGGCCATTATCCCAAATGAGGTGGGGCTAGTGCAGGTTGATTGCCAGCCAGTTATCTAGTCCAGAAGCTGTATATTCCAGTGCCTACAGGAGCTGAGCAGTTAATGCAAATAAGTAGGAAAGCACATTCTGTCCATATCCCGTGAGTAGATGACGTTCAAGTCCAGATGGTACACGTGTGGACCCCTTGTTACCACACCTTCTTGCTTTTCAAGACAAACTTCAGAAAAAGTAAATAAAAATCAAGATACATATGAAAAAGCTCATGCTTTTTTTAAATTTTTTTTTGCATCATGGTGTAGCCCAAACAAACTTGATACATGGATTACATTTGGCTTCTGATCATACATTATAAAGTGTCTGATCTAGTCCCACCCACTCAATATAGAAAAAAGGAATGGGAAACCACTAAAGAAGAAATATTTGAACTGGTGCTGGCATCCAAGCTTTAAGACAAGGACGACAAACTCTCTGCTTGCCCAAGACTCCTAGTTTTAGCTCTGAAGCTTCACATCCCAGGCAACCATTCTGATCAGGGCAAATTGGAACAGTATGTCAACCTATTCTAGACTCTCAAGTCAGTGATTTTTTTTTTTTTTTTTCCCACCACAACCTTTCTTGATTCCCATCAGACCAGCACATAATGAGCTTGTGGTCCTTGTAACTCTATGTAGGGATGGGGAAGCCAAATACCAACAGTGGCTACTGAACACATTTCTTACCAAGCTAGAGATGGACTGAAATGGGACAAGGAGCCACAGACAGGTAGACTGAATGATTAGCTCTGGTGCAGAAATTTAGCTTCTGTGACCCATTAACCAATCACTTCCTCAAGATGTCACATATTGAGAGACTCATATGGTTATTTGGTTTTATGCCTCCCCTCCTTTCTTTCTCTGTCTGATAATGAATTTATATAGTTTTAATCTGTCTAAAAAAATAACCTGAAGGTAAATAATACAACTTTGATTTCTGTTTTGTACATATGTTGTTTTGTTCTCTGAAGTTCCTATCGTTTAACTGGTTAGTGTGGCATATCAAATTTCAGAAGTTATACAAATTCCAGTCATTTCCAGAGCACTGAACAAGGACCTCAGGGAAAGGGAGAGAAAGTGAGTGAGCCTTAACGCACTGTGAGGTTACAGATCTATTACTCATTTTACTCCAAGACCCAGGGAATCTGTCTGTGCTCAGAGTTCCAACCAACTTCAAAGGGAGACTTATGATCACAGAAGCTCAATGAAATAATGGAACAAGACTAAAATTGGCCCTGTGTGAATTAGATTGCAAAGGCAGAAACCTGGCTTCATTTACCTAAGAATCCAATCTTTAAATTAAAACCTTTGTATGCCCTCTGTATGTTTCTAAGAGTCCAAATTTGATACCAATGACTAGCCCAGAGAAACGAACACAGAAATTATAGTGGGATGAAACAAAAGTCAGTAGTTTTACTTTTTTCAGATTGTCCTTACAGATGCACTTATCATTTTTTTTTTTTCCTTCCCAGAGCTAGTATAGAAGTGACAATTAGAGGATGATTTTTTTCCCCCTTTGGCCCTGAAGGGATCTATCCAGAGACTTTAGTATTTTTCTCTTTGTAAAATAAAGCCTGGCTTTGAAGCCAGGATCTCTGAAATGAGGCATTGCAAATGTCCTTTGATGAATCAGTCTGTGTGAAGGAGAAAGGGAGAAGGAGGGAAGGGGGGCAGCAGATTGATTGCAGCTAATGTACCTCTCCTGCCATGCCCTTTTAATCTTCCTCAAACGGCCGCGGATAATCAAGAGGTCAATCATGAATCCATCAAGGGGTCCTTGTCTCAGGGCAGTTTCCAAACTGTTGAAGCCCTCTTTCGAATAAGCCATTTAAAGCAGTTAGCAAGAGTCAGGCTGGAGTCGGGTATGGGGAACACTAGAAAACATCGGCTTCAGGGGCGACCTGTCAACCAAGTGGGAGCACACACCAGTGAGGAACACTTGCTCAGGGTGTGCAGAAGGGACCTGACTCTGAACTTCACCCCTAACTAAATACATGGAAACTTCCCATTTGGCAAGATGGGACAGGCCTGCAAGATATCCTGGGCGAAAATAATAATAATAATAATAAAAATGCTCAGAAGATGACAAAGGGAGTGTAGAAAACTCAATTGTGAATCAAAAACAGCAGAGTTACAAGCTGTAACCTCTGTCTGCTGACACTCCAGTGGTACTTCTGCAAGGTGTTCTAAATGTCCCCTTAGGGATTTCATGCCTCTGGGGGCTCTCTGTCTACAAGAGAGACAGGGGGGAAAAATGAGTTTAGGGGCTTACATTAGGAAGCCATAATATCTGTGAAGTTGGCTTGGCGTAGGGCTGCCAGCTCGCTGCCCTCAGTAGAAGCGCTTGGCAGCTTCGATCCTGCTAACCCATAAAGAAATAGCCGTTTCCTTTCCTCCAAGAACATCTCCAACTTCAGATGGCAGCCCCTTTTTAAATTTTGGATGAGGTGTCAAATGAAATTTGACAGCTAACTGATAGGTTCACATTCTCACAGGGCAGTCTATCCCTGAGGACACGGAAAAACTAATTCACTGCTAGGCCGGCAAATCTTCAGCGATCCTGATCATTCCACATTCGGTTTGATGTGTAACTGACTGCTTTTCTGGTAGGAACACAGTCCCTCTCATTAGAGCCCCTCTGTGATAAAGGACAATGATTTTAGAAGACACAGGTCATCCCCTACAGTTCTCTAATATTCCAAAATTTATTTATTTCTATATTAGCAATCTTAAGAGTTGCTTAATGAAGTCACTGATCCCCAAATGGTATTTGTGAAAAATGTTATTTTTAATATCACTTAGGTCTCATCTCATGAATAGTCTTTCAATCAAATACTATTAAAAATTCATATTTGTACAGCTTGGGAAAATTTTAAAAATAAACTATTTTATTGGCATCCTATATTATTTCTAACACTGCTTACTTTAGCTTTTCCTCTTCAATATGCTCAGGAGTTTCTGTCTCTAGGTGATCCTGTCTCAATCCTCAAACCAACCAAAACTGAAAATGGAAATACTAAAGCAGAAGATGGAAATACTAAAGCAGTCTTAATTTCACCTGTTTCTTAAATGTAAGGCGTGCATCGCAGCAGCAGAGTGTTTTGTTGTTAGATTTGCTCAGCTCACACTTTATGGGATTCCCAGGTGGCAATAGTGGTAAAGAATGAGCCTGCCAACGCAGGAGACATAAGAGGCGTGGGTTCGATCTCTGGGTCGGGAAGATACCCTGGAGGAGGGCATGGCAACCTACTCCAGTATTCTTGCCTGGAGAATCCCATGTGCAGAGAAGCCTGGCAGGTTATGGTGGTTCATAGAGTCACAAAGAGTTGCACATTGCTGAAGCAACTTAGCACGCATGCACACCGTTACTAAATCTCTAACAGTTGATAAATCGCTAAATTATTTAGATCTCCTCTATCTTGTCTGTAAAATGAGGATAGTAGTAGTACCTAATGCAAAAGCACTGAGTGTGGGCAAATGATGCTTTACACAGAGTTAGAGCTGAGCAAATGGCAGTTCAAAGAAAATAAATATTATTCAAGAGTAGCCTAGAAGACTATGCTATACAATAGGCACAATAGATCTTATATCTTATAACTTAAGTTGTTCAAATATGACCTGGAAAACATTGTTTTCCTGTTAAAGAGGTCACTGGAGTTTACCACTGTGCCTCAGTCCCAGTTCAGTTGCTTGCCATTACTCTGAGTTGATATCAGGGAATGTAGTCTTGAGTTTATTGTCTGAACTCCCACTGTGTTATTAAAAAAAAAAAGGCTGAATTTATGCTTTGGTCTCTATTTCTACGACCTATTTCCTCCAGTCTGCCTGTAAAAGATTGCTGTGCTGGATAAGCAATGTCAGTCTCATGGAAGCGGGACAATGGAATGAGCTATGCGTATACCATCTTGAATGAGCAACAGAACCAGGAGAATTGAAGCTGAATCATATCGCTAAATAGAAAATTCTTACCTTTCTGTGCCATAATGTTCTTACCTATGAATAAAAAGTATATTATCTCAAAGATCTCATCTATCTTGATAGTCTATGAGGTGAACCAAAGAAGCCCTGGGCCAACATGAGATTTCACAAAAAGTTATCACGAGGTGAGAATTTTAAGAAAAAGAGAGAAAACAAACAAACAAAAAATAAGGTGTCATAACTGAAGAAAAACTGGCATATAAAGTAAAGCACAGTCAAACTAAGAAAAAGAAATACTATTAAATTTACACACTGATGAAGAATATTAATACCTTTGTGTTTATAATGCAAAACTATCAAACCAACAAGAGTTGCTCACACGATAGTTCAGAGCACCAGTAATAAGAAAGTGCTAACAGACTCATAAATATTTATTGATCTGCTTTATACCAGCTGACCCTTATAGATCTATGTCTTAGATCCTTTGGGCATAATCAGTGAGAAAACCAGATAAAGATGCCTAACCCTGAGGAATTTATATTCTGCAGTGGAAAATAGTAAGCAAATAACAAGCTAAACAAAAAAGTAACATATATGATACTCTAGAAGAGTTTTGTCAGAGTTTTGTCATTTTTAAATAGAGTAAAATAAAGAACAATAGAAGCAGAGGGGACAGAGATAAGTGATTGGCTGCACAAATAGAGTCATCAGGATAGGTGGTCTTTGAGAAGGTCAAAATCTGAATAAAGTTTTGAAATAGGTGAAGGAAGTTGCCATATAGCTATTCAGGTGATATAAGCGCTAAAATAGGGTGGGGAGTATCTCTGGTGTTGGATCAGGGTGTGTGGAAGATGAGGTCAGAAAGGGAAGCAGCCATTGAGGCCATTCTAGATTGGAGGCACTTATCAAAATAGGAAAGACATTTCAGAGCTAAGCAGAGGGGTCACATGATCAAACTTGAATTGTCATGGACTTCCTCTGAAAGAGTAGAGGTAGGGGGGTGGGGTGGGGAGCAGGCAAAGATAGAAGCAAAGGATACAGCCAGGAGACTTTCATAATGATTCAGATTACAGATGTTGGTGGTTGGTGCTGGCGGTTATGAGAAAGAATACTAGATATATTTTGGAGGTAGAGACAGGAAGTGTTTCTGTAGGATGTAAGTGTATGGATTCAAAAGGAGATAGAGACGGGGGAAGGCCGCGGTAGAATCTAACTTACTAGGCAGGGACTGGCTTTAGATAAAGCTAAGGTAAAGGACAGCAAGACAGAATAAACGGGTACAAGAGTTAGTAGGTGGACAGGTAAGTTGGAGGGACAGGGTGGAGATATTAATCTGATGGATTCAGTTTTCTCTGTAAGGTAAGAAACATATCAACAGCTGGGAATGAGGATGGAAAAAGGAACGTTGGGGGGATTCAAGAGAGAAGCTGTGGAATTGCTAACTAAGAAAATGTGAGAATGATTAGGAAGTTAAAGTATTTGGCTGGCAAAAATGTTCATTTGGATTGATTTTTGTCCAGTTCAGTATGAATGTCTGGCACCTTATAATCCCAAATGAGATTTTTCTTTGTGAAATTAAATAAGACCTGTCAGAGTGGTTGTGTGTTCTCTATTGTATTTAAGTTGCACAGCTGCAAGCATGGGATAGATGGAAGTTTCATTTTTATAGGATTTTATTTTACCTGTGAATATGAAATGAGAGATGAGCAGACATCAAAATCTTAGCAAGTGTTTATAACAATTGGCCAAAAATTACTATGTATAGGAAGGGTGGTGGGGGAAGGGGATTAAATGATGAAGAACAGTGAGAAGTTAACTGACTTCATTGATTGAATGTGCTAGTGTCTTAAACAGGCTGAGTCCTAGAGGGAAATTGAAGGTAGAATTCAGAGAATGGAGTGGACATAAAAATCATTATTAAAGGGTTGCAGTTATCATCAACACTAGTTGATGAAGTATGAGTAGAACATACTCTCAAGGTCTGACCTTGGGAGTGAGTAACTAAAGTGAAGATAAAAAAAAAAAGTGAAAAAGCTTAGTTTCAAAAACGTGGGTCTAAGGTGTTAGAAAGAACATCTATCACCATAAATTAAGACAAGAGTAGTGCTGGAGAGAATGACAAGGCACCAGGGGATAAGGTCACCCAGAGGTGAGAAGAAATTATGGAAGGTTCTGTGGCTGATAGCAACAATGAGAGATACTGGTGTTATAATCTGACAGTTTGAGTTTCAAAGTGGGGCTTTTAAGGAAAAGTGAGGGAGACTAGTCTGAAAGAAGTATTGGAGAACAAGAAGGACATTTGTCTCACGTGTGTGACCAGGCAAATGAGGACAAAAAGTAACCGTTAGGGGCAATAGTGTCCTTAGGGTGGAGGCAGATAATACAAGTAGGTAATGGAACAGTAAGGGGGGAAGAAGCTTGTTGTTAGAATTTGAACATCATAACCCAAATTTAGTATACATTGAAGCGGTTATGTCTCCATGTTACTCCTTTTTACATTAATTCATATTTCATTGTTGGACTAATTTTACCCTTAATTTAAATTGGAGAAAAATATAGTCAGATTCTAAAATGATTGCAATTCTTTATTCTCAATTAAAAGAAAAGCTTTTTAGAAACCCTCAGACAAAAACAATGGAGCCGTTTAAAATGAGTCTTCTGACTTTGATTCTCCCTTCTTTGGAGAGATGAGAGATGAATGCAGTGAAAGGAGTCCTTGTTGCATGAAAGAGGCTACTCTATATACTGTTGTTTTCAAGTTTGATCAATCATTTCCAACTCATTTCCTGTTTTTCCTTTTAAAAAGCCTACCCCACCAAGAGTTTCATAGCAGCTAGTGAAATAATTTGGGTGGCTGACAGGCAATTCCATTTCCTGGCAGATTTTTAGATAATCAGACACCCAGGAGAAATTTGTAAATTTGTTTTATTCATGGTCAATTTGCTATGGCACATTTTTCTCTACTAGCTCAACTCAACTTTTTACTCAACAGAGAAGTGGAGCGTCATTATGTAGCAACACAACTGGCTTAGGTGGTTAACCAGGCACAAATCATCATTTCTGCAAACAAGGTCTCTCTATGCTCCCTGTATTCTTAAATGAATGGCACTGCAGTCTTTGTTCCTCCATTAGGGAGTTTGTGCCAAATCCTAGTGGCTCAAATGCACAGGGGAGACAGGCTTAACTCCTCCGACTTGCTGTGCCTCTTGGAGCCAGTGGACTCTGAAGCAATTACCAGAATATTAAAAGATCCGCTGATTCATAGGTCAAGAGCTAGAGAGCAAAGGAGAAAACAAATATAAGTACTTAGATCAAGTAACTAGATGAGTGTTGTGATAAATATGACAGGGCAGTGGATGACTATATTTACTGGAAAAGGTACCCAATCTTTGCCAATGAAGAGGAAGCTAAATGAGATCTTTTTTATGGTTTGGTAGTGTCTATGGAGGCCCAAAGTCCAGGGACAGTAGGCATCAGAAGGGGCTATTTGGAAGCAAATTGTCCTTCTACCACTGGTAATTGTTGTGTAATCGATAAATCCTGTCTGACTCTTTTGTGATCCCATGGACTGTAGCCTGCCAGGCTCTTCTGCCCATGGGATTTCCCAGGTGAGAATACTGGAGTGGGTTGCCATTTCCTTCTCCAGGGGATCTTCGCAACCCAGGGATTGAACCTGCATCTCCTGCATTGGCAGGTGAACTCTTTATCACTGAGCCACCAGGGAAGTCATCGATAGAGGAAACGCCAAATGTGGACTCTGAGGAAGGGAGGCAACCTTAGTGTCTTGAAAGGGGTGTTGCCCAAGAGAAAACACCTACTAAGAGACCCCAATAGAGGTGGACTACTTTGTGTAACTTAGAGTTGTAAGAGGGCTAATGGAGGAGAAAGTTTGAGCCAAGGCACACAGAGTTCTCCAGTAGAAGAGACTCCAAGGGAGTTAGGAACATTTTTCCCAAGGAAAAGAAAAAAAAAAAAAATCCTTTGAATGTCCGACCTACCCAGAGTTATCAATGCCACATTCCAGCTCTGCCACCTGCCAAGTGTATCTACCTAATTGGAATATCCCTGCCTTGTCTTGGAGAAGGAAATGGCAATCCACTCCAATATTTGTGCCTGTAGAATCCCATGAATGGAGGAGCCTGGCAGGTTACTTACAATTCATGGGGTCTTAAAGAGTCTGACAGTGACATGACTGAGTGACTTCACCTCACCTGTCTTGTCTACATTGGGAAGGATATTGTTTAGCCTGTTGTTATTGTTAGAAGAGTTAGACAGCTAGATATGAGCAAAGAAAGTGGGCCCAAGTAGTGATGACATGGGCCATGTGACAGGAAACCAAATATCTTGCAAGCAATGGAGGTCCCTTGGCAGACAAAAAAACCAGGAATCTGCAGGCTGACAAGAAACCACATATTTTGGGTGACAGGGGTCCCAGAGACAGACAAAGAATAGTGAGAAAAAGCAGGTATTCCCAGCACCTGAATGTAACATTTTGCTCATTATGGCCACAATAAAATTAGCCTGGTAGATAAGATGTTCTCATCATATATCTATACCAGGACACTTCTGATCAAGGCTAAGTAAGTACTAAAATCCCTCCCCACCTTTGGAATGTATAATTGGGATGAAAATCAGGAAATATGACTCCAGACCCCTCCCTCCCAAATGAATATCCATCCCATTCTTTGTTAGGAATGTTTCCTGTGATGTATTTTTTTTTTTTTGGGGGGGGGGTCTAAAATATTTTACACTTTGTATAGGTAGAAACTTGCTCTTTAGTACTCTCTACAATATACTTTTAAAATAGATTTTTCAGGCCATTATTCAGTCACTTGTTCAATGGCCAAATACTCTATGATACTGATGTCACATATGATCGACTGGCAATTCTATATTTATGCCTTTCTCTTTGGAAGACTGAGGGCAGGAGGTGAAAGGGGTGACAGAGGATGAGATGGTTGGATGGCATCACCAACTCAATGGACATGAGTTTGAGCAAACTCAGGGAGACAGAAAAAGACAGGGAAGTCTGGCATGCTGCAGTCCATGGGGTCACAAAAAATCAGAGGTGACTTAGCGACTGAATCTGTTTGACAGTCTATTAAACAATGATAATATTTTGAGCACCTTATTTCTATATTTACTTTGCATTCTATCTTGATTTATGTTATTTTCAATGATAATAATAATAGATATAAAACTTTAGAATATACAGATAAGTAGAAAAAACAAATATTTAAAAATCTCACAATCTCAGTAATTAAGTCCATTATAATTGTCCTGCTTTGAAGAGTTTTTTCTCTTTCTGTCTCTTTGTCTCTGGCTGTCTCACTTTCTCCCTCTGTTCATATAAATAAATAAATAAATAAGTCTTCAGCACTTTCCTGGGCAGAAGGAGAAACTAAATCTTTTATTGCCTTTTTTTCTTCCTCTTTCCTCTTTTATACCCTCAGATGAAAGCACTGGTACTCTGATTTCGAATCCAGCATAACAATTTGATCTGAGGCATGTAAAAAAAATACAACTTGGAAACTTCTACTAGTCTTTTAAATGTGAAGACCAGTCTGGAAAGCTCTTTTGTTTAGGAAACTTATTTAACACTTCTTTGAATATAAGTATGAATATATCCTGAGGCTTAGCCAGGCTTGGTGAGGTTGAAACAAAAGAAGGGCAATTTGCTTTGCAAAATTAGATAATGGTAATTTACTATTTTCCCTGAAGGCTTGAGAAGAAGGATGCTGTGAGAAAGAGGGTTAGGATTCAAAAAATCAAGAGAAAGAAGGAAGTTTTGGGGAGATGGGTGGGTGCTGAACCCTGAGGCAGCAGAGGGGGGTCTAAAGTAAGAGAGCCTCTGAGAAGTTCCTTGAGAGGGTAATGAGGGTATAACCTGGAAAGCATGACTGTCCCATATTCAGTTTTAAGTGTTTCCTCCAGTGTGCTATAATTCCCTGCCTTTATCTACAGGTTTTCCTTGAGAGTTAATATATGCCATCATACATGTCATTGACACTCTGCAGAATGAGAAAACGAGACTTCAGTCCTGTCTTGAAAGAAAATGACCAGAATGAGCTGCAGCAGCCTGCAGGGCAATATGATATATATGATAACTGGAGAAGAGCAGGAACAGGAGTTTGAAGCAACAGCAATACATTTTCATTAAGAGAATATATGTTTAGTGACCAAGAAGACCTTAACATCTCCCTCAGATTGATTAAACTTTAGACAGGTTTCTTTCTGACTCTAGGTCCCTGACCTCACTTTTCTTAGAGCATTTAGTTGAGAAAACTTTAAGTATAAATTCTTCTCTGACCCTTTGAGGTATAAATCTCCTCCCAGCCCCTTGTCAGCTTTACAGTCCAGAAAGGTACTTCTCAAGCTTGGGATCTATCCCTTTGAAATGCAATCATCAAGAAACTCCTTGCCCCTGCTTCCCAGTCTCTGTGGAAAGTGGGATGTCTAACTAATTCTGATGAGTACCAATCTGCAAATGCAGAAGGTCTAATCACACTGCCTAACCTTCCACCTCGGAGAAGGCAATGGCACCCCACTCTAGTACTCTTGCCTGGAAAATCCCATGGTTGGAGGAGCCTGGTGGGCTGCAATCCATGGGGTCCCTAAGAGTCGGGCTCGACTGAGCGACTTCACTTTCACTTTTCACTTTCATGCATTGGAGAAGGAAATGGCAACCCACTCCAGTGTTCTTGCCTGGAGAATCCCAGGGATGGGGGAGCCTGATGGGCTGCCGTCTATGGGGTCACACAGAGTCGGACACGACTGAAGCGACTTAGCAGCAACCTTTCACCTAATGCCCTTGGTACTTTCCTATTTATTTATCCCAGTGCTTAAAAATTCTTCCATTTTCATTTCAGGGGAGTTGAATTCAGTTTCTCTTCCCTGCAGTAGTATTTTTTCTTCTTCTTTTTTTTCTAATTTGTTTATTTTTAATTGGAGGATAATTGCTTTATAATATTGTGTTGGTTTCTGCCATACATCAACATGTAGTATACTGTAGTCTTGAATAAAATATTTCTTGCTATTTTTAATGTGTCCAGTGTAACTTCTCTTTGATATTGGCAAACATCAATCAAACACTCCAGGAATTATTTGAAACTGAGGACTTCTTTGGATGTGGTGCAGCACGTGGTATGGTAGACCTTAGTTAGCACTGCCTGCTCAACAACTACTCGTTCTTTTTCTTGTATCATCCCAGGATTTCACTTTTAAAAGCTCTACAGTATAGAACCTTGTGGGAATTGTCATTCAACATCCATTGCCTCCTCTCCCCATCCCCTGCCAGTTGATGGACCTGTGGCTGGGATGGGGGAGCTAGAATTATGAAACACTCAAGGGTATTCGAGTCTTTAATTGAATGCCTCAGGACAGAATATGGCTGAAGCAAATCCATTCCCATGTCAGTCATTTGAAGAGACTATTCATTAATCTTTTCTTGCTAGAGTGTAGGAACTCTTTCAGTTCCAGATGTCTTAAGAAATGTAGTTTTTAAGTTCATTCTGTTTGCTGAGTTACCAAGCTACCCTGTTGCCTTCCTGCTTTACCTACTTTATTACTTTCTCTTACATTAACCGTTACTCACACTTTGCTGCTTGCAATTAAAGGACGAAAATGGGTACATGGGAAATAGATGGGGAAACAGTGGAAACAGTGTCAGACTTTATTTTTCTGGGCTCCAAAATCACTGCAGGTGGTGACTGGAGCCATGAAATTAAAAGATGCTTACTCCTTGGAAGGAAACTTATGACCAACCTAGATAGCATATTCAAAAGCAGAGACATTACTTTGCCAACAAAGGTCCATCTATCAAGGCTATGGTTTTTCCTGTGGTCATGTATGGATGTGAGAGTTGGACTGTGAAGAAAGCAGAGTGCTAAAGAATGGATGCTTTTGAACTGTGGTGTTGGAGAAGACTCTTGAGAGTCCTTTGGATTGCAAGGAGATCCAACCAGTCCATTCTAAAGGAGATCAGCCCTGGGATTTCTTTGGAAGGAATGCTGCTGAAGCTGAAACTCCAGTACTTTGGCCACCTCATGCGAAGAGTTGACTCATTGGAAAAGACTCTGATGCTGGGAGGGATTGGGGGCAGGAGGAGAAGGGGACGACAGAGGATGAGATGGCTGGATGGCATCACTGACTTGATGAATGTGAGTTTGCGCGAACTCCAGGAGTTGGTGATGGACAGGGAGGCCTGGCATGCTGTGATTCATGGGGTCACAAAGAGTCGGACACGACTGAGCAACTGGACTAAACTGAACTGAATGGGTACATGAAAGATGGGAACTCAACTCATTTCTGTATGAATAATACAGGACAAGGAAACCAAACCATAGATGTATATTCTGCCCTATCATATCCTATAATTTTCCTCCCTCTTTCCTCCTTCCTTTTATTCTTCCTATATCTCTCAACTAGTTATCTACATATCTATTGGTCAGGATACAAAGATTTTGATTATATTCTTAATAGAGCTTTTTTTATTTTATCTTTTTATTATCTTTTCATTTTTCTTCTTTTACTTTTTCCGTCCAGTTTTTCCTGACACAATTCTGAGCCATATCCTTGGCCCATCCATCATCTGTAAATGGAATATCTGTATTCAATTGTGTGGGTTCTGCTACCCACAACTCTAGGGCATATAAGGTCCTTGGAGTCCCTGGAGTGTAGCGAGCACAACCCATTTGCTGTCCCAGAGGGTAAGGTTCTGGCTGAGAGCTCTTCCGTTACTGTGAATGTAAACGACAACTCTGCAATCTCTTTCAGATCTACCACTCAGGTTATGGAGGACAGTCTCACTCCTGTCTTCTCTACACTGTTTTCCAAGTTGTAGACAGACTGCTAATTTGAGTTCAAGACTTTACTATCTCATAGTCTCAGATCAAGGTACAACTGCATGAATCAAAACCTTTACCTATAGCTTGTAGATGTAATGAGGGAAGGGAGTGGATGTGTTTTTACATCAATCATCTCTGCATTAGGAAGAACACGGGTAATGCAGAAACAAAGCACATGACTTGAAGTTAACCAGACCTCTGTTAGAATCTTGACTCAAAGCATTATGGAGTTTTCAGCTTTCATTTCTATTGTTGCTACTATTGTTTTAATAGTGGGCATATTTCTTCAGTTTCCTCATCTCTGATACTGAGGTTATAATACTTATTTCAGTGTTGCTGTGACATTTTGTAATGAAACTCTCTAGTACCTAATACACAAGGCTCACTTATTTTGTAGAGGTAGTGAGAATGATATTGATTAATATTGGTACTTTTTTTTAATATTGTGATGAGAACAAACCCTAATGAGAGTGCATTACATTGGTGGAGGACAGTCCATTTTCAGTGCATATCATTGCCCAGGTATGAGCAGTAAAAATATTAGAAATGTAGAAAGTTTTGCAAAAGTAAGGGGCAAAATTACGTTTGTTTGTTTGATCACGTTTGACAGTCAAAGAGTTATCACAAAGATTCAGTTAAGAAACACAGAGACTTTCAGGCATAGAAACCTTTTGTTTCCCTAAATGTGAAGAGAAATTCCCTGGCAGATGGGGTTTGGTAAGTGCTTACAACTGCAATATAAATAGACAAAAAGACTTAAAATCAGTAAACACAACCTGGATATAAATACTACAACCTCATCTTTTATGTCACTTAAATAATTAAAACACTTCTCATTGAATAATGAAGTTATTTAAGGAGAAACATCAGAAGAGCATCCAGTCGGCAGATTAACTGCTTTTGCCTCGAGTGACATGTTCCCAGCAGTGGGTTCTATTATGCCGTCTTAAAACATGCTCTGTCATTTTTTTCTGTGCTGTTATTTTTAGCAGATACTAAGAAAAAGGATCTATCTATGTTGCATAAAAGCTTTGGATGAAAATAAGGGAGTGAGTGATTCCTAACATAGGTGAAGCCCTCTAACAATTTTATGCCAAATCTGTTTTTACCAAAGAGGTAAACTGACCGAAAGCATAGTAATACATAGACTCAAGGATTTTACCATGTAATGGCAGGGGTTTGCTTCATCCCATAAGTTTTATGAGAAATTGCATCTTCATTAAAGGCATGATATAGAATGTAAGTTTTGCCCTCGGTCAGCATTTCTTGATAAATGTTTTAATAGGTGTCTTCTAAAGGAGATTCCATGATGAACTAAGCTTGAACAATACTAGTTTAACCAAGTAAATTGAATTTACCTAATGTCCCATCTGGTTACTCTACTACCCAATGGCAGAGCCACTTTTAACCACAATCTGTCATCTCTTTATTTCTTAACAGTTGGTCATAAAGTTCAAGTTATACCAAATTTCCCAGCCTTCCTTGTGGGTAGGTGGGGCCATATCACTAAAGTTTCCACTAATTGAATGTGCATTAATATGATTGTACATTAGAAATGTCCATTTACAGAGGAATGGATAAAGAAGATTTGGTACATGAGTACAATGGAATATTAGACAACATCACCAGACGATCAATGCAGAAATCAGATTGATTATATTCTTTGCAGCCAAAGATGCAGAAGCTCTATACAGTCAACAAAAACAAGACCAGGAGCTGACTGTGGCTCAGACCACGAACTCCTTATTGCCAAATTCAGACTGAAATTGAAGAAAGTAAGGAAAACCACTAGACCATTCAGGTATGACCTAAATCAAATCCCTTAGATTATACAGTGGAAGTGAGAAATAGATTTAAGGGCCTAGATCTGATAGATAGAGTGCCTCATGAAATATGGACTGAGGTTCGTGACATTGTACAGGAGACAGGGATCAAGACCATCCCCATAGAAAAGAAATGCAAAAAAGCAAAATGGCTGTCTGGGGAGGCATAACAAATAGCTGTGAAAAGAAGAGAAGTGAAAAGCAAAGGAGAAAAGGAAAGATATAAGCATCTGAATGCATAGTTCCAAAGAATAGCAAGAAGAGATGACAAAGCCTTCCTCAGCGATCAATGCAAAGAAATAGAGGAAAACAACAGAATGGGAAAGACTAGGGATCTCTTCAAGAAAATTAGAGATACCAAAGGAACATTTCATGCAAAGATGGGCTCGATAAAGGACAGAAATGGTATGGACCTAACAGAAGCAGAAGATATTAAGAAGAGATGGCAAGAATACACAGAAGAACTGTACAAAAAAGATCTTCACGACCCAGATAATCATGATGGTGTGATCACTGACCTAGAGCCAGACATCCTGGAATGTGAAGTCAAGTG
>NW_011495049.1:3976439-3976830 GCF_000754665.1 Bison bison bison | reverse complement strand
ACAATTGCACTCATCTCACACGCTAGTAAAGTAATGCTCAAAATTCTCCAAGCTAGGCTTCAGCAATATATGAACCATGAACTTCCTGATGTTCAAGCTGGATTTAGAAAAGGCAGAGGAACCTGAGACCAAATTGCCAACATCCACTGGATCATGGAAAAAGCAAGAGAGTTCCAGAAAAGCATTTATTTCTGCTTTATTGACTATGCCAAAGCCTTTGACTGTGTGGATCACAATAAACTGTGGAAAATTCTGAAAGAGATGGGAATACCAGACCACCTGACCTGGCTCTTGAGAAATCTGTATGCAGGTCAGGAATCAACAGTTAGAACTGGACATGGAACAACAGACTGGTTCCAAATAGGAAAAGGAGTACATCAAGGCTATATAT
>NW_011495049.1:3973572-3976239 GCF_000754665.1 Bison bison bison | reverse complement strand
AGAACTGGACATGGAACAACAGACTGGTTCCAAATAGGAAAAGGAGTACATCAAGGCTATATATTGTCACCCTGCTTATTTAACTTATATGCAGAGTACATCATGAAAAATGCTGGACTGGAAGAAACACAAACTGGAATTAAGATTGCCAGGAGAAATATCAATAATGTCAGATATGCAGATGACACCACCCTTATGGCAGAAAGTGAAGAGGAACTCAAAAGCCTCTTGAAGAAAGTGAAAGTGGAGAGTGAAAAAGTTGGCTTAAAGCTCAACATTCAGAAAACGAAGATCATGGCATCCGGTCCCACCACGTCATGGGAAATAGATGGGGAGATAGTGTCAGACTTTATTTTTCTGGGCTCCAAAATCACTGCAGATGGTGATTGCAGCCATGAAATTAAAAGACGCTTACTCCTTGGAAGGAAAGTTATGACCAACCTAGATAGCATATTCAAAAGCAAAACTTTGCCAACAAAGGTTCGTCTAGTCAAGGCTATGGTTTTTCCTGTGGTCATGTATGGATGTGAGAGTTGGACTGTGAAGAAGGCTGAGTGCTAAAGAATGGATGCTTTTGAACTGTGGTGTTGGAGAAGATTCTTGAGAGTCCCTTGGACTGCAAGGAGATCCAACCAGTCCATTCTGAAGGAGATCAGCCCTGGGATTTCTTTGGAAGGAATGATGCTAAAGCTGAAACTCCAGTACTTTGGCCACCTCATGCAAAGAGTTGACTCACTGAAAAAGACTCTGATGCTGGGAGGGATTGGGGGCAGGAGGAGAAGGCGACAACAGAGGATGAGATGGTTGGATGGTATCACTGACTCGATGGACGTGAGTCTGAGTGAACTCCGGGAGTTGGTGATGGACAGGGAGGCCTGGCATGCTGCGATTCATGGGGTCGCAAAGAGTCGAACGTGACTGAGCGACTGATCTGATCTGATCTGAATCTCAACAGATAGTCACAGTGAGATAAATAATGAAAATTTATATGTGTGTGTTACTTTATTTTTCCTCAGAACTCTAATACTCAGAGTTATTACCATACATTCTTTTTGGGCAGTTCAAAATCTTAAATAAGAGATACCTATCTATGAATCAATAAATGTAATGCTTTCTAATTAACAGTTTTAGCCTAAGAACCAGTGATTGGTGGTGTGATTATAGCATTTATTGGTTTTCAGATAAATGCTGGCTAAATTCATTGTTTCTTAAAAATTTTGTCGCTAATTGAGAACCCAAACCTATACCCCGTTAGCAATAACTATAAGAGGTTAAACATGTGAAAGTCAATATAAATATTGCAAGGTATTATGTATTATAATTCAATAGGCTTTCATCACTCTGATATATAGGTCCCATTTTGATGTTTATCTCAAATCACTTTCTTTGAAGTTTATTTGTTTGATTAGCAATCAAGTTACACACAACCTAAGGAAAGTTGCCTCATGTAATCCCTCTATTAATTAACGTGGAAATGGCAAAAGCAGTGTTGATTGGATGTGAACATTTCTCAGAAGCTCAATGCATATGATGTCTAACCAAATAACAAACTGTATAATATGTAAGTTTAAAAGTCCAGGTATATCCCTGCATAATGCTAAGAATGTATTTCTTTCTTAAAGGTTTAAGTAAGCAATATTATTTAGATTTTTTTTTAATTGGGCGTATAATGGATGAGAGACAACCAAGGGTATGGGAAGGCAATTCAGGATTGTAGTTTTAGTTTAGCAGAGAAAGTTTTGTGCTCTACTCCATGGACTCACTGAGGACCCAGGATGGCAGCAGTTCTGCCATTTTCAAAAGATGGCTTCTCAGATAACTCTAGCCTGTTGTCATGTAGTCAGCAGGAAGTGTGAGAGCTTATGGAGGAATGCTCAGGGGAAGTTTCATGGGCCAAGACATCAACTAATATACATCGTTTTTTTCAACTTTTTATTTTGTAATGGGGTATAGCCGATTAACAATGATTTGATAGTTTCAGCTGGATAGTAAAGGGACTCAGCCACACATACACCTGTATCCATTCTCCCCCAATCTCCCCTCCCATCCAGGCTGCCATATAGCATTTGAACAGAGTTCCCTGTACTATATAACCCTTTTAGTTATCCATTTAAAATATAATAGTGTGTATATGTTCATTCCAAACTCCCTAACTATCACTTCTCCACATCCTTCCAACCAGCAACCATAAATTTGTTCTCTAAATCTGTGAGTCTGTTTCTGTTTTGTAGATAAGTTCGTTTGCATCATTTCTTTTTAGATTCTGCATATAAGGGATGGCATAGGATATTTCTCTTTCTCTGACTTCACTCATTATAACAATATCTAACTCCATTGATGTTGCTGCAAAGGCATTATTTTATTATTTTTCAGTTCAGTTCAGTTCAGTCCAGTCACTCAGTCGTGTCCGACTCTTTGCGACCCCATGAATTGCAGCACGCCAGGCCTCCCCGTCTATCACCAACTCCCGGAGTTCACCCAGACTCACGTCCATCAAGTCAGTGATGCCATCCAGCCATCTCATCCTCTGTTGTACTCTTCTCCTCTTGCCCCCAATCCCTCCCAGCATCAGAGTCTTTTCCAATGAGTCAACTCTTCGCATGAGGTGGCCAAAGTACTGGAGTTTCGGCTTTAGCATCATTCCTTCCAAAGAAATTCCAGGGCTGA
>NW_011495049.1:3949084-3972110 GCF_000754665.1 Bison bison bison | reverse complement strand
GGCACTCTATCTATCAGATCTAGGCCCTTAAATCTATTTCTCACTTCCACTGTATAATCATAAGGGATTTGATTTAGGTCATACCTGAATGGTCTAGTGGTTTTCCTTACTTTCTTCAATTTAAGTCTGAATTTGGCAATAAGGAATTCGTGGTCTGAGCCACAGTCAGCTCCTGGTCTTGTTTTTGTTGACTGTATAGAGCTTCTGCATCTTTGGCTGCAAAGAATATAATCAATCTGATTTCAGTGTTGACCATCTGGTGATGTCCATGTATAGAGTCTTCTCTTGTGTTGTTGGAAGTGGGTGTTTGCTATGACCAGTGCATTTTCTTGGCAAAACTGTATTAGTCTTTGCCCTACTTCATTCCGTATTCCAAGGCCAAATTTGCCTGTTACTCTGTTGAGATTACTGGGTATTTATTTCTTCCATTTAAAAATCTAGACTTAGGTGTCTGGACACACACATGTCCTATTTTTACTACTGTAGATATTTGATGTGGATCACAAAATAGCACACAGAGTAAAATACTTCCTTATGGGAGTTAAGAGAGAACTAATTTTCTACTATAATTAGTGTATGTGAACATGTTAGTTTAGAATTTCACATACTTTCATAAACAGTGACAAATTCAAGAGGTTTATTGTAACTAGCATGTTGAGAAAGAATCTGAGGCTGAATCCTAGCTCAGTAAGAAATAATCTTAGCATTGATTAGTGATGACAATTCTGTTAGTGGTAAAGCACCCTCCTGCCAATATAGGAGATGTAAGAGACATAGGTTTGATCCCTGAGCCAGGCGGAGCCCCTAGAGAAGGGCATGAGAACCATTTCAGCCTTCCTGCCTGGAGAATCCCATGGACAGAGGAGGCTAGCTGGTTACAGTTCACAGGGTCACAAAGAGTAGGACATGACTGAAGGAACCTTAGCACAGCATACATGGTGAGTTCTGGAGCCATGTTTTATAGTATGTCATGGAGCCATGTGTCCTATAAATAGTAACCTAAATTTTGGTTGAGCTGAGATAGCTATTTATTGAGTGGTATAGTTATGCTCATATCTAGTTATATAAGATTTGAGCCAATTTTTCTCTGACTGCGTGCCAAAATACTGCCTCTGTAACAGGAAAGATTGGGGTTACCAACGTTTTACTGGCAGCGAGATACTATCTTGGAATATCAAATTATGAGATCTCCCCACCATTTCTTCTATTTGGTCACAATCATCTTTTGCCTCAGGGAAATATAGGATTGACATAGATAAAAAGTAAGGAGAAAGATGAGTCAATAAGGAGGTTTTAGTTTCTAAAAGAAGGCTCTTTAAATCTTTATCAGGGAAAACATGCCGAAAAAGGAGTATTTTAATTTGTAAGGACCTGGGTATTATTTTTGAGGTGATATGGGAAAAGTTGGAGTCTTGTTCTTAATGGATAAGGCAAGAACATATTGTGTAGCACAAGGAACTCTACTTAATTTACTCTGGTGACCTGAATGGGAAGGAAGTTCAAAAGGGAGAGAATGTGTGTATATGTATGGCTGATTCATTTTGCTGTGCAGTAGAAACTAACACAACTTTGTAAAGCAACTATATTCCAATAAAACAAACAAACAAAAAAATTGACAAAAGACTGCTACTGCTGCTGTTGCTGCTGCTAAGTTGCTTCAGTCGTCTCCAACTCTGTGCAATCCCATAAATGGCAGCCCACCAGGCTCCCCTGTCCCTGGGATTCTCCAGGCAAGAACACTGGAGTGGGTTGCCATTTCCTTCTCCAATGCAGGAAAGTGAAAAGTGAAAGTGAAGTCACTCAGGTGTGTCCGACTCTCCACGACCGCATGGACTGCTGCCTACCAGCCTCCTCTGACCATGAGATTTTCCAGGCAAGAGTACTGGAATGGGGTGCATAGTTATAATACCAGAAGACAGAGGGGGCCTGAGAAGGGAGGCCAGTGCAGCCACCAAGCCTTGGAAACACCACAGTGGAGCTAACTTTCAGAGTATGCCCTGTCCTTGCCCGAACGGGCATTCACCAGAGTTACCAAGAGGAAGCTGCTGTAGCAGAAATTAGTTGAGGCTCCCCATTATATTAGCCCTGCTGTGCTGTGCTGTGCTTAGTCACTCAGTCATGTCCGACTCTGAGATACCATGGATTATAGCCTGCCAGGCTCCTCTGTCCATAGGATTCTCGAGGCAAGAATACTGGAGTGGGTTGCCATGACTTCCTCCAGGGGATCTTCCCAACTCACGTATCAAACCCAGTTCTCCTGCATTGCAGGCAGATTCTTTACCATCTGAGCCACCAGGGAAGCCCAAGAATACTGGAGTGGGTAGCCTATCCCTTCTTCAGGGGCTCTTCCTGACCCAGAAATTGAACCGGGATCTCCTGCATTGTAGGCAGATTCTTTATCAGCTGAGCGACCAGGGTAGCCCATGTTAGCCCTTATTCAGCCCCTATTCTTTCCACCCATTCAGCCTATGGATGTTTGTTTGTCCTCTCTTTCTTGCTTAATCACACTCTGAAAATGATTGCCTTCTAGCTAAGGTTGTACTATACACCTGATGTTTAGTGCTCCAAGACAACACTCCCTAACACTCACTCCCCTTTGTTGGGACCATTCTTGATTCCAGAAAGAATGTCATGGACCATAATCTCAAGGACCACCAGAAGCTGTTTTGGAATCAACTGATGCCAGCCCTAATGATCTCAGTGCCCCAAGGAGGAGGAGAAGAGTTACAAGACTACATCAGCCCTGATTCTTATCAACTGCTGCTAAGTCGCTTCAGTCGTATCCGACTCTGTGCGATCCCATAGACGGCAGCCCGCCAGGCTCCCCCATCCCTGGGATTCTCCAGGAAAGAACACTGGAGTGGGTTGCCATTTCCTTCTCCAATTCAGGAAAGTGGAAAGTGAAAGTGAATTTGCTCAGTCGTGTCCGTGTCCGACTTGTCGCTACCCCATGGACTGCAGCCTACCAGGCTCCTCCGCCCATGGGATTTTCCAGTCAAGAGTACTGGAGTAGGTTGCCATTGCCTTATCAACAGACAGCCTTATTTCCCACCCTAAAACTCTAAGACCTCTTCCAACTTCCCAGTAACAGTCTTGAGAGAGTTCGTTTTCTGTTTCCCCCTTTGCCTGGCAAAGTAATAAAGCTACTCCTTTCTACTTCCCCAAAGCTCTGTCTTTGTGTTTCTATTAATCACCTGTGAACAGAGGCCAGCTTTTTCCATAACAAAGCTACAAAGGAACCTAGCCAATGCCCCCCAGGTGAATCCTTACCCATTCAAGGGATCACCCTCCTTCCACCTGCTCAGGATCACACTAGTTGTCCTCCCCTTTATGCATTCTTTGGGAGCATTCTCCTCCACAGCTGCCTGTACTTTGCACTGGAAATTTCCTGAGGAGTAATCCTGCCAGATTTTTTCCTTATCCTTTCTGCCCACCTTACGATTGTAAAATCTCCAGGAATCTTGCCAACCACTTGTTATCAGTAATAGAATATTTATACCAAGAACACTGGCAAATGCTACAAATACCCCTGCCTATCATATCTCCAATATAGGCGGTAGAGCCACAGTCAAAACAGGACAGAAGTAAAGCAGAAGCATTTGAAGATATCTCCCATACTATTTAGAACTCTTCTACTCATCACCAATGATTATTCATTGAAGGCTTATGATACATTAAGCCCTGTGATTATGAATATAGTCTAGCAAAATTAAGAAAAGTCACCTCACCTATGCGTGCATGCATGCTTAGTTGCTTCATTCATGTCCAACTCTTTGTGACCCTATGGACTGAAGCCCACCAGCCTCTTCTGTCCATGGAATTCTCCAGGCAAGAATACTGGAGTGGGTTGCCATGTCCTCCTCCAGGGGACATTCATTCCAGACCCAAGGATCAAACCCGCATCTCCTTCATTACAGGCTGATTCTTTACCGCTAAGCCACCAAGGAAGCCCCATCTCACTCATACATGGTTTTAAATACTAAATCCTTTGGAGAAAAAGGACTTCGAGAATTTTAGTTTCAAATATAATGAAAATACAATTAAATAATATATTTCTAAAAATCTTGAAACCTGATCAAAAAATAAATAAATGTATAATGATTGGATTAAAAACAAAATATGATTTCCATCTGCATAATTGCCCTCACCAAGAAATCAGGATTTCTTTCCCTCTGTTTTTTTTTGGAATTATTGAAGCAAAACACCATTAACAGCCTGATGATCCTGCAAAACTTGTTTACCTCAGGAAAATTCCTGGGCAATATGGAAATCACAGGAGTGGATTAAGCTTCCCACTCAAATGCTCTGTGCTGCCTTCAATTTAAGGTTTAATGAATCAGAGCTGAAAAATGTGACCCCCTAATCACACCTGTTTTTATGAGGAAGTCAAGTATCAAAAAGTCTGTGAACATCATTTCTCTAGTTTCTTATTAATGACATGACACTTGTGTGATTTTGGAAGTTGTGGTCTCCGTGACCTCCCAAAGATCATTTGCAACTACATCTCCTAAGAGATAGGAGCCCTTACCATCCCCAGCATAAAGCTGATCGGCTGACAGTAATGAGACAAATATGTATTAGCTTCATGCCTCAGAAACTGTAATGCCCCGAGTGAATCCTTGACATTTACTGCGTGCATATCTCCCCTGGTATAAAACGCAGTTTAAAAAACAACTGGAACACAAGAACATGTCGGCAACAGCTATGCCAGGCAGGAGCCGACTCCTTAAATGACGTTATAACCTGTTCCTTGAGTACTGATCAGGGTGTGCAAGTGAAATAGGGGCAGTTACTTGGAAGAGATGTTTAATACCAAATCATTCTTTTACAAGTGTCTTTTTATTTGGGTCAGGAGCTCACCATTTTTTTTTTTTTTTTTTTAATTCTAGCTCTTAGGAATGTGAATTTTTCACACAGCAGAGATTTATAACATAAATCTGAAAGCACTTAGAATAAAATCTAAAATCTAAACTCTGTAGTTCTATGATCTATAAAACTCTATGAGGTAGCTACTATCTGACCCACCTAGGCTACTTTTCCACCACTATCTTTGTCCTGCTATACTCCAAATAGTCTTCTTCCTGTTCTCTGGCTCTAACCTGCCAGGCCCAGGCAGTCTCCAGGGCTCAGCGTTTGTAGGTCCTTCTGCAATATTCCTTCTGACTCATCATCAGACTCATTCCTTCTTTGCATGTTTGGATATTTCTCATCCTCAGAAAGACATTCCTGGACCACCCAACTAGTCTGGCCACTGTCACTCACTCTATCGCGTGGCTCTGATTTATGTTCTTTGTATGATATTATATTTTTGCCTACTTTCATATCAATAGAATTTGAGCTCCAGAGAACAGTAGCCCTTTTATAGCTTTGTTTGGGTCAAAAAAAAAAAAAAAAAAAAAAGGTTGCTCTGATCCTGATGCATTTTGAGAATGTTCTGTTTTCCACTGAGCATGTCCACTTGGTAATGCATTGAAAAGTCCTTTCAATATCTTGGCAAAAGATCATAGAATCCATGAATAATGGAATCCAAAAGATTACCTAGTCAGACCATTTTGTTTTACAGTTGAAAATGCTGAATTGAAAGGGCAGACTCAGACACTCATTTCTGGTTCCTATTTCAAACCTTTCTCCAACATATCAAAATCTATTATGATTTTGCATTAAACAGGCATTAGAAAACATATTAATTTTGTTTAAAATTATCATTTTGAAAATTAGATGTCACTTATTTTTGAATGTCTGAAAAAATCTGAAATTTTTCTTTGTTGTATAGATAAAAGAACTTAAGCTTAGGTATACAAAATTTCCTAAAGCTCTATTTGTCTCATGTAGGATTTCCCCAAAGCATTTCCATTCTCATTTTCAAAGGTATACTTATCAAACCTCCTTTGCTCATGCATTCATTCATCTATACCTTAAAGCCTATAAAGAACTGTGGGAGGCTGAGCAGAGAACAAGAGCTCATGGACATCAAATGTTTCTAAATAAACCGAGTGGCAAGAATGATACAAAGGTAATGGCTAAATGATCAGCAAAGTAGCAGAGATGTCACAAAAGCAACTGTCCTTCATAAAATGAGAAGATTCATTTTTTGAAAAGCTATTTTTTAGGGATTTTTGGTAGATTTCCAATTTTCAATTCTCCCTGAGAACTAGGGATTATAAATTATATTTTATAGATGAAGAAACTGATGATCAGTGAGGTGAAAAAACTTACTGAAGTTTACCCATCTCAAAGTTCGTTAGTTCAAAGCTACGGACCTTACTTTAAAACTGTAATCTTAATCCAGTGTCAACATTTTTTCATCCACGTGCACAGAGACTACTGGCTTTAGGAGGAGTGGAGGGGTTTATTGTGTACAGCTCTACACTGAGCCATTTTCAACCAGAGCCCCTGAAACCTCTCCAGTTTATGACGTATAGTGAGTGCAGGGTATCTTCTGCTCATGCCACTCTTGTAGGCAGAAATTATGCAAAAGAGGTGTTCATATAGCTCTAACAAGCATATGTCTTTCATTATTTAAAACAAGAAAATGAATGATTAAAAACAGGTTTTACACAACAAAGGCAAATAGCACGTAGCCAAAATAATTAAAATGATTAACATAGAGGGGTAGGGATAATTAAAGGGGCTTCCCTGGTGACTCCAGACAGTAAAGAATCCACCTGCAATGCAGGAGACCTGGGTTCTATTCTTGGGTCAGAAATATGCCCTGGGGAAGGGAATGGCTACTCAGTCCAATATTCTTGTTTGGAGAATTCCATGGATAGAGGAGCCTTGTTGGCTACAGTCCATGGGGTCACAAAGAGTTGGACACGACTGAACAACTAACAAAATAGGAATAATGAAAGTAGTCTTTGGTGACAGAAGATTTAGGACAGAAATCACTAGAAGTTCCACCATGGATTAGAAGTATAGAGAGAGATGAGTGCAGGTATAAGGATTTTACTGGTACCAAATCTGATAAACAGCTGTATAAAGTAGTGTGGTGTACTCGTTGAGTTCTATTTTGGCAGGTGAGTTTTCCTAACCTGAATGGGTGATTCTTATGCTTATCAATTATTAATTATATTAAAAAACTCTTACTGATCAGCACTTAGAGGGGAATTCCAAGGAAATAAGACAATTGTTCCATGTTGAATCTCACACTATCTACCTACAAAGTATGAGTGCATGCTAAGTCACCTCAGTCATGTCTGACTCTTTGCAACCCATGGACAGTAGCCTGGCAGGTTCTCTGTCCATGGGATTCTCCAGGTAAGAATACTGGAGTGGGCTGCCATACCCTCCTTCAGAGGATCTCCCCAACCCAGGGATTGAGCCTGCATCTCTTATGTGTCCTGCGTTGGGAGGCAGGTTTTTTGTTGTTGTTTGTTTGTTTTGTTTTTTTACTGCTAGTGCTATCTGGGAAGCCCATCTACAAAGCAGTTGTCATTATTTACATTTTAGTTATTCTGAGAAGTGGCTCAGAATTGAAATTGTTTCACTAAGATTATAGTAACTAATATTTTTGATAGAGCTTTTCTTGTTATTTTGCTTCTCAAAAATCCATTAGTCTTTCTTCCAGTAATAGTACTTTTCTTTCTCTGGTGAACTACTTGTCTCCACATGGTAGTCCATATTCTATCCTAGGCACTAGGAGTGTGCAAAAAGAGAAAAAAAAAAAAACATGGTATGCTTCTCTAGCCAAGGTGATCCACTTATAAAAGATCATAGCCTCAGCAAAGATAATTCAGAACCTACGTAGAACTTTTGCTTGATGATTGGGAAAGGGATAAGTTTTCCTCTGCTTGAAACAGAACTGTGAAGGTATGTGTGAGACTACTGTAAGCTGACCTGAAGGAAGGCTCATCTCCAAATAAACTGGACAGTAGAACAGTTATACAGAGTGAGACTATTTTAGACATTAAGTTCATAGGTACCTGAAGTCATAAATCTACCCGAGATTTTCATTTCAACTCCATTGACTAGTACACTCACTTATTTGCTTAAGCCAAATTGAGATTTCCTGCTACTTATGACCAAGAGAGTCCTAAATAGTGGCACTTGGAAACCTGAGGAGACATTTTTGGTTGTCATTATGACAGTTCTACTGGCATTCAGTGGATAAGGAACAGGGATTCTTAATGTTCTGTAAAGCTGCAGGAAAATTCTGCAGCAGAAAAAATGTCTTGCCCCAAATGTCAATATTGCTCTCTAGAGAAACACCTGGTTAGGTGAAAAGAAATGTGTCACTTGGAAGAAATCTTGCAATAAACAGCATGCATATAAGAGGAGATACAAACATTTAGGAGAAAATGTAGACACCAATAAAATTGCAAGGGGCAATTTTTATGTACAGCAGTAGGGCGATACAACTCTAAAAGCTTTGCTGTTGACAGTATACAAATTATACATTTGTACTTTATCTCAAAGTAATGCAGAGCCATGGAATGGTTGGAGAAATAGAAAAAATATGATTAAAAAACAGAGTTGGGCTTCCTTGGTGGTCCAGTCATTAAGAATCCGCCTGCCAATGCAGGGGACATGAGTTCGATCCCTGATCTGGGAAGATTCCACATGCTGTGAGGCAGCAAAGGCGTGTGTCTTAACTTCTGAGTCAGAGCACCCTAGAGCCTGTGCTCTACAAGAGAAGCTACTGCAATGAGAAACTTGCACACCGCAACAAAGAATGGCCCCATTTGTCGCAACTAGAGAAAGACTTCGTGCAGCAATGAAGACCAGGTGCACCCAAAGGTAAATAAGCAAAAAAATTTAAAAAGCAATGTTAAAACCACCTCATACTCATTAAAATGGCTACTGTTAAAAAAAATACAAGGAAAAAACAAAAACAGGAAACAAGTGTTGGCAAGGTTATGGAGAAACGAGCACAATTGTATGCTGCTAATGAAAGTGTGAAATGGTATAGTCATTGTGGGAAATATTATGGCAGTTCCCCCTCAAAATTAAAAATTTAATTTCATATGACCCAGCAATTCCACTTCTGTATATCCAGTCAGCCCTCTATATCCATGGTTTCTGAATCTGTACATACTAAGGGTTAACTATATTTAAGCATTTGAGGATTTTGGTATTCAAGAGGGTCCTGGAATCAATTCCTAGTGAATATATAGATATAAAAAAAACCTGTATATCCAAAGGAATTGAAAGCAAGGTCTTGAAGAAATATTTGTATACCCATGTTCGTAAAAGCATTTTTCACAATAAAGCTAAAACATGGAAGCAACCTGAGTGTCCATCCATGGATAAATAGATAAACAAAACACAAAATGTGGTACATACATACAATGGAATATTAATTTGCCTTAGAAAGAAATGGCTACTACTACTACTACTAAGTTGCTTCAGTCATGTCCGACTCTGTACGACCCCATGGACTGAAGCCTACCAGGTTTCCCCGTCCCTGGGATTCTTCAGGCAAGAACACTGGAGTGGGTAGCCATGACCTCCTCCAGGGGATCTTCCCAACTCAGGGATTGAACCTGCATCTCTTATGTCTCTTGCATTGACAGGCAGATTCTTTGCCATAGAACCACCTGGGAAGCCCTGTGGAGAAGCCAGGACCCTGCTTTATCACAGCTCTATTGTTTCTTGATTGTTCCTCTTTTGTTTCTGCATTCCTGCTGCTGCTGCTAAGTCGCTTCAGTCCTGTCAGACTCTGTGCGACCCCATAGATGGAAGCCCACCAGGCTCCCCCATCCCTGGGATTCTCCAGGCAAGAACACTGGAGTGGGTTGCCATTTCCTTCTCCAATGCATGAAAGTAAAAAGTGAAAGTGAAGCCGCTCAGTCATGTCCGACTCTTAGCGACCCCATGGACTGCAGCCCACCAGGCTCCTCCGTCCATGGGATTTTCCAGGCAACAGTACTGGAGTGGGGTGCCATTGCCTTCTCCCAGAGAGAAATGGAATTTTGTAATATACTATAATGCAGATGAAGCTTGAGGATATTATGCTATGTGAAATGAGCTAGTCACAAAAAGACAACTACTACATAATTCCAGTTATATGAGGTGCTTAAACTACACAAAATCAAAGAGAAAGAAAGTAGAATGGTAGTTTCTGGATGCATGGGGGAATATGGAGGTATTGCTTAATAGTACCATTTTCAGTTTTACAAGATGAAAAGGGTTACAGGGATGGATAATGGTGATGGCAGTACAACAAAGTGAATGTACTTAATATCACTGAACTGGACACAAAATGATTAAGATAATAAATTTTGTTACGTGTATTTTAATATAATAAAAAATTAAAATAGGCTTAAAAGTGCAGGGTTATAGGATGACTAATTTGAAAGAAAGACTGTGATCACAAAAATTACAAAGCAGAGAGACAGGAAGCATAAAGACAAACTGGGTAGCCCAAAACACTCATGTATTTTTTTAAATAGAAGAAACAGTGTACTTACACTCTCATTTTTTTGTTTTTGTAGTCATTGTCTTTCTAACATATTAAGATTCAGTTCAGTTCAATTCAGTCGCTCAGTCGTGTCCGACTCTTTGCGACTCCATGAACTGCAGCACCCCAAGCCTCCCTGTCCATCACCAACTCCCGGAGTCCACCCAAACCCATGTCCATTGAGTCAGTGATGCTATCCAACCATCTCATCCTCTGTCGTCCCCTTCTCCTCCTGCCCTCAAGCTTTCCCAGCATCAGCGTCTTTTCAAATGAGTCGGCTCTTCACATCGGGTGGCCAATTATTGGAGTTTCAGCTTCAACATCAGTCCTTCCAATGAACACCCAGGACTGATCTCCTTTAGGATGGACTGGTTGGATCTCCTTGCAGTCCAAGGGACTCTCAAGAGTCTTCTCCAACACCACAGTTCAAAAGCATCAATTCTTTGGTGCTCAGTTTTCTTTAGTCCAACTCACATCCATACATGACCACTGGAAAAACCATAGCCTTGACTAGACAGACTTTTGCTGACAAAGTAACGTCTCTGCTTTTTAATATGCTGTCTAGGTTGGTCATAATTTTTCTTACGAGGAGTTAAGTGTCTTTTAATTTCATGGCTGCAATCACCATCTGCAGTGATTCTGGAGCCCAGAAAAGTATAGTCAGCCACTGTTTCCCCATCTATTTCCCATGAAGTGATGGGACCAGATATCATGATCTTAGTTTTCTGAATGTTGAACTTTAAGCTTATTAAGATGAGATACATTTTAAAGGTGCAAGAATAAACCAGCCCTTTGGCAAAATGTGTGTGTATGTGTGTGTGTGTCTGTCTGTTGGTTAAAGATAAAATAAGAGCCTATGACTAAACACCGGAGAAGGCAATGGCACCCCACTCCAGTAGTCTTGCCTGGAAAATCCATGGACGGAGGAGCCTGGTAGGCTACAGTCCATGGGGTCGCTAAGAGTCGGACACGACTGAGCGACTTCACTTTCACTTTTCACTTTCACGAATTGGAGAAGGAAATGGCAACCCACTCCAGTTTTCTTGCCTGGAGAATCCCAGGGACCGGGGAGCCTGGTGGGCTGCCGTCTATGGGGTCGCACAGAGTCGCACATGACTGGAGCGACTTACCAGCAGCAGCAGCATGACTAAACACGGAAAAATACATAGGATCTTGATATAAAGAGTGTTTCTAGTTCTTTTGTGAACAATAGTGATTATCTTAGCCTAGATAAGACCACTGTTATTTGATTGCAACTACAAAGCTGTGAAATGAGTGAATATAAATTAAATAACTTCATCTATCAGATATTATTCCAAGTACAAACTTTAACAAGAATATACTTATGCAAAACATGTAGAATGAGGTAAAACACAATGTATTTAATGAACATGTATTTATGAAATTTTGTATTTTAGTTTCTGTCCATACAGATGATATCTGTTCCTTAGTTTTTTCTCATTGGTAAAGTGATGTAACACACGTGTGATCTCTATCGACTGATATTTATATTCTTTAAAAATTGCTGCTTGTTACATACTTTGCTGTTAGTAATTTTTAATTTATATCTACCAGAATGTGTGTTAACTGTCAGCAAAAGGCTGACAAAATAATGAAACATAAAACTGGAATATGACATTTTGTTTTCATTCCGGGAAGTTTAACTATTGAGACTATAACTATTAAGCAAAGAGTTACACAAATATTTTGTTCACTATTATGGGCTAAATAATTGTATCTTTCAAAAATCTATATGTTGAAGCTGTAATCCCCAGTATGGCTGGTAACTGTATTTAGAGATGGGGTCTCTAAAGAAGTGATTAAGTTAAGCTGGGGCCATATAGGTATGGTTCTGATTTCATGGCATTTGCTTCTGTATAAGAACAAACACAGAGCTGTCTCTCTCTGTACTCATATGTCAAGGAGGAAGGGCCATGTGAAGACATAGTGAGAAATCAGCTACGTACAAACCAGGAAGTGAATCAGCTAGCCCTTTGATCTGGGGCTTGTAGCCTCCAGAACTCAGAGAAAGTAAGTTTCTTTTTTTTTTTAAAGCATGAAATCTATGGCATTTTGTAATGGTAACCTGGACAGACCAACATAATCATTCTTCACAAAAATAGAGGAAAATTAAAGAAATTACATAAAGGAAGACCAAAGAAATACTGATATCTGCACTCGATTCTTAAAACACATAAGAAGATAAATTATTCTGTGATCAAGCAAATATAGGACAAAGAATAAAAACAATATTATCAATACTAAACACAAGATATGAAAAAGAATTCTTACTAGAAAAGGATGATTTCTGATAGACTTTCTGCCTCTATTAAGAACAGATGACAGTTATCACATAATATCTTACAGCAAGTTTTTCTCTGTATGTTATTTTCTTCTACTTGTTTTCAATCTCTTTGGGGCCAATAACTCTATCTGTTTCTATATTTATATCCACAACTGCATCTATGTCTAATAAATCCTTTATGATGATCTCTAGTTTTTATTTCATAAATATGTATTGATTGATTCATAGATTTAAAAACTAGCATGTCACATCATATTTTTATTATCCATTCTCTGGCCTGTATATCTACCAGACTACAAATTCCTTGAAGGAGGACCTATGCTTTTCTACCATGTAGCAAGTAGTCCATACATAGGTACTGAGTGTAAATAAATGATATAATGAATCAAACTGAAAACAAGAAGCTATGGTTTGGGATAAAAGACTGTTTTCTTGACTCGAAAACTAATTGTTGTAAAGTCTTAGCAGTTGGGAGTCCTTGTTACCAGGGACTTTATAAAAGAAGCTCAGGGAATAATAAAAACTAACAGACATGCTAAAGGAGACTGAAAATTAAGATTCTGTATTGAGAAAAGTTTTGGAACAAAAAACGCTTTATAGACCCATACATAAGCAAGTCAAGATAAATTAATACTGAACTCCAAAGGTAGGAATACACATATACACATATACATATAACAAAGAAGATCATTGTCCTTATATTAAAACACTTGCAAAACATAATTGCTCTGCTCAATCTATTTAAAAGTATCTTGAAGTACTAGAGTAGGTTGTTATACAGAGTAGAAGTTGATAAAAGTTCTAGCAAATAATCTTTCCTTCTCAATTGCCCAACATACTGAATGCATGACCTTTGTCTATCTCAAAACATCTGTTCCATGAATATGTTTTGATCAGAGCCAACTAACAAATATAAACATAGCTAATAACCTTCTGTTCTGTAGTACCAGCTAGTTAAAGACAATAGCAACTATGAGACAGTAAGACCCCTCAGACCTCACACTGCTCATTGCTTTAGAAAATGTTCAAGGGCAAATGTACTTAACATTGAATGCAGGTATGAATGGAGGTAACTTCTCTATCCTGAGTGGCGGTTTTGAAGAATAATTAGGAAGCACTGGAATAAAACTGCATTTTACAAAATCTTGTTTGGTCATGCAACTTGATATCACCGTAAGTAGGAAAGAGCTTGTTTTAAAAGCAGAAAAAAATAAAAATAAAGAGACTATAAAGAACTGTAATTAGAGATGGGAGTGAATGAAGGAGGGAAAGGAGGGGAAGAAAAAAACAGCAAAAATCAGGATTCTTTTAGAGTATGCCAAAGGTCAAATTATGTTTAATAACCTTTCTAATTTTATGAGGTATAAATATGATGATAGTCATGTCATGACATCATTTAGCCCTAGAATTGAAGGAGTGCTTGGTCATTTAGATAATGGGGCTGAGGATGGTAATAGGATGAAACGTATCGTGCAGGGTGACAGGTTAGTTCTTTTAGGATCACAGCCTCCTTCCAAGCACTGCATAAAAGGGATTATTATATTGGCTTTCAGAAGTATCTTGACATTTCCATTAAAATCATGATTTTGACAGGTTTATATATTCAGCCCCTTTCATTTGCATGGGATTGAAACTTGACATTAGAAACCCTTTAACCAAATGCATTTTAAACATGATGCATACTTGCATATATATGTGTGAACACAGTAAATGCAACTTGGAAGACTGCAGAGTACATACCAGTAGTCCTTCTACTTTAGAATTGTAACTGAATTACTCATTACTTTGGTAAGTGCTAAAACATCTACCAAAATGGCGAAAAATCTTTAAAGAGTTAAGATGAATGTGGTCTACACACAAGGGCTATTTTTGGTAGTAGCCAGGATATTTGGTGCTTAGCAAGTTAAATAGTGTGAGCTTTTAAGGCAATTCTTAATTTGGTAAAGCCATTTACATAAGTTTCTTTTTTCCCCATAAGCCATTTCCATTACTGTTAAAGCCCTCTCTAGCAGGGACAGAAACTGGCCCTCAGGCCAAATCAGGCTTGTAGACTAGTTTTATGTGGTTTGTGGCTAAAAAAGATTCTTAGTGATTGAAAAAAATAAAAAGAAGACCATTTCATGACATAAAAATTATATAAAATTTAAATTTCAGGGTCTATAAAGTTTTAGATATTTTACTCATCTATGGCTCCAACTAAAGATTTGAGTAGCTACAACAGAGAATCTATGTCTCACAAAGAGAGCACAAATATTTGTTTTTTGGCTCTCTAGTAGAAAAAAATATTTCACACCCCTGCTGTACAGTATAGGTTTTATATGTGTATGACATGATAATACTGTCAAACATGAAGTTATTTTGTTAAATAAAATTACTCAACATTCTTTGAATTCAAGATACTCAAGACAGATGAAATAAGAGAAATAAGTGTATAAATCAGAAATTATCTTTATTACATTTTGAGATCACTGAACAAAAATCTCAAACATGAATAAACATCCATAGTATTTCATATTGGTAAACTCTTAGATTATTACACAAGAACTTTAGAATGATGTTTAAATCTATGGGCATGACATTCTGTGAATCTTTGTGGAAGAGAAGTTGACTTCATGTTTACTTCTGTTTTCCAAATTAGGACATTGCTTTTGTCAAATGTTCTTTGGAACCTCTGAAGTTTCTGGTTTGGAGTGTGTTTCTTGATATTTCTTTCTTTTTTTTTTTTTTTCGGAATGGATATCCCAAATTGCCCCATCAACGAGTGTATTACTAGTGGTAATAAACACCTCCAAGGCATAGTCATAGAGCTAAAATAGTCATAGAGCTAACATAGATTAAAAATGTTGGAGAAAGGAAAATATCTGTCCTAGAGCCCATGAATTTTACTACAAAGGCAAGAGGGAGCAGCAGCTGTTCAGGCTGGTGTATTTAAAATAATGTTAATGGATTGGAAGATGGCCGTTGACAGGAAAAATGGGAAGTCAAAGAACTACTGCCATGATTATAGCTTAGGAAAAGGACAAAGGGCCTCAAAATTTTATGAAGGCATTACTATAATGCTGCAGAATACAACAATGGCTATTCAAAATGATGGCTCTGAGTCATCAAGAGACACTTAGTACTCTTTGTTTAAAAATAAATAATAACAATACCCATGTAATGTTTGACACAATTCAGAAGGACCTCCATCAAAATGCTTAGCTTTGCTGCTAAACAGAGTTGCTTTAGTTGTCTGGACTGTATGAAAATGTGAACATCTTTGCAGCGTATGCTGGGCGCAGGAGATCTCAGTATCCTAACACAAAGCCTCGAAACAGCATGGCTCTGCTTGTTTTAACCAGCAGGGTCAGCAGTCAAGGCGGAGAGATTATCTTATTGGAGAGAAAAAAAGGATCTGGTGAGGTGTGTAAACACTGTTTTAATAATTTTTTTTCTCTTTGCATTCAAATTTTTTCTAATTAATTTTCACCATGAAACTTTGTAAGAATAGCATTCTGCACTAGAGAAAGCAAAAGTGCAAAGCAGTAAGACCCATTCCAAAAGGTTAAACATTTTTAAAAGTGAGAAACTTACCCAGGGGCATTCTAGTCGCCTACAGGGTCTTAGACAGTTCTTAAGTAATGTGCAATATATTAAGATATCCCACATTTACTCAAATAAATTGATTTGAAAATATGTAAAAGTGAACATTCCAAATGCTTGCCTCTGAAAATACAAAATGTTGTACCGCATTCTAGTAATGAGCACCACTTCAGCATTCAGCTAGCGATTCTTTCATGGGCTGTAACTTGTGGCTCATTCATCAGCCTGAAATTTGGCTAATTTAAAATAGTCTGAGAAAGAAAAAGAGAAAGAGAGAGAGAGAGAAAAAAAACTAATTGTCTGCAAAGAGGTGTTAAGAATGAAATAAAAATATAGAAAATTAGGAGTTGAAGAGGTATCTTTTCCAGCTGTCGCAGCCCAGTGTCTACGGATGTGCACCAGTAATTTGTGAAGATGTGTCGGTAGTGAATTGCTCCGTGCACAAAGCCAGTTTAGTGAGTGATAACTCCAATACCAGCTTTGGCTTGAGTGGATTAGGTGCTAAGTGGGTTTAACAAAATTACCCAGAACATTACATTATATTCCTCCCACTTCTTGTGACAGAAACTATTATTCCTGTGGGACTTTGCTGAAAAATGAAGTGGTCAAGAATAAGAAAGGGGTGAAAGGGTAAGGGGATAAGGATGATGAAGAAAAAGAGGACCTTTATGATTAGCCCTTGTACTTGGAAAAATCAGGGAGAGTTTTGCTGAAATCACAAGTGCTTGGCTTAACGTTATATCTTAATTGTATTTCTACTCTGGTGAAGATTTAGCAAGATTATCCTTAAACTTTGCCACCTATATTTTCAATTTTGGACATCCATAAACATTTGAGATAAATAAAAATCAATAGAAATGGCTCCTATAATGGTGATAATAGCTAACAAGACTGTACCATATATTTGAAAGTTGCTGAGAAAGTAGATCTTAAAAGTTTTTATTACAAGGGGAAAAAAAATGTGTGAGGTGAATGTTAACCAGTCACTGTGGTGATCTTTTTGCAATATACACATTTTTAAAATCACTATGCTGTACACCTGTTTCAGGTAATATATTATATCTCAAGTATATCTCAGTAAAACTGGGAAAAAGAAAATTAAAAAAATACTTTTTTCCTTCTCTCTCTCCCTCCAGATCCTTCCTTATCTCCCTTCCTTTCCTCCTTTCTTCCTCCCTCCTTCCCTTCTTTTTTTCATGTCATGGCCAGGCACTGAACCATTACCAAGCATATAGATATAAACACAAAGTAATTAAAAGACGCTTACTCCTTGGAAGGAAAGTTATGATCAACCTAGACAGCATATTGAAAAGCAGAGACATTACTTTGTCAACAAAGGTCTGTCTAGTCAAGGCTATGGATTTTCCAGTGGTCATGTACGGATGTGAGTTGGACTATAAAGAAAGCTGAGTGGTGAAGAATTGATGCTTTTGAACTGTGGTGTTGGAGAAGACTCTGGAGAGTCCCTTGGACTGCAAGGAGATCCAACCAGTCCATCCTAAAGGAGATCAGTCCTGGGTGTTCATTGGAAGGACTGATGTTGACCTGAAACTCCAGTAATTTGGCCACCTGATGTGAAGAGCTGACTCATTGGAAAAGACCCTGATGCTGGGAAAGATTGAGGGCAGGAGGAGAAGAGGACGACAGAGGATGAGATGGTTGGATGGCATCACCGACTCAATGGACATGCGTTTAGGTGGACTCCGGGAGTTGGTGATGGACAGGGAGGCCTGGCGTGCTATGGTTCATGGGGTCACAAAGAGTCGGACATGACTGAGCAACTGAACTGAATTGAACCTTCCCTTAAGCAGTGCATGTAGCCTACTGTAATACAGAAACCAAAAGAAACTTAGCACAGTCTATAAGACCTGGGGGTGGGGGTGGGGAGAGGAAGCTTTCTGCTTTGGAGTTATACAAATGTTTATCTGAACCACTGATCCAATAGGTGAGTATGAAACTGAAAGGATCTAAAGTACCAAATGGTGGTTGAGTAAATAGAACATCAACGAAGCTGAAATGCTTCTCTCTTAACTAGACAATAGGTGAATTTCCACTGAAAAATAAAGATTGTTAAAAATAATAACATAAACAACTTTTAAATATCTACTGACCCAAAGAGGATATGGCAAAGAAACATCATCTCATCTGACTTAAATTCTCAATTAGGACTTGAATTTGAAGTTCTACATCACTTTGCTGATGAATTACTATTCATTGTAAAACCCTGCCAATTACCTGCTAAATAAGAGAGGAAACCTCATGAACATGAAGCAATTTGTTTCTGGACTTGGCTTCCACCACCTTAAAAAGCATCTTAAAACACAGTTATTGATTTTTCTTTCTCTAACAAAGAGAGTGAGCGTGAAGTCGGTCAGCCATGTCTGACTCTTTGCGACCCCATGGACTGTAGCCTACGAGCATCCTCTATCCATGGAATTTTCCAGGCAAGAGTACTGGAGTGGGTTGCCATTTCCTTTTCCAGGAGGTCTTCCCAACCCAGGGATCGAACCCCAGGTCTACCACATTGCAAGCAGGAGCTTTTATCGTCTGAGCCACCAGGGTAAATGAATTCCGAAGCAAAAAGGGGAATGCTTCTAAAAGAGGTTTTCCTTGAAGGATGTCACATGTAATTTTGCCAGAAGTGAGGCAATAATGTTTTTCAATTTAATTAAGGTATATCCTTGTAGCTGGTGATATCCTGATGATACGTTTTGTTAACAGTCATGTTAGAAATATTCAGATAAGGTGTCCATTTATAATATTATCACATCTATTTACACCTGAAATATTTTTTAACTATTTTTGTCTGTCTGTCCAATCCATTCAGCTGATGCTACTCTTTCACAAAACAGTGTTTTGTTTCACAGGGTAACTAAAGGAATAATATTTTAAACTTTGGATTTAGATTTGAAGAAGTAATACAATTCTAGTCTATAAACTAAGATAGCTTTGTCCTTGAAATCCCTGATTAAGTATGACTATGAAGAGATATCTCTTCATTTAATGGTTAATAACTCTGAGGTACAAGATTGGCTTAATGAACATCTGAAGACGCACGTATGTGTTTTTACATTTTACTCAAGTACAAGGCTTCATATTTCTAGGGACAAATGCAGATAACTAAGGGCACCTTTTTTTTTTTACAACACTCAATAGAAAATGATCAAACATCTACTCCTTTTTAGTCATCTACTTAACAATTGTGATTTTGATCACATTTTAAATTGCTGAGCCTCAGAAGTTTTTGAAAATTATTTGAATAACTAAAATTCTCCTATTTTAAATGAAAAAAAAATGAAAACAAAAGAATTAGTAAACTACCTTACTAATAATACAAATTTGGGAATATCAATGAGAGTGCTGCTGCTGCTAAGTTGCTTCAGTCGTGTCCGACTCTGTGCAACCCCATAGATGGCAGCCCACCAGGCTCCCCCATCCCTGGGATTCTCCAGGCAAGAAAACTGGAGTGGGTTGCCATTTCCTTCTCCAATGCATGAAAGTGAAAAGTGAAAGTGAAGTCACTCAGGTGTGTCCGACTCTTAGCGACCCCATGGACTGTAGCCCACCAGGCTCCTCTATCCATGGGATTTTCCAGTCAAGAGTACTGGAGTGGGGTGCCATTGCCTTCTCCGTATGAGAGTACAGATAAAGGTGGAAAGATTTCCAAACATATTTGCTCAGAACCTGGAAGTGGGGTGAGGGTTGAAGCAGAAACTCAAGCTTTTAGAGAAAAATTGGCTATTTAGCGTGGATTTAGATTGTTAACTTAGTTGTGTTACTTTTACATAAGATTTTCAGCTTCAATTAAGAAAAAACTTGCATTTTATTTTCAATTTAAAAAATAAAGCCTCGTCTGCTGTCATGACTGTCTTTCCTTGATATAAGGGGCTTATGTATGTGTATGTGTGTATGCTAGAGTACAGGGAGCACTGAGAGAAAATGTCATAACGAATGGAAGAAGAAATGATTATTAGTGGGAATTCTGCAGAACTGTGTCAGGAACCTGCCCCAAAATAGCTTCAGGTTGCCTGGGAATACTTAAACTGTGAGTGGTTTAACTGTTACTGACAGAAATCCCCTAGGGCAAGGCAAGCAATGAGCAATGTAAGGAGCAGGCAGAACACAGCTCTGGACAAATGCACAAGCCCTCGTTAAACGTAGAAACTGCCCAGATGCATCCATGCATGTCTTACACCTGCACCCAGAGCCCCACCAAACTTGATCTTCTTGTAGCACAGACACCAGTGTTTCTGACAGATTTACTGACAAAAGAAGGATCCTTCAGGTATTCCTGACATTGGAAATATCACCCACGCTCTCTGGGTTTGGCTGCCTCGTGCTTTAATCCATCTACTTAAATCACATCTCTTGCTTTGCTTTCTGATAAACTATATATAAACTGTAAAATAAAAATGATTTAACTCTTTGCTTAATGTTGTTGTGGAAAGCACAAAATAAAATTTTAACAATTAGCATTGTGTTTTTCCAATCGTTCTTGGTAGACCATAAATGGGAAAACAGTAGAGCTCAAAATGTGATAATATAAGAAACTTTCTGTTTTCCTGTGCTGATAACAATCAGTTTTGAATCCTTAGTTCCCTGTTTCTTCATGATAACTTCCCAATCATGAAGAGAATGTATCCAATAAATTATTGATAAATATTCTTATATCCTTTTAGACTTACTCTGTTGAAAAGATTATAGGGTTGATTAAAACTTTGAAAATAAACAAATAGTTACATGATTATTTCATTGAGCCAATAGTACTAAAATCTGCCTGGAAGTATAAGCATGACATACAAAAATTAATACTAAATTTGGGACATTCCCAACATTGAAAGCAAATAGATATTGATCATTAAGACAGTTTCAGTAAGACACTTCTATAAAGTAGCAATTAATAATGAAGAGGACAAAGTATTTTATCTAGTCAAAGATATGTTCTAAAATGTTCTCTAAGTGAAAAAAAATGGCAAAGTAATTGGCGAGAAATGTTTAGGATCCTTTTACTTTCTAGCAGTGTTTTCACAGTAAATGAACTGGTTTCAGATCTTTTTTTTTTTTTTTTCCTAAAAGAGATTCTTTCTACTTTATTTTTTTTCTCAAGAAGAGCAAAGATGAGGTAAAAGGAAAAGGGGACAGAATTATATACCTATTAAGAGAGCTGTGGCTAAAGGTTGGGCTCACATTCTGGCCCCACCGCTTGTTAAATCTACAGCTTTTGCAAACTATTTTTTCTCTTGAAACCTTGATTTCTCTCATGGATTACATGTTGAAACACAGAAAGGTGTGCTTTATAAATTCCTAGGGTTATTGTGAGGAATAAAGGACATGATACATGTTGATCAAGTTTGACATGTGTCTGGCACATGCTACAGTAATCAGCGAGTTCTGTCATTGTGTTGGATAGAGCAATCTTTTTACTACAACCTCAACATTTATGAAAGTCCTCACTAAGAGCTGTGGTGAAATAAGCTTAGGAAATAATAAGTTAAAAGACCTATATGTTGATTGCAAGTCTCCTGGGATATTTCAGTTTCCAAGGATGTATCATAAGCTTTGAGAAGTGAAACAAATATGTAAAGCTTTACAATTTTATTCAAAATCCCTTTCTAATCAAGTGGGACTTGCATGCCACAGAATGAACTTTGAAAACGTCACAACTTTTTTCTGTAGCCATCCAACTAGATGCCCCAAGTTGAGTCTCTCCCTCTGTTAGTAGATGTTTAAGGTGCTGTCAAAGGTACCTCTAAAACTATAGACTTTGATATCATTTACCATTAATTCAAAAATCTTCATTTGCTTTCCATGATTGCAGAAGTTCTAAACTCTCTAGTATTGCAGAGTTTAGAACTTCTGCAATCATGGAAACCAAATGAAGATTTTTGAATTAATGGTAAATGATATCAAAGTCTATATTTTAGAGGTACCTTTGATGTGACGTGAAGTCGCTCAGTCATGTCCGACTCTTTGTGACCCCACAGACTGTAGCCTACAGGCTCCTCCGTCCATGGGATTTTCAAGGCATGAATACTGGAGTGGGGTGCCATCTTTGACAGCACCTTAAACATCTACTAACAGAGGGAGAGACTCAACTTGGGGCATCCAGTTGGATGGCTACAGATAAAAGTTGTGACATTTTCAAAGTTCATTCTGTGGCATGCAAGTCCCACTTGATTAGAAAGGGATTTTGAATAAAATTGTAAAGCTTTACATATTTGTTTCACTTCTCAAAGCTTATGATACATCCTTGGAAATTGGAATATCCCAGGAGACTTGCAATTAACATATAGGTCTTTTAACTTATTATTTCCTAAGCTTATTTCACCACAGCTCTTAGTGAGGACTTTCATAAATGTTGAGGTTGTAGTAAAAAGATTGCTCTATCCAACACAATGACAGAACTCGCTGATTACTGTAGCATGTGCCAGACACATGTCAAACTTGATCAACATGTATCATGTCCTTTATTCCTCACAATAACCCTAGGAATTTATAAAGCACACCTTTCTGTGTTTCAACATGTAATCCATGAGAGAAATCAAGGTTTCAAGAGAAAAAATAGTTTGCAAAAGCTGTAGATTTAACAAGCGGTGGGGCCAGAATGTGAGCCCAACCTTTAGCCACAGCTCTCTTAATAGGTATATAATTCTGTCCCCTTTTCCTTTTACCTCATCTTTGCTCTTCTTGAGAAAAAAAATAAAGTAGAAAGAATCTCTTTTAGGAAAAAAAAAAAAAAA
>NW_011495049.1:3947707-3948984 GCF_000754665.1 Bison bison bison | reverse complement strand
CAGAAGATATTAAGATATTAAGAGGTGGCAAAAGCTTATGATACATCCTTGGAAACTGAAATATCCCAGGAGACTTGCAATCAACATATAGGTCTTTTAACTTATTATTTCCTATGGCAAGAATACACAGAAGAACTGTACAAAAAAGATCTTCACAACCCAGATAATCACAATGGTGTGATCACTGACCTAGAGCCAGACATCCTGGAATGTGAAGTCAAGTGGGCCTTAGAAAGCATCACTACAAACAAAGCTAGTGGAGGTGATGGAATTCCAGTTGAGCTATTTCAAATCCTGAAAGATGATGCTGTGAAAGTGCTGCACTCAATATGCCAGCACATTTGGAAAACTCAGCAGTGGCCACAGGACTGGAAAAGGTCAGTTTTCGTTCCAATCCCAAAGAAAGGTAATGTCAAAGAATGCTCAAACTACCACACAATTGCACTCATCTCACACGCTAGAAAAGTAATGCTCAAAATTCTCCAAGCCAGGCTTCAGCAATATGTGAACCGTGAACTTCCTGATGTTCAAGCTGGTTTTAGAAAAGGCAGAGGAACCAGAGATCAAATTGCCAACATCCACTGGATCATGGAAAAAGCAAGAGAGTTCCAGAAAAGCATCTATTTCTGCTTTATTGACTATGCCAAGCCATTGACTGTGTGGATCACAATCAACTGTGGAAAATTCTGAAAGAGATGGAAATACCAGACCACCTGATCTGCCTCTTGAGAAATCTGTATGCAGGTCAGGAAGCAACAGTTAGAACTGGACATGGAACAACAGATTGGTTTCAAATAGGAAAAGGAGCTCGTCAACACTGTATACTGTCACCCTGTTCATTTAACTTATATGCAGAGTACATCATGAGAAACGCTGGACTAGAAGAAACACAAGCTGGAATCAAGATTGCCAGGAGAAATATCAATAACCTCAGATATGCAGATGACACCACCCTTATGGCAGAAAGTGAAGAGGAACTCAAAAGTCTCTTGATGAAAGTGAAAGTGGAGAGTGAAAAAGTTGGCTTAAAGCTCAACATTCAGAAAATAAAGATCATGGCATCCGGTCCCACCACTTCATGGGAAATAGACGGGGAAATAGTGGAAACAGTGTCAGACTTTATGTTTATGGGCTCCAAAATCACTGCAGATGGTGACTGCAGCCATGAAATTAAAAGACGCTTACTCCTTGGAAGGAAAGTTATGACCAACCTAGATAGCATATTCAAAAGCAGAAACATTACTTTGCCAACAAAGGTTTGTCTAGTCAAGGCTATG
>NW_011495049.1:3932549-3947607 GCF_000754665.1 Bison bison bison | reverse complement strand
CTATGGTTTTTCCTGTGGTCATGTATGGATGTGAGAGTTGGACTGTGAAAAAGGCTGAGCGCCGAAGAACTGATGCTTTTGAACTGTGGTGTTGGAGAAGATTCTTGAGAGTCCCTTGGACTGCAAGGAGATCCAACCAGTCCATTCTGAAGGAGATCAGCCCTGGGATTTCTTTGGAAGGAATGACGCTAAAGCTGAAACTACAGTACTTTGGCCACCTGAAGCGAAGAGTTGACTCATTGGAAAAGACTCTGATGCTGGGAAAGATTGGGGGCAGGAGTAGAAGGATGAGATGGCTGGATGGCATCACTGACTCAATGGACGTGAGTCTGAGTGAACTCCGGGAGTTGGTGATGGACAGGGAGGCCTGGCGTGCTGTGATTCATGGGGTTGCAAAGAGTCAGACACGACTGAGCGACTGATCTGATCTGATGTGATGATGAATCCAAACTATTTCTCTACCTGACCAAAACACATTCAGCTCTCAAGAAGCACTCAGTTGTCTACACCTCTGGGATGCTTTTCTAGTATAAACGTCTGAACTTCTATAACATTCTTGTTTATAGTTCAGCTAGGAGAATCTATTAATGATTATTACTGTTATGTCTTATGACTGAATCCATTTATCCTCCTGGTTAATTAAGAGAGAAAATGGAATGTGTTTTATTCATCTTTTTACCTTCAAAACCTAACATGATGTCTGGTGAATAGTAGGTGCTCAGAAAACTGGCTTTGAAAACCTGTAAACACTGGAAAACATATCAACACATAGACCTTGATGCTGCAGATTATAATAAATATTCTCACATATGGAAGAAAGAAATCTACTGCTGGTCTGCTAAAATCCAGATCTACCTCAAGGCAGGTAATTACAGGTTGTGCTTGCCTGCAGGTAGTGAATACAAATCAATCAAATTATGTCAATTCCTTCTCAATTTAAAGAGTATTATTTAGTTGCTTGTCAGCACGTGAATTGGGACAAGGGAAACTATTAGCTTATGCCTATTAGGAGAAGATAAACACAGCCTGTATGTGGGAACTTCATGACAAGTTTTTGTATTTAACAAGTGCTATGGATTAAAGTTTCCTCAAGTTACAGGAAAAATGTATTATTCAATTAGAAGTAAGAAGTAATTTTTTCTTTACAGTAAAAATAAGCCTCACCTAATAAATTTTGCAACACACAAAGAATATTTCTTGTGAAAGAGCAACTATATTTAAACTGTTTTCAAATTGGATGGACCTTCTGGAGCTTCCACTACCATCAGGAAGAATGTAAAGATTGTTTGATTAACATTGAAGGGGGAAATAAGTTTTGTGCAAGAGTCAAATATTACTTACAAAAGAAACACTAAAGCTAGAATTTAATATTTTAGACACCAGTTAACTTTTAATACAAAGCTATTATATGTGCCTATAAAACTCACATTCTTTCTGAAAAACATAAAGACTGTTAACAATCATGTATGTCCAGAGATTTTGGTAAATGAAATAAGCTACTTAATGGAGAAGAAAGAACATTATGTTAGGAAACTTGTATATCTATTTATGAGGAATAATATGTCTATTTCTTGATTGAAAGATTCTTCAGTCTGAAAGATAAGCCATTCTGACCTGCTAATGCTGTGAAGAATTTGTAGAAATGAAATGAACTGTTTTGATAGAAATATCTTAAAGAAGCATCCCAGCCTTTTTAATAACTCTTGAAAGAAAGGAACCATGTAAGATTCACCTATATGAATTTGTATATCCTGAGGGCAACCTCACTGCATAAAGTTCAAGGCTACTACAACTCAAGCAGAAAACTGTAATCTTCAGTGGCATGAGTAACAGAGGAAGGAGATTCTACTTGAAAGACTAGAGATAAACTGGGAAAAAAGAAATCTCAGAAGGACAAACCCTCAAAAGAAGGAGCACCTCACCTGAGCTTAAACCCCTATAAAATACTTGACTGATTTCTGAACTACATATGAATAGGAAATGCTCGAGAAAGCCCAATAGAAAACAAAACACTAGATCGCTAAGAAATCTAAGCCAACATTTCAGCTACTGTTGAGGACAAAGGATACTGAGATTGGAATCCACTTAACTAGAAACACTGGATAAAAACCTTGGACTTAACATTAAAACCACAGAAGGGTCAGATACTTGAAAAATAAAGCCACAGATTGTTTGCATGTTAAAAGTATTATTTACTATTCACAGTAAGAATGAGAAAGTTGGTGTGGCTATGTTTCATCAGATATTGAAAACTGAGAATATTTAAGATATAATGAATATCATTTCATAATGATAAAATATCCATTCATCAGAAAAATGTAAAAAAAATATATGCTAATAATAGATTTTCTAAATATATGAAACAAAACCAGACAAAATTAAACATAGAAATAGGTAAATACACAAACTAGTTGGATATTTTAACACTCCTCTCAATCACAATAAATGATAAAGGAAAAATCATAAAATACAGAATCAGTGAGAAAACAGAATACATGAACAACCCTATAAAGAAATTTGAGCTAATTACAATTTATAGAACCTTGAACCCAACAACTGCAGAAAACAGATTATTTTCAAGTGCTTATGGAAGGTCATAAAGACATATTATCAACATCAGCAAATTTCAAAAGCTGAAACCAATTACCACAAGAGAATTTAGAAATCAATAGCAGTAAGATATCTACAAACTTTTCCTAAAATATAAAAATTAATCGATGCCTATAAATAATCATGGTTCCAAAAGTTATAATGATATCAGAAGAAAAAATCATTAAGTATATGAAAATATTTTTTTATGAATTATGGGATGCACCTAAAGTGTTGCTTAAGGGAATGTTTATAGTTTTAAATTATTATATTATAAAAGAAAAAAAGTTGAAAGTCTATTTTATGTTTCGTCCTTAATAATAAAAGAGGAAAAAATTAAATCCAAAAAAGTAGAGAGAAATAATGTAAAAGATAAATCAATGAAGTAGAAAAAGACAAAAGAGAAAATAATCAAAGCCATACATTGGTTCTTTGGAAATTACCTAAAATAATAATCTTCCAAGACTGCCCAAGGGAAAAGATACAAAGGGCACTATATATCAGGAATAAAATAATTTTATTATAAGAGATTCTACAAATATGAAAATCATAAAAAAGCAATATATTATAAACAACTTTGCACCATAAATTAGACAATCTAGAAGAAACAGACATACTCCTTGTACAATACAACTTACAAAAGTTGATATAAGATAAAAAAGAAATCCCAAAGAACCTACAACTATTAAGTATAATAAAATAGCAATGAAGAAAAAAAAAATTCTCACAAAGAAATATTCTTGTCAATACAGTTTGACTGTGAATTTGCCAAATACTTAAATAAGAAAAAAATACCAATCGTAGACATACTCACTTTATATTCCTAGTGTAGCTTGATTCCAAAACTTTGAAAAAGATACTGTGTGCAAAGGAAATTCAAGACTAAAAGCACTCATCAACATTGATACAAAAATCCTTGACAGAATATTAGCATGTGGAATCCAGCATTATATAAAAAGATAATAACAGCCTTCACCAAATGCAGTTTATCCCAGAAATGCATGAAACAAAGAGTAGCCTCCACCCTTAGCAACTACAGAAAACCCACATGCAGCAACGAGGACCCAGTTCAAGCAAAAATAAACAATCTTTTTAAAAAACAAGCATTATTCACAGATAACAAGATAATTTTGGTAAAAAAATCCTAAGGGATTCTACAAAACAACAATAGAACTAATGACCAATTTAACACTGTCACAGGTAAAAGATCAGTACATAAAATTAATTGTAATGCTATATACCATCCATAAACAACTAAAAATGAGATAAAAAAATGAATCAATACTATTTATAGTATCATCAAATAACTTAAACTGGTTAATGATATACATAAGAAAGAATTTAAGGACACCATCCTGAAAAATATAAAACATTATAGCGAGAAATATTAAAAGATTTAAACAGATGGAAAGCTATGCCATTTTCATAAATTAGAAAAATCAATATTGTTATTGATTCTCAAATTTAACTCCATTTCAATGCCTACATTATTTTTCTGGAAAAAATTGACAAGTATATTCTAAAATTCTTAAGATTCTCAAAACTTCAACTAATATAAAGGAACCAAAACAAATCTAAAACCAAACAAAACACATTGTTGTAGAAATTACCATAGAACTATAGCAATCAGGACAGTAAGTATAATATAAATTTACAAATTAAAGAAACAAATGAGAGTTTCAGAGAAAAGATGCATTTTTATATAATCCATTAATTTTGACAAAATTACCAAGTGAGTTCAGTGGGGGAAGGTCAATTCATACAAATCAAACTGAACAAACAGAAATATATGAGGAGAAATGAGCCTCAATCTTTGTCTTACATCACAGACAAAAATTAACTGTATTTGGCTCACAGACCAAACTGTAAAATCTCAAATGATAAAGTTTCTAGAAATAAAGACTTTTAGACTTTTAGGAAACTAAGCCACCTTTTGTGCCTCTGGAGCAAGTTACAATTTCTCAGGACACATAAAATCATAAATAGTAAAGGAAAAAATTGATAAATTGGATTTCATTAATATGATAAGCTGCCATTTATCAAAAGTCATCAAAATGGAGAAATGAAAATATATTCAATAAACAGAGAATACATATCTGTAATATATGTACCCGATGAAGGACTTATAAATAGGATATATAAAGAATATCTATATAAAAAAATAATAAGAACAATAAGAACAACAAAGCCTTAGTTAAAATCACGGACAAAATTGCTGAACAAGTCTTTACCAAAGAATATAATATAATATAATATAATATAATATAATATTATATATATATATATATATCAGACAATAAGAACATGAAAGGGAGCTCAACATTATTAGTTATCAAGGAAATACAAATTAAAACATTCACATTTGAATAGCTAAAATTAGAAAGACTGACCACCAAATCTTGCTAAGATTGTGGAACAATTTTTTTACTCTCATACATTGCTGGTGTGAATGTAAAATGGCAGAATCACTTCTGAAAACTGTTTGGCAGTTTCTTCTAAATAAATGTATTTACTCTATGATTCAGCTATTTTACTCTTAGGCTTTTACCTAAATAAAAGAAATGGACAAATATGCCCATGGACAGTATTTGATAAGAATTTCATAACCTGGTCCACAAGAGGCAAAACCTAAAAGCAATACAAATGCCATCATCAGAAGAACGGAGAAATGAAATTGTGGATTCCCTGGAGGAGGGCATGGCAACCCACTCCAGTGTTCTTGCCTAGAGAATCCCATGGAAAGAGGAGCCTGGCGGGCTACAGTCCATGGGGTCATAAAGAATTGGACACAACTTGAGCGACTTCATGCACACAAAAAGCACACATATCACACAGATCATAGTACCCAGAGAAATATCTTTCTGAGTTGCACAGTAACTACATGCGGAATATCCAAAGCATTAAATCAAGTGACAGAACCAGATACAAATACTATATACCATATTACTTTATTTACATGAATTTCAAGAAAAGATTTGATAGAATGACATAAATCAAATCAGTGGTTGTCTACAGAGACAAAAAGTGACTTAAAGGAAGCCCTGGGGAACACGCTGAGGTTGTGGAAATATTTTATGTCTTGATCAGGATGGCTGTTACACAGAGTATGAATTTATATAAATGTATCTAATCACACACTGACTTCCCTGTAGCTCAGATGGTAAAGAATCTGTGTGCAATGCAGGAGACCAGGGTTTGATCCCTGGGGTGGCAAGATCCTCTGGAGAAGAGAATGGCTACCCACTTCAGTATTCTTGCCTGGAAAATCCCATGCACAGAGGAGCCTGGAGGGCTACAGTCCATGGGGTCGCAAAGGGTCGGACACAACTAAGCAACTAACACTACTACTACTACACTATTATATACTTCAGATCTCTTAAATTGTGCATGTAAGTTGTATCTCAGTAAAAATTTTTTGCTATGAATGAAATGGGCTTTGAGATAAATGTAAGTTCAGCTGCAGAAAAATAAAATTACAATTTTTTGCACACCTTTGTGCTCAATTTGTACAACTACAAAAACACATTCAAACAAATTCTTGTAATTACTGCATTATCCTAAGAAAGTAACTATTTTTAAGTACAGAAGAGGAAAACATGGTAATGATAATTCCTGAGATGTGTGAAAGTTAGCATTTTCAATATTTTGATTTTCCCTGTCACTTAATACAAATTTTGCATTTGAAATTTTTTCTGTAACCTGTTAAATTCTGTTTATGTCATAAACAGTGTTTTTAAGTAGAGAGCTGTAAATGGACAGAGCTCATTCTTATTCATTTTTACATGTTTTTGACAACCAGTATACCAGTTATTTAACATTTTAAAAGCATGGAAATTTCCTCTATCTCAAAAATGAGATAAGAATTAGCTTCACTTTAAAAAAATATGAAAAATGTCAGAGAAATATTATTTGTTTACAAATCAAAGATATCGTATCACATTTGTTCTTTTAGTAAAATAAAATTTTGGTTTTTGCTCAAAAAATGTTAATGAAGTATGAATAGGACCCATACCTATTTTCTCTCAGAAGTGTTGGCTTTCACACTAGTGTCAAATATTTAATTGTCCAAAGGCATTATACCATAAAAACAAATCTAATAATAATAATAATCATGTAGCACATTTTTGGAGAAGGCAATGGCACCCCACTCCAGTACTCTTGACTGGAAAATCCCATGGACGGAGGAGCCTGGTAGGCTGCAGTCCATGGGGTTGCTAAGAGTCAGACACGACTGAGCGACTTCACTTTCACTTTCCACTTTCGTGCATTGCAGAAGGAAATGGCAACCCACTCCAGTGTTCTTGTCTGGAGAATCCCAGGGACGGGGGAGCCTGGTGGCCTGCCCTCTATGGGGTTGTACAGAGTTGGACACGACTGAAGCAACTTAGCAGCAGCAGCAGCAAGACAGTGTTATGTATTTTTCTGCCTGGTGGGCATCTTCCTCTGTCTTACAACCCTAAACCTGACCAGAAATATTACACACTTCTTTGATACTTACAGAAATGTTTCAGTCAGGGAAAAATGCAAAGAACAAATGCTGAGATTATTAAAAATTCTCTTTCCCAATTTTGAGTTCAAGAAAATACTAGTCAATAAGAAGGGAAACAAAATACTCCCCATGACCTTATTTTAAATTTCTTTGCATGACTACGCCCTTCACACTCTACTTTATCATATTTTATATTAATATCCTGATAAGTTATAAGGGTTACGGTAGGTCTCACAAACTCAAAAATCCATAGGGTCATGGAGGTAACATACATAAGCGGAGGAGCCTGGAAGCACATGGCACAGAGTGGAGAGGATGTGACGTGGGGAGCACCCTCTCTCTTTGTGGGCAGAATCCACCCAGCGCTGCCTGGCTTGGTGCCTCCAGAACTTCTGCATTTTCATAAGAGGCAAAATATCCACATTTTTATGCAAACTCTTTGGTATTGGAAATAAACATTCAAAAAATTTTTTTATTATGCAAGCTAGAGAACCCACCTTCTGACCCAGAGTTATCTATGAAATATCAGTTTACAACTTGTGACCTACTTTTTAAAATCTATCCCATCTGTCACACATTAAGTGAATGATTATTATCACTACTTTTTTTAATGATTTAAGAAAAAAAAGACACAGAGATACTCAAGGGATTAAGTGGATCATAAAACCATGATTATGTCCTGTATTCAAATCTTCTGCTTCCCAGTAGAGTGCCCTGTGATTAAACCACTGAACTGGGCAGTCGATCTTCCAAACATTGTGACCGATAAAAAAGATCAGGTTAGAGAGCACAGGTAGTTAGAGGTAAACTTTGCTCCCTTTTCCTAATTTTTTGTTTGGATTCCATTGGCCTCTAGTCATTCAGTGTCACTATTTCTTCCACTTATTCATCCTGCCCCAGACTCCATGATTTGGAAATAAAAAAGGTGAATAAAATTTTCACTAAGAAATAAGATGTTTATGATTATTGGGAATAATTTTCACTTCAAAGTGAAATGCCAAGGAATGGCAAATTCTTGACTAAACCAAGTTATATAATATTTAAATTTGGGGCATCTATCATGGGCCATGTTGGGAGCCAGAGTTGACAGGGAGGTTCAGAGAACCACCGAAGATTATGGATGCTGTTCTTGTTTGGTGATGGTGACTGACTGCATTCTACTTTAGGACTGAGTGATACTTGTGTAATTTGAGATAAAAAGATTTTAAGAATTCTTCTAAAGCCACCTTGTTTTTTCCTTCCTTATAACCTCTAAATCTAAAAAATAAATATAGAGATGAATGTAGATAATTTTACTCAATGACTCATTTGTGTATCAGTTCCAAAACTTCTAACATTGCACAGCTCTAACAATAACAACAAAATATTAGTAACTCACTTACTCGAAGTTCCTCTAATTTAGGGGATTCTCAGAAAATTCTGAGATATGCATCTGCCAAGAAAACTGGTGCTTAGTGTAATTCACAGATAATATTTGCTACTGCAAAGATACATAATTCTATATTTACTACTTAGCTAGGAATTTTAGTTTACAATTTCAAGGGATGAGATTCAATCCAAGTGTGAGGAAGCAAGCTTATTTCACTCCCTCTTCTCCTTTGTAACTGTCTATGGGTCACTAGATTGTAAGGGTCCTTCTTACAATCCACTTAACTGATGAAACTAACCACATGAAGTCTTACAGCTGTCCACTGGAGCACATCTAGCTTTCTCGAATTGAGGACATGCTAAACAGACTTAAATCCATCAAATAACATCTCTTTCAAAATCTTTTAACAAAAGGTATCAAAGGCTTGAAATGTCTTTTGAGATGATAAAATCTCAGATTACCACCTCCAGGCATATTCTCACTAGGTTTTATCCATTTATATGGATGCAGTCCAAAATAAACATGACTAGACTTTCCAGGTATTCCTTAGAGATAAAAATGGAGAGGCATCAACATTGTGTCTGACACACACACACACACACACACATACACACACATGCACTTACCTAGTGTCTATATATATTATGTGTTCATATCCATATATACATAGTATATATGTGTATGGGATTCTCTAATGGCTCAATGGTAAAGAATTCACCTGCAATTCTGGACACATAGGAGATGAGAGCTTGATTTCTGGGTTGGGAAGATTCTCTAGAGGAGGAAATAGCAAACCATTCCAGTATTCTTGCCTGAAAAATGCCATGAACAGATAAGCCTGGCGGACTACCATCCCAAAGGTTGCAAAGAGTTGCAAAGGACTGAGCAACTGATCACATATATGTATACACTATGTGTATAATAATTTTCCTATTTTTGCTTAGGTAAAGAAAATAAATGTAGCCATGTAGAGGAAAGGATGTGGGGAATGACAGCATTTTACCTCTGAGCTATGAAAAGACTGATGTGACATGTCAACATATACGTTTTCAACAATTTATTCATCTACAGAAGCCATAATTGCTGCAATAATTATTTTCTAAAGCTGATAGTCTTGGCTTGATAAAAATATACAGACATCAAGGAAAAACATTCTTTTTGTCTTCTAAGGAGACTGAAAGTAAATAAGCCTTTATAACCAAGGAGAAATGTTAATTCATTCTACTTTTCCAAAGATACAACCACAACATATCTTATACAGTAGGAACAAATGGGTCATGTTTCTTCTTTTTGCCTTGTCATATTTTAATTCAAATGTTAAAAAGTTAAATCTTTGAAGAGTTTTTCTCAAAGTTTAATGGAACTCAGTGGTAACCCAAATTATTATGAGTCAATTATGAGAAATCAATTATTGGTTACCTACACGCTGCCTGACACTTTGCTGGGTATTAAGAAATGTAGGCATAAAATATGTCTCTTCCCTTAAGTAGTTTTCAATTTAGTTGGAAAGACAAAGGCAACAGAGAGCGCAGGAGAAAAAGTAACATAAGAATAATAGCTGATTTTTTGTGGTACCAGGAATTATAGCATTCAGTTCAGTTCAGTTCAGTTCAGTGACTCAGTCATGTCCGAGTCTTTGTGACCCCATGAACCACAGCACGCCAGGCCTCCCTGTCCATCACAACTCCTGGAGTCCACCCAAACACATGTCCATTGAGTCTGTGATGCCATCCAACCATCTCATCCTCTGTCTTCCCCTTCTACTCCTGCCCCAGTTTCCCAGCATCAGAGTCTTTTAAATGAGTCAGCTCTTTGCGTCAGGTGGCCAAATTACTGGAGCTTCAGCTTCAACATCAGTCCTTTCAATAAACACCCAGGACTGATCTCCTTTAGGATGGACTGGTTGGATCTCCTTGCAGTCCAAGGGACTCTCAAGAGTCTTCTCCAACACCACAGTTCAAAAGCATCAATTCTTTGGTACTCAGCTTTCTTTGTAGTCCAACTCTTACTTCCATACATGACTACTGGATAAACCATAGCCTTGACTAGATGGACCTTTGTTGGCAAAGTAATGCCTCTGTTTTTTAATATGCTGTCTAGGTTGGTCATAACTTTCCTTCCAAGGAGCAAGCATCTTTTAATGTCATGGCTGCAGTCAACATCTGCAGTGATTTTGGAGCCCAGAAAAATAAAGTCAGCAACTGTTTCCACTGTTTCTCCATCTATTTCCCATGAAGTGATGGGACCAGATGCCATGATCTTCGTTTTCTGAATGTTGAGCTTTAAGCCAACTTTTTCACTCTCCTCTTTCACTTTCATCAAGAGGCTCTTCAGTTCTCCTTCACTTTCTGCCATAAGGGTGGTGTCATCTGCATATCTGAGGTTATTGATATTTCTCCCAGCAATCTTGATTCCAGCTTGTGCTTCCTCCAGCCCAGAATTTCTCATGATGTATTCTGCATATAAGTTAAATAAGCAGGGTGACAATATACAGCCTTGACGTACTCCTTTTCCTATTTGGAACCAGTCTGTTGTTCCATGTCTAGTTCTAACTGTTGCTTAACTGTGGAAAATTCTGAAAGAGATAGAAATATCAGATTCCCTGACCTGCCTCTTGAGAAACCTGTATTATAGCATTGGATATGTCAATTACCAAAACAAATTGATAGGCTACATTAGTATTCAATATTCTAACATTTGTTTGGTTTTGTACTCTCTTCTTTGGCATTGCTTATAGTCTTACTTGGAGAAGGCAATGGCACCCCACTCCAGTACTCTTGCCTGGAAAATCCCATGGACGGAGAAGCCTGGTAGGCTGCAGTCCATGAGGTCGCTATACTGGTTGAGGGAAGGGGACATTTGTGTCTTGTATGAATAGTAGGTTTAACTGTCTTGGGAATGAAGGAAAATATACTTTTTTATTTTTTTCATAGCTTCTCAGGTGGTTCTAGTGGTAAAGAATCTGCCCACCATGCAGGAGATGAAAGAGACATGGTTCAGTCTCTGGGTTAGGAAAATCCACTGGAGTAGGAAGAGGCAACTCACTCCAATATTCTTACCTGAAAATTCTATGGACAGAGGAGAATTGTGGGCTACAGTTCATGGGGTCTCAAAAGAGTCAGACATGACTGAGTGACTGAGCATATGCTAGGGGAAATAAGCTATTTTTTTAACATGATACTATAATATTTCATAAATGAGTTAGCTGACTTTCCTTCCTAAAAATAGTTAACCAAAAAATTAAAAGTATAGGAATTTAGGAAAAATCTTTTTATTTTAAAAGTTGTACATTAAAATTATAAAGCATATTAGCAAAACAAAGTTGATCAGAACTTTAAAAACATAACCAGAGTATTAAAAATAATAAGACATGAATAATATCATATATGAAACAAGTCACCAGTCCATGTTCGATGAACGATACGGGATGCTTGGGGCTGGTGTACTGGGATGACCCAGAGGGATGGTATGGGGAGGGAGGAGGGAGGAGGGTTCAGGATGGGGAACACGTGTATACCTGTGGCGGATTCATGTTTATATATGGCAAAACCAATACAATATTGTAAAGTTAAAAAATAAAAAAAATAAAAATAATAAGACATATTTAAAATATTGTATTTACAAAAGAAAATTTTGAACTGCTAAAATGTAAAGAAATACCTTTGTAAATAAAGGAAATGATTAAAAAAATACAAAGATGTAGGTGATTTGATGAAAGGGGGGCATAACAAATGGTTGAAGCTGGAAACAGTGAAGATTAGGTAGAAATGTACACAGAGAGGGGAAAACACAGCAACACTTCTGAAAAAACAGCCTATGAACAAAATAAACCAAGAAGAGATACGGGCATGTGGACAGTGTTCAATTTCTCTGCTCCTTGTTTCATTCAGCTTTGTTAGTATATTTTTCCTACAGCTGCTGTAATATGGTGGTTAAAGCAATAATTTAGCCCCTGAATTGTTTATGAATCACTGTGACATCCACATAAAGAAATGGAATTCCTTAAATGAAATAAGACAGAGAAAGAAATACTGCATTGTATCACTTATACATGTAATAAAAATTAAAAAGTCACACTCATAGATGAAAGTGTAGAATGGCAATTGCCAGGAGTTGGGGGAAACAAGGGGATGGGTATTTGGTAAAAGGGTACAAACTTCAATTATAAGGTAAATAAGTTTTTTAAATTGAATGTATAAAATGATGACCATAGTTGATAATATTGTATTATATAATTGAAATTTAAGTATTTTCTCTCTTACACAAAAAGTTATGCAACGTGATGGATGGCATTATATTGATGGTGGGGATCAATTGACAATGTATTCATATATCAAACCATCATGTTGTCTACTTTAAATATATTAATAATTTTATTTGTTAATTATAGATTAACAAAGCTGAAAAGAAAAAAAAACTGACAGAACTTGTCTATTTACCAATGATTTTTGAGCTAGTTTACATTACAGAAGCATGTTGTGGTAGAACAAACTTCAGTTGTTTTAAAAAACAATTACATCATTTACCAACTTTGGATTTTCAAAGGGATATGTCTGCCTTTTTTTTAATGAAAACTTGGATATTAATATTCACAAATTATTTAATAGTCTATAATTTACTAAATGAAAAATAAACTATATACTTATTATACAACATAGTAGATGTTAATATTGAGATACACAAAAAAATGGAACTTCTAGAATCCTGAACATAATATTTTCTTTCCAGCCTTAGTGCTTTAGCTTTAAACACCCCCTCCTTCTTTGCCAGGATGACAATTTCTTACTCATCTTGTAAGAATCTACCTCTTATGAAGAATCTCCTCCTCAATGAATCTTACATTGACTATCCATAGGAAGATTACTCAGATTTTTGAACAACCCGTGTGCCTTGTACAGATCACTTTTTATATAAGCTTAGATAAGAATGGGCTTCCCTGGTGGCTCAGATGGTAAAGAGTCTGCCTGCAATTCGGGAGACCTGGGTTCGATCCCTGGGTTGGAAAGATCCCCTGGAGAAGGAAATGGCAACCCACTCCAGTACTCTTGCCTGGAAAATCCCATGGACGGAGGAGCCTGGTAGGCTACAGTCCATGGGGTCGCAAAGAGTTGGACACGACTGAACGACTTCACTTCACTTTATTTCACTTTAAATAAGAACAGGTATAGTAAACAAAGTGCATATATTTGTCACAAAAATTAACACTGACATGGTCATAGTAAGGGTTTAATGAGCATATATTGAATAAAGAAGGAAGTGGTTATCTCTGCCTTGAAGAAATTGAGAAGGAATAAATTAAAAAGTAAGCCATTACTCTGGTCTCTGCAGAATAAATTCAGAGATTGAGGAACACGCAGGTGATTATTAGGTAGCAGTGATAGTTAAGCAAAAGCCTCAGTGGTATTAATTCTGGTAATATGAGTTGTAGTAGAGCTAAATTTCATGAACCAAAATGGCAACAGTTCAAATTATAATAGAACTCTATGTCAACAGCAAAGATTTTTTTCTCATCTGAACAATTCTATGGTGGGATTTGTGGCATTACTTCTAAAAGTTCAATCGAACTTGCTTCAATGCTACATTTTTTTTCCCCTAGAAATCCTTTGAGATAGACATTTTAATAACACAAATATTCAGAGTACACTTCTGTTGTTCAGAGATTTAAATGAGGCATACTAGTAGAGGTTATACACAAAAGAACTGTTAAAAAAGATCTTCACGACCCAAATAATCACGATGGTGTGATCACTGACCTAGAGCCAGACATCCTGGAATGTGAAGTCAAGTGGGCCTTAGAAAGCATCACTATGAACAAAGCTAGTGGAGGTGATGGAATTCCAGTTGAGCTATTTCAAATCCTGAAAGATGATGCTGTGAAAGTGCTGCACTCAATATGCCAGCAAACTTGGAAAACTCAGCAGTGGCCACAGGACTGGAAAAGGTCAGTTTTCATTCCAATCCCAAAGTAAGGCAATGCCAAAGAATGCTCAAACTACTGCACAATTGCACTCATCTCACACGCTAGTAAAGTAATGCTCAAAATTCTCCAAGCCAGGTTTCAGCAATATGTGAACCGTGAACTTCCTGATGTTCAAGCTGGATTTAGAAAAGGCAGAGGAACCAGAGATCAAATTGCCAACATCTGCTGGATCATGGAAAAAGCAAGAGAGTTCCAGAAAAGCATCTATTTCTGCTTTATTGACTATGCCAAAGCCTTTGACTGTGTGGATCACAATCAACTGTGGAAAATTCTGAAAGAGATGGGAATACCAGACCACCTGATCTGCCTCTTGAGAAATCTGTATGAAGGTCAGGAAGCAACAGTTAGAACTGGACATGGAACAACAGACTGGTTCCAAATAGGAAAAGGAGTTCGTCAAGGCTGTATATTGTCACCCTGTTTGTTTAACTTATATGCAGAGTACATCATGAGAAACGCTGGACTGGAAGAAGCACAAACTGGAATCAAGATTGCCGGGAGAAATATCAATAACCTCAGATATGGAGATGACACCACCCTTATGGCAGAAAGTGAAGAGGAACTCAAAAGCCTCTTGATGAAAGTGAAAGTGGAGAGTGAAAAAGTTGGCTTAAAGCTCAACATTCAGAAA